>NC_137053.1:42209658-42214658 GCF_032717465.1 Coenobita brevimanus | reverse complement strand
GCTAAGCCAACTCCGTGCATTCTTTACCCTTTCACAGTTGTTGACTTTACACACGGGTTTTATTCGCCTCTGTGTAGAGTACAACTCTCATGTGCAGGGAGGCTCCCCACATACAGCTCTTCTCAACAAGGTGGAGCCAAAGGCTTTTCGTTTCATTAACTCTCCACCTCTTACTGGCTTCCTTCAGTCTCTGTCTTTTCACCGAGCTGTTGCATTTTTATCTGTCTTCCATCGCTGCTTCAAAGATCATTGCTCCTCTGAACTGTCTGCTTGCATCCATCAACCGCTACAGCGGCCGCACAGCACCCGTCCAACAAAAAACTCTCATCCTTTCTCTATCCAACTTTCTAATGCAAGAGTTAACCGTTACTCCCAGTCCTTCATGTATGCAACAGGTCAGCTCTGGAACTGTCACCCTTTGTCTGATTTCCTACTGTCTTTGATCTCAGTTCTTTCAAACGCGTTGTGTCCAGGCATCGCAAAATGAACGGATATTGAACTTGACTCTGTTAGGTTTTCTTGGAGGGAAGAAATTACGGCCTCCTGGGCTTTCCTTCCTTCTTCTTCTTATATATATATATATATATATATATATATATATATATATATATATATATATATACACTAGAACACACTTCTTAGGTACAGGCATCCACAATCCATTATTTAACTTAACGCAACTATCAGGTAACCCTTCACTGGGTGACAAACCAATTATTGTAGTACAGAAAACCACTTTTTTTTTCCAACTGGATGCTAACTACTTAACCATCTTGACCGCTGCTGATCTATTGAATAAAGGCATTCCAACTGGATATGGCATTATGAAGATTTATTTCTGGAAGGTCACAGCTTGCTGCTCATGCATAATACCGTCCAGAGACAGACGACTATTACAGTGACTCCCTACTTGTTTGGACTAAACAGACTTAGCCCGTGTCCTGACAGTCATCATGGGGTAATCAATGATGCATGTATAATTCTCTCTCTCTCTCTCTCTCTCTCTCTCTCTCTCTCTCTCTCTCTCTCTCTCTCTCTCTCTCTCTCTCTCTCTCTCTCTCTTTTAAATAACAGAACAGAGGAATGAAAAATAAAAGAATATAAAAACTAATCCATACACCAGATTCCTGGTGTCCTCTTTTAGTAAAATATCTGTAACAGTTTGACTTGAACAGCTGTAGGTTGAAGTTTGGAGGGAAACAACTCTAGAGGAGCGAGTTCTAGAGAGATGCAATTCGGTGAATGAAAGAATTCTGATAGGCAGAAGTTCTGCAATATGGCTGAGTAAGGTTCAAGTCATAAGCGCTACCAGATGCACGTGTAGCACAAGGGAAAGGCATGGAGAGGTGACACAATGGACGCAACTTCGTCTGAGCATTTGCTATAAAAATACCAGCAAAATAATGCAAGGGTGGCAACATTCCTTCTTACTTGTAGGGGAGGAAGTTTATTTATAACTGCAGGGTTATTAATAATTCTAACAGCTTTGTTCTGAATTTTATCTAGCTGTTTTAATGCAACCTCTCCACATCCGTTCCACAAGGGTGAGCAGTATTCAAGCTGACAGCACACATTACCATATAAATTATAGCTAACTGCTCGTCAGTGAAGAAGTAACGGACTCAGTACAATAGTTCAAGTTTCTTTGAGGCGGTTTTAGCAAGTGATCTGGCATGAGAGGTCCAGCTGAGGGCAGTGTTAAGTGAGACGCTGAGAATTTCAGTACTTTTGGAGATGGGAATATTAGTAGCACTGAAGGTAATATTCGAATCTGGCAATACCTGTCTATTAGTAAATTGTATATATTTAGTTCTACTAGCATTAAATGAGACAAGGTTGTTTTGTCCCCACTCACTGATCGTATATAAGTCTTGATTTATGGAGATAGCTGTACTGAGTTGAGAGTTAGAGATATCAGACTTTGTAAATGGGTGTCTGAGTGTGAATGAACTATGAAAGCGTTGAGTCATCTGCATATGAATGGATGGGATTGTGAGTGACAGATAAGAGATCATTAATATATATATATATATATATATATATATATATATATATATATATATATATATATATATATATACCCCTGGGGGTAGAGGGGGTTTTCAAGAATACTCCCCCAGTACCCCTGTTTGTCGTAAAAGGCGACTAAAAGGGTTGGCGGAGGGTTAGTGCCCCTCCCCGGAAAACAACTAACTAAAAAAACAAACAAGAAGCCTCGGACAAGGACTGACCAAACGATGACGACCCAGGACCGGACAAAGGACTTGGTAATGGCTACATGGAATGTAAGAGGAGCGAATGATGAGGTGAAAGAGAGAGAGAGATTGTCCAGGTGCATGAAGGCGCGAAAGTGGATGTATGTGGAATAACTGAAACAAAATGGAGAGGAGAAAGTGTGAGAGAATGGGAGTATGGATGGGGTATATGTGCAGAAGTAGGTGAGAATGAGAGGGCAAAGGATGGAGTATGTATAGTTGTGAGTAAAAGATGGAAGAAGAGCATAAGACAGTATGGATCAGTTGGGTCAAGGATTGTGTGGGTAAAGTTGAAAGTTGGAATACAAATGTGGGCGATTGTGTGTGTGTATGCGCGAACGCAAGATCGTGCTACCAGAGTGAAAGAAGAGTTCTGGACAAATGTGGAAGTGTGCATGGAAAAGTTTGGAAGGAATGAGAGAGTGTTTTTGATCGGAGATATGAATGGTAAAGTAGGGAATGTGAAGGTGGATGGAATAGTTGGTGAGTGGAGTGTGCCTGCTGAGATAGATGAGAATGGGAGTGCGTTAGTGGACATTTGTGCTGGGAGGGGGTTGGTGATAGCCAATACCCTCTTCAGGCATAAAATGATCCACGGGTATACATGGCAAGTGATGAGAAGGGTGGGTGGTGAACTGAATGAAAGGAAGGCAATGATTGATTATGTGTGTGTGGATGAAAGAATGCAAAGATGTGTAATGGATGCAAGAGCTTATAGAGGTTGGGGAGTGGACTTTCTGACCACTACTTGGTGGTGGCCAGAATTAGGATCTAAGTAAGATGGAGGAATAGAAGAAGGGAAAGACGAGAGGAAGGAGTAGTTGCAAGGAGAGTGGAAAGGTTACAAGAGGATGAGAAAAAGGCAGAGTATAAGAGAGAAGTGGAGGAACGATTGGGCAAATATGAATTGGAGCAGATGGGAGATGTGGAAGGTGTGTGCAGGTTATTTACAGAAGAAATATGTGCAGCATGTGATATGGTGTGTGGGAGGAAGAGAAGACGGAGGGGGGTGCAAGGAACAGCATGGTGGACTGAAGAGGTGAGAAGGCTGTGGCACAAAAGAAGAAAGCATACAATGAATGGATGAGAAACAGGGGCGTGGAAGAAGTTGAGAGGCGGAAGAGAGAGTTATATGTAGAAAGAAATAGAGAGGTGAAAAGATTATTAAGAGAGAGTAAGAAAAGAGTGGATGAGGAATTTGGAAGGAATTTGAGTGTACAGTGGAGGGACTGTAAGAAAATGTTCTGGAAAGAGGTGAAGAGAGTAAGACAGGGTGGAAGTGAGGTTAGCAGGGGAGTGAAAGATAAAAATGGTAGATTACTAGTGGAGAAGGGAGAAAAAGTGAGCAGATGGAGAGAACGTTTTAAGGAATTGTTGAACACAGAGGATGGAATTAATGCAAGTATAAGTGGCTGGGGAATGGCTGGGAGAAGGAGGGAGGTGAGAAGACAGGAAGAAATCAGTAGGATAGAAGTTGTGGAAACAATGAAGAAAGTTAAATTGGGGAAAGCCCCAGGAATTGACGGAATGTGTGGTGAAATGCTGAAGCATGGGGTAGAGATAGAGGTAGAATGGATGTGGAAGATGTGCAGATTGCCTTGGGAGGAAGGTAGAGTCCCGGAGGATTGGAAGTCAGGTATAATTATTCCCTTGTACAAAGGAAAAAGGGAAAAAGAAGTGAGTGGTAATCATAGGGGCATTTGTCTTCTTAGTATAATAGGAAAAGTGTGTGGTAGGATACTTATTGACAGAGTTAGAGAAAGAACAGAGGAATTAGTTGGAGAAGAACAGGGAGGCTTTAGGAAGGGAAGAGGTTGTGTAGATCAGATATTCATTCTTAGATCTTTAGTGGAAAAGTTTCTAGAGAAGGGAAAGAAGATGTATGCAGCTTTCATGGATTTGGAGAAAGCATATGACCGGGTGGATAGACAAGGATTGTGGAAAGTATTAAGAATATATGGAGTAGATGGAAAGTTGTTGAATGCTTTGGAGATTGGGTTGAAACAGGGATGTGTCATGTCTCCATGGTTGTTCAATCTGTACATGTATGGGGTAATAAAAGAGGTACAAGGTAGGATAGTGGATGTTGGAGTGGCCCTGGTTGAGAGAGGATAGTGTTTGGAAACTCCCTGTACTGTTGTTTGCAGATGATACTGTGTTGTTGAGTGAAGATGAAGGGGAGCTGCAAGGCTTGGTGGATGAGTTTGGGAGAGTGTGTAAGAAACGGAATCTAAAGGTGAAAGGGAGCACCGTCACTTGTCCCGTTTTAATAGGAGCGACCAGATCTCGCTTGACTGTAATTTACTGTTTCGTTGTTTATAAAGGTGCACTGATGGGGATTGTGAGACCTGGTGAAGGGAAGGAGGGAAGAGGAAAATGGCATCACTTGTCTCATCGTAATCGCATGGGCCAGAGCCAGGACGTGTGTGGCAGCAAAAGAAGAGGCCGTATATCACCGGTCAGGACACGCGCAGCACCGGCCCCCCGCTACACATGATGAATAGGTCTCAGGGGGAATTTCCTTACCGAGAATTATATGCAGTTTTTATACCTTGAAATGCGTGATGAAATATTAGCCTCCCTCGGTAATGTAATTTTCGAGAAGGATCTGGTGCATTTCACTAGTACGCCATTCGTTAATCCTGATGATTCTGCTGTTTTTAAGTCCAAAGGATGTTACCAACAGCAATAATATAACGCGCGCGCGTGCGTGCGTGCGTGTGTGTGTGTGTGTGTGTGTGTGTG
>NC_137053.1:42139658-42207158 GCF_032717465.1 Coenobita brevimanus | reverse complement strand
GGCAGCGTAAAGGAACAATTGAGCCTTCCCATGTGACGAGGATATAACCCAAAATGCTCAGCTGTTGATAAACGGTACGCCATTAAAGTGCTAAAAACAAAACAAAACAAAATCTAAAATGATTGTTAAGAAGTAGGAATGGCAACAGTGCACAAATATGAGATGAAAAAAAGCACAGAAACAAGAAAGCATTCAGGATGGGAGGCGATTTGGAGACCTATACTCATTACTGCATTCAACACTTTAGCCACAAACTTGTAGCTGGTGGAATGTAGTAATGGGTATAGGTCTCCAAATCTCGTCCCATCCTGAATGCTCTCTTGTTTCTGTGCTTTTTTCATCTTTTTTTTTTTTCCTGTGCACTTTTGTCATTCCTACTTCTTAAGTCATTTTTGAAAATTTTTGTTTTGTAGTTTACGATCTTTTTGTGGAAGTATAATTATGCATAAAGCAAGTATTAAATTTGGATTGTTACATGCATAGCATACTGAAAGACTAAAAACAGGGTGCCCTCCCGTGAACAGAAGTGTTTTGGTACGTTCTTTAACTGTAGGCGAGCTGTAGATAACCAATATTGCGCTAAATGGTGTAGTTACGGGTGACCGCGATCCGGTTTTCAGACCGTAATTCGTGATCCGTAGCCTGAATGCTTTTCTAAACATGAAAAGAAACATCTTCACTTGACAAGCAGCGTTTTGGTGTATAGTACACTTGCGTACGTCTTCTTGTTTGGGAGTTACGACTGATGAACCAGAAAGAAAGAACAAAATCAATAATTTTGCGGTTCCATTTTGCGACCGAAGGCTGGCAAGACTTTGTTAGTAGTTTTGCACTTGAATAGCGAAAGTCTTTTAGTTCTTAAGCTTAGAACTGGGCTTTGCGACTATTTTCGCGCAAAATGCTCATTTACTCTATGTACAGGACGCCATTTGAACCTGCGCCATTCCTACTTACGGAGTGGCTACTTCACTCATTGATAATGAACACACTGTTTTGCTGCTATACACGCGATTAATGATATTACTTAAATTTACCACAAGACAGTTTTCTTCCTATGTTTGAAATCAAAATGCTTCCCGCTCATACCTTTGACTGTTAAATTATTCCTCAGCTAACTCGTTTGCTTTTACTTGAAATAAGTACCCCACCGTTTCCATGACAGTAAAACGGTTGAAATTTGCTTCCTACTGGAGATGGACAAGTACAGTACTACCACTGAATACAGCTAAAGAAAAAGTGCTACAAGAAGTTTTATTTCTGCACTACAATAGGCTTATGTTCAACATGATCCACCCGGGAATAAAGACACTAATTTTTGCACACTGTCAAGCTTCTAATTGCTCTTTCGCTTATGCCCTGCCAAACTTTATGTATTCAGTATGGAAGTGATTGGTCTTTTTTTTCTGCTGTCAAAACAATCTTGCCATAAACTAATGTGCCTGATTTAACTGCCAACGAAGCAAATAAAATATAGTTAACAGTTACAGATATATGTATTTAGAATCAGTTACTATTTCACTTAAGAGCGAAGAAAATAAGAATATGGTAGTTACAGATACACGTATATAAAATCAAGTACATTGTACTTGTTACATCCTGTGATGTTTTATGCTGGTAGTACTGGTTAAAGGAGGCGAGAATGGTCGGCTTTGCCTTGCTTCAAACCACAGAGGAGGTAGGGCAGATTTTGGAGAATGAAAACTGGAGGCAAGAATAAGAGAGACATCATAGACAAACAGGAAAGGGGGCAATAACAACAACAACAACAACAATGACGACGACGACAATGAAGAAATACAAAATAATAAGTTCACCTGTAATAAAATTAATAACCATAAATAACAAGAATTCAGAAGTTGGTGAAGCACTGTTGAGAGAACTCCACATTCCAGATGACAATGCCACGCTCCAGATTAGAATGACAAAAAAAAAAAAAAATCCACACTTGTTCTTCAGGTATGGCGTACAGTCTTCGAGATGGTGCATTATTGATAATACATCATAAATTCAATGTGCAGAGATAAGTGTAATGATCTTGTTCTAACCAAGATCCATATATGTGAGAATCTAGGTCCAAAACAAAAATCGTCAAAAAGAGTAAAAAAATATTGGTTTGTCATAACTGCTGTTATAAAAAACAGACACTTTTTGGATTATGAAAATACTTTTATCATTGAAGAGCTACTAATAAGGGGCTTTTGGCATGACTCAAATTTTTTTACTGATTTTGACCTGTGACCTTGAGATTAAGGTCAAGGTCATACATACTATGCAAATTACTTTCACTCATGACCCACTACATTTCCACCAAGTTTGGTCAAAATTGACCGAACACTTCCCGATTTAGCATTTTTAGACAAGAGGCGGCCATTTGATTTTCCTCAATAGCCTATCTCAAAAAGTATTCGTTGGATCTCATTATCACTACCCAGGTGCACTAGTACGTGTTGTCGACTACATGCTGGAATATTTATAAGGCAATAGATTCAGCAGTGTTTGCTGCACAGAAGAGTAAAAATTGAAAAAAATAATATATAGGCCGCTAGTCCCCGAAAAAAAAAAAAAAAGTGCCAAAAGAAGCCAACAACCAAGATATATAACTTCTGAAAATTTCAAGTCTCTATCTCGAACGGTCTTAGAATGCCAACCTTCTAGATCTCCCTCCCCCCCCCTCACCGAAAAAAGAAAGAAATAGTATCTACACTATCAATAAGAACTCCACAGAATATAGAGTTCTTAAATATAAAACACACACACACACACACACACACACACATGATCATTACCGAGCCAAAATGGTTTATATCATCCGCTGTACTGTGCAATTAGCAAACTACTGAGACAAACTGAGCAAACACGGAGTAAACAGAACTATTATACTATAGGGATTTCTTTGGGCTTGACAGAATGGTATGGTGTTTGCCCAAGTAATTTATTCCACTTGTTCCACTGCAGCGAAGACGCTAGTAGTAGTAGTAGTAGAAAAATTAGTGGCAGTAGTATTGGTAGTAGCAGCAGTAGAAGTAGTAGTAAGAGTAGCAGTAGTAGTAGAGGTAGTAGCAGTAATAATAGTAGTAGTAGTAGTTGTAGTAGTAGCAGTA
This sequence comes from Coenobita brevimanus, assembly GCF_032717465.1. NCBI lineage: Eukaryota > Metazoa > Arthropoda > Malacostraca > Decapoda > Coenobitidae > Coenobita > Coenobita brevimanus. The sequence continues at coordinate 42,204,057 of NC_137053.1, read as the reverse complement.
GACGTAGTAGTAGTAGCTGCAACCCCAGACTTATCTAAGCATGAACCTAGTACACTGCAGACCAGAAGTGCCCTTCTTGTACAACCCACAATATTCCTGTGAGGGTTAGAGTGAATATTAAGGAACTAAATAATTGTATAATCGGGAAGCTTCACCGCCCCATTATATCAGTGTCACCACTTTCAGGTGTTCCTCTCCATCACCGCAAAAGAGCTATCTCCTTGGATACGATGACGTCTTTTAGAGTCTATTTTTGTTGCTACTTGAACGGTGTTATTTTGCTCCTTCCAGGAAAAGCATTAATGAAGGCTGGACCAACGTTTGAAGTTCGTAATATGTATCCTAAGCTGAATAAAATCGTCTTAAGCTTGCATGTATAAAATATAAAATAATGTCCTCGTTCTGACCAGATAAATTCGGACCGATTTATCCTCTTCACTATCAGATTATGATTATCAGATGAACACCGTCACCATAGGTTAGCCTAAGCAACATTCATCACTTTCCACAAATGCGAAGTGACTGAAAAAGAAAATGTATGGGAAGTGAGAGGGGAGCATGGGTGTGGAAGGGGGTGTGAGGATTATAACGTCAGCAAGAGAAGTGTTGTTACCCATATATCACATGACGTTAAAATTCAGTGATGTGTGTCAGTGCATCATGAAATATTTGGTTGTTGATGCTGTTGTAGTCCCAGGCTCATCTGAAAAATGAACCCGGTGGTTTGTAGGCTTAAGTTGCCCCTCTCCTGCAGTCAATTTTCTTCCCCTCATGGGATAGGGAAGTAGGTGGGGATGTTTGCAAAACCTGCTGAGCCTCCCGGCTACATCGATGCCACCACATACAGGTGTCCCTCTCCATCATCAGTATGTCTGGGAACACTGAGTTACTAATTACTCATACTGGTACGAGTACATACTGGTTGATGTTAATGAATGATACAATAGCAAGTCACATATGGTGAATGAAACAGCGTAGGCAGCATTGTAATATAGAACTGTTTTGTCATATGTTGCAACGCAACAACAAAAGTAATGATCTTTTTGTTGATTGTACACTCACAGGCAAAATTTTTCCTAATTCATTCCCAGCTACGAGCTTTGCATCAAAATCTAAATGAGCTGATGACTACAGTTTCATTTCAGGATAGTAAATATACAGAGACAGAAGTAGTTAGGAACCTATGGAATGAACAGGAATGAATTTTTTACTTTGAGTGCACAGCTGGGGACAAATTCCCCATTTGTATTTAACCACCTTGTACATCTCATTTTCCTCTGCTAATCAAAACATTCCAAAGATGAGAGAGCCTTGGTATACTCGCATTTCTCTGCCCACAGATGATTCTTCTTCATATGATGCGTCAGTGAGGAAGGTGACGGATATCCCTTGACCACTTCACCATGACGACAGATTTATGTTCAAGATTTTTCCTGCTACCAAATACGTTATTCAGCTTAGGAGAACCTCATAGTAGTGTAGTAGTTAATGAAGGTTGTATTTAACCTCCCCAGCTCGAAAAATCTACCTTAATTTGAACAGAATCGCCAGCTGGCAGCAAACATATAATGAAAATGACGTCCTCGGGACTGAAGCGGCGCACAAGCACAGTAAACAACTTACTGCTGCATGGATGTTCGTTCAAAACCTCATGCGGATTCTTTCAACACATTTTTGTCCAAACTGAAAGGAAAATGTACTTTAAAGAGGCCATGAGTCCATTAGAGAGACTTTTCGAGAATACAAGCCTAAGCTTTCAAGAGTATCAGATTTCGGCGAAGGGACGAGTAAGTTAGCTGGAGAGGCATAAAACAATGGCCTTTGTGCGCCACAGAATAGTTTTATTGCTGTAGCGTCGTGTGTCTGACGTTTTAATTCTACATCCTGACGCGAAAGAGAAAAAGGTAGAGTGGAGTAGGAGTTATACTTTTCTTTGTGGCAGAGTCCGAGTTCTTAAAGGCTGAATGAAGTTATACAAATCTAACAAATAAAATAAATTGCCGCTGCACTGAAAGGGTTAAAGAAATTTTCTGAGGGTTATTTGCTCAAAAATGTGAAGTATTGGCGTTTATCAAAAAAAAAAAAAAAAAAAAAATCCTTTTTAAAGTGAATAGGATTACAGGCACAAAAATGTTTATTTCCTTTCGTACATCTGCCTTTGCTTTCTCTCCCATCATCTGTCTCCATCCTATATGCACTTATCCAGCTTCCGCCATTGACGGACTCTTTTATGCCATTTCCACTGGACATGACCCCTAACATCCCAGTTCATGCGTCTCCTCCACGTCGCCTCTACGCGCCCTCAAACTCTCACCTCAGTTCATCTAAAAGACTTCCAGTGGAGGGACCGAGGAGTACACCCTTCCATTAGTTATTTCATTCCTACCACTTCCAGGCCACTTTTCAAACTGGTGGGGCTAGTTACAACTTTCATTAAGACCCTTCACTCCTAGAATGCTCTTTTACATTGAATGATATCGCCTGGTGGCAACAAGATTAAAGAAAAAATTTCATCCTCGGGCTCAAGAAATTAAGGTATCGTTACTCAAGCGGTCTGAAGACTAGTATCTTGATCATTATTCTCAAAAGTGTGAGTCACTCCACTGCAGGACAAAGGCCTTTCCAGTCTTATTCCACTCTGACCTGTTGGCTGTTAGCCTGTTCCACAGAATCCAAGAAAATATTCGGATCTCATCTCGCCATTTTGTTCTCAGCTCCTTCTCTCCCTGTGTCTCCTGGCTTCCCAGCAGTTTACCTTGGTTGTCCATCTGTTGTCTGTCCAATGAAGAACGTGACCTGTCCACAATGATTCATGCTTCCTGACTGTAGTGATTTAAGTATTTCCCCAACTTATGTCTGTTCCCTGATCCAGGAAATTTTCCTTTTCTCTGCATGTGATACCTAACACAGTTCTTTCCCTTCCCCTTTGGCCACTTTTTAGTTTACTCTCAAAGGATTTTTTTTAAACTCTACATTTCTCACCCTCGAGGTTGAACAGAAAGGATAAAATGATTATTTATCCTTCTTTCTCGACATAACGATAACATCTAATCTTTCAAGTAGCTACTTAGCTTACCAGAAGCCCAGAGTTCAAAATCCTGTTTTCTCTTGATTTAAATGTTGTGGACTGAGATCTTTGAAATGCCAGTCCTAGGTATATGCATTTTTCAGTGCACTCTAGTTGTTATTTTCCTATTATTGATAGATATTTTAACGCTATAAATACTGACTGGTACGAACATGGTGAAAACAACCTCTGACCCCTCAACATTGCATCATAGCTCCATAACATTAACATTGTCAATGGCATATCACAATACACCTACACCCCGCACTAGCCACACCGCATCGCTTCTTCCACAGACATCACATTCCGTCCGGCAACACTTTCACTCAACACCACCTGGTGGACGGAAACCAATTTTGACCTGTCTAATAGCACTGATGTAGCATCGGAGGATGAGGAACCTGATGAGCCCATACTTGCTATTTTTCAGGTCAGTGGCAAGGAAGTGGAGATGCAGGTGGACACGAGAACTATTGTCACGATGAGAGATAAGTTTACATGTGATGAATTTTTCAAAGAGTACCCACTTCAAGAGTACACCAGGGACTTTCGAACATATTCTGATGACAAAATAAAAAATGTTGAGTAAGATGCATGTGGAAGTTCAGTACAACAGCAGGAAAAGGAAGGCCCCACTCGTGGTAAGTGCTAAATAGCAAAATTAAGTCGGTCGAAATCGGCTGAAGAAATTCCGGCACAACTTAAGTGGCATCTACAGCGTCGGAATTGCAACAGGTTAAAGTCACTCACTGAAAAGAACTCTAGAGTATTTCAGGATAACCTTGACATGGTGTGGAATGTAAAAATCAGAATCAACATAGACCAGGCAGCACAACCGAATTTCAGCAAAGCTCATCCAGTACATTTTGCTATGAAGGTTGAAGTGGAGGAAAAAATGCATTGACTACAGCTTGAAGGAATTATTGAACCAGTTGAATTCTCGAACTGGGCCACCCCCACTGTGCCAGTACTAAAGAAGAATGGCAAAGTCAGAACTGTGGCGACTACAAGGTGACAGTAACCGGGAAGTATGGTGTGATATCTATCCCATGCCCAGGACTGAAGAACTGTTTGCGGCACTGAGTGATGGAAAGACTTCCACTAAATTGACCTATCCAATGTTTGCCTCCAGCAGCCACTTAATGAATCTTAAAGGGAGGTCACCACCATCAGTATGCATAAGGGTCTAATTATGTACACCCGTTTACCTTTTGAAATCTCAAATTCCCCTGCCATTTTACAGAGATGTATGAACAGCTTCCTTCAAGGAATTTATGGCGCATGTGTATACTTGGATGATGTCCTGATAACAGGCAAATCTGAAGAGGAGCATTTACGTAACCATGAAATAGTGCTTAAAAGATTGAAAGATACTGGTTCTAATGCACAGAGAGATAAATGTGTTTTCCAAGCTAAGGAGGTAAGCTACTTTGGATAACGAATTGATGCTGATGGGTTACATCAACTGGACGAGAAGGTTATCATGTGAGCTCCAGAGCCACGTGATGTCTCGGAGCTGAGATCTTTCATGGGCCTCTTAAACTACTATGAGCATTTTATTCCCAACCTTTCTACTATATTAGCTCCACCGCACATGTTTCTGACGAAGTTAGAAGCGAAACTGGAAAGCGCACCTGTGAAAAGAATTCCAAAGACCCAAGAAACTGCCGAATATATTGAGCGTCCTAGCCCATTATGACCCTGAGAGAAATACAATGATTGCATGCGATGCATCGTCTTATGGTGTGATGACAGAACTTTCTCACAGGTATAATGATGGATCTGAGAAACCAATAACATTCGTTTCAAAGACATTGGTCTTTGCTGAAAATTTTTTTGCTCATATTGAAAATGAGGGTTTAGCTGTGGTATTGGGTGTCAAGGAAGTTCAAACATACCTGTTTTACAGACATTCTGAGATTGTGAGTGACCAGAAACCACGGAGAACACTGTCAGAGGAGAGTAAAGAGTATCAACCTTAGCCAGTGCCAGGATCCAGCGATGGACCTTAGCATTACTTTTTTTTTTTTTTTTTTTTTTTTACCAACAGAACAGAGGAAGGAAAAACAAATGAATAAAAAAAATAATCCATACACCAGATTATTTGTGTCCTCTGTTCATAAAATATCCTTAACAGTTAGACTTGAACAGCTGTGAGTTAAAATTTGGAGGGAAACAACTCTGGGGAAGCGAGTTCCAGAGAGATGCAGTTCGGGGACTGAAAGAATTCTGATAGGCAGAGGTTCTGCAATATGGCTGAGTGACATTCCAGTCATGAGCGCAACCAGATGCCCGTGTAGCATGAGGGAAGGCATGGAGAGGTGGCACCATGAACGCGACTTCGTCTGAGCATTTGCCAAAAAAATATCTGTAAGATAATGCAAGGGAGGCAACATTCCTTCTTACTTGCAGAGGAGGTAGTTTATTTGTAATGGCAGGGTTGTTTAATGATTCTAACAGCTTTGTTCTGAATTTTGTCTAGTTGTTTTAATGCAACCTCTCCACAACCATTCCACAAGGGTGAGCAATATTCAAGCTGAGAGCGCACATGACTTATAAATTATAGCTAACTGCTCATCAGCGAAGAAGTTACGGACTCTGTACAATAATCCAAGTTTCTTTGAGGCGGTTTTAGTAAGTGATCTGACATGAGAGGTCCAGCTGAGGGCATTGTTAAGTAAGACACCAAGAATGTCAATTCTTTTGGAGATGGGAATATTAGTAGCACTGAAGGTAATGAATGAATCTGACAATATCTGTCTATTAGTAAGCCGGTGCTTACACTTTCTCGTGCAAATCTGGCAAAGAAATTGGAAGTGCAAGTGCACTGAGTAGGCTGCCTCTACCTGAGAGTCCTACAGTGCCAGCACCTGCAAGTACAGTGCCGTTACTGGATTTTTTGAGCTCATATCCAGTGACTTCCAGTGAAATCAAGAATTGGAGGAACAAGAACCCTGTTCTTTCCTCGGTGCATAGGTAAGACGTGTCTGGTTGGCCTCATAGGGTAGAACCAGAACTGAAAGTGAATTAAGTGCAGAAGATGGAGTGATACTCTGGGTTCCTTCCCCACCAGGAAGGAACCCAGTCTTATAGTTGCTTCATGAGTCACATCTCGGAATAGTGCACATGAAATCCTTTGCTCGAAATTATATCTGGTGGCTTCATCTGGATCAGGATGCATGGCCTGCCAAAACAATGTTAGATTGCTACCAGTTGTACCAGTATACCCTCGGGCATGACCCACCAAATCATGGATAAGAGTGTATGTTGATCATATTGGACCATTCATAACGAGGATATTCCTGTTGATAACAGCTTACTCAGAATGGCTTGAGCCCCTCCCAGTCTCTTCTACATCTTCAGAGGTAACAATCCGTAAGTTGAGGGAGGAGTTCTCCACTCATGGACTGCCACCTATCATTGTCTCCAACAAAAGAACTGCTTTCACAAATGCAGAGTTCAAGAAATTTATGTATGCAGACAGATAATCTAACCTTACTTCTTACCACCCTGAGTCATATAGGTCGCAAGAATATTCTGAACAAACCTTCAAAAACTGCGTAAAGGAACCGCAAGGTGGATCACTGGAGACGATTTTAAGTATTGGGACCCGCCACATTTAACAGGTAAATCGCCATCAAAATTTTTGATAGGTCGTCAGTTGAGGATACACTTGGATATGCTGCAGCCTGATACACCAGTGAGGATGCGCTGTACCCAAGAAGAACAAACACAGCAGTGTGACAAGTGGGCAGAAGAAAAGCATTTTAAGGTTTGTGGGAATGTGTGGGCACCCAAGTTTGGAACAGGAACTTTATGGTTGTTGGGCAGTGTAGCTAGATGCATTGGATCATTGTATATTATTAAACTGAAAGACCATTGTATTATAAGACGCCATGTTGACCACTTACGCATATCAAGAGTACACAGGCCTCCACACCAAACGGTATGGCCATTAACAGCACATCCAGCTGATCAGGTATTACCTTGTCCAGGCTCATCATCAATACTAATACCAACGAAGTAGCGGAGAGCATGCCAAGAAACACCAGTAGCAGCATCAGACAATACCCACACAAAGGACTGTTGGACCCTGCTCTCCACCCCTACTACCAATAATAACCTTCACAGAGGTCTAAGCTCATCTACACAACTTCGCCACTTAGGGAGGGTAAGGAAGGACCCTGAACTTTTGAAACGTTCGTCTGGATCTGTACTAGGGTGTGGATAACTGCTGTGATTTGGTATCATAAATTGCACTGCTATTTCTTGAGTTGTGGACCTGTACTCTGGTGCAGATTAAACCTGGAAATCTGTACTGTCATAAGTTGAACTTTATATATATATATATATATATATATATATATATATATATATATATATATATATATATATATATATATATATATATATATATATATATATATATATAGTTTTCTCAATTTTTTTTTAAACTGCCATATACTGGTATATTGTGATTTACTGATATAGGCTGTGTAGATTATCTCACTCATAGCCTTAAATAGTTTGTAAGTTCCTTGTTTGTATTGTGTGTTGTTTGTATTGTGTAGTGGAAAACCTTATTTTCCTTTTTTTTTTTTTAGGAAACTTTAATTGGTTAAGATGCTGATGATATATTGTGGATATACATTTTATGATGTTTTATATTTCTATAGTAGGTCTTAGAATTCGTTGAACGATAACGATCAGTTGCATGTTTTTTTTTGTTTTTTTTATTATACAGTATTCTATTGAGAGTAAAGTCACGTAATGGTGCGGTATATAATATTGCCCAGTGTTTATTTTCTCTTCTTTTTTGTATTCAGTCAATACAGTCTTCCACTGTTCTGTATCAATACTATATACTGGTATGCTTGATTTATTTTTGCTGGTATCAGTGCTGGAACTTGGTGTTATTTGCGTATGTATCATTTGAAAATGGAAGGAAATGGAATGTCTGAACATGATGTATTTTTATAATGATATTTTCGAGTACAAATGTAATCCCTGTAACATATATTATCAATGATACTTTAACTTAAGGATCCATGAATTGTTGACGGTTGGCAGATTCAAGCATGGCCGGTTCCAAGTAAGTAGTGTTTCTCTTCTCCTGCATTACTAGATGCCTAGACTCATCCTTCACCTGGATATATCACAGAGATATCATCGGTGTAGGAAACCTACGGGACGACCCCATAGGTACAGTTACCCAAGTGCAGTTGATGGGTCTGCTGGGCCACGTTGGACTGGGTTGAGCAAGAACAACAATAACAGAAAAGACAGGACATGTCTGTATAACACAGTTTTCGTCCCCATATTCATTTTCAGTGAATTCAATGAATGGGAACAAAATAACCTTGTCTCGTTTAATGCTAGTAAAACCAAACATATACAATTTACTAACAGACAGATATTACCAGATTCGTATATTACCCTCAATGCTACTAATATTCCCCTCTCGAAAAGTATTGAAATCCTCGGTGTTTCACTTAATAATGCCCTCAGCTGGCCCTATCATGTCAGATCACTTGCTAAAACTGCCTCAAAGAAACTTGGATTATTGTACAGAGTCCGTAACTTCTTCACTCACGAGCAGTTACAGTCATGTGAGCTCTCAGCTTGAATTTTCCTCACCCTTGTGGAATGGATGTGGAGAAGTTGCACTAAAACAACTAGACAAAACTCAGAACAGTGCTGTTGGAATTATTAATAACCCTGCTATTATTAAAAAAAAAAAAAAAAAACTACCTCCCCTACAAGTAAGAAGGAATGTTACCTCCCTTGCATTATTTTACAGATACTTTTATGGCAAATGCTCAGACGAAGTTGCTTTCATTGTACCACCTCTCCATGCCTTTCCTCGTACTACACTGGCATCTGGTAGCTCTCATGACTGGAATGTCACACAGCCATATTGCGGAACTTCTGCCTATCAGAATTCTTTTATTCCCCGACAGCATCTCTCTGGAACTCGCTTCCCCGGAGTTGTTTCCCCCCAAACTTCAACCTACAGCTGTTGAAGTCTAACTGCTACAGATATCTTATGAATGGAGGAGGCCAGAAATCTGGTGTATGGATTATTTTTCTTTTATTCATTTGTTTTTCCTTCCTCTGTTCTGTTATTTTTATAAAAAATCTAGCCTAAATTCAGACTTTTAACCCTCCTCAGGTACACCTGGGTTTGACCGACCCGGGCGATTTTTTCGATGCTAAAATTCAGTAACTTACAGATGTCTGGGATCCCTATCTTTCTCAATAGCTTCCTAACTTTTTGTTCCCATGCAGGGTGTAGGGGGGTTACTTTAGCGTCTCTCTATGTTTTTGCAATTTACCACTCAGAATAATTCATGTCGGGTCTGGTAGACCCAGGTGTACTTGAGGAGGGGGGGAGATTTTTTCAGTCCGAGTTGGCAGGTTGGTTTTATGCTGTGTGGGATCCACTATGACCATATTGAAAGACCTCCATCCCTCAAGTTGTGACACAAGTGCTAGGCTCATAGTGTTCCTTGTTTTCGTGTATGGCGAATGTCAAAAAATATATATATATTTCTTTGGTTTGACCGTTTTTTCACTTTTTTAATAAGCAGAGTTAAGTGAATCAAAACTTATTTGTTTAATTTTGTAACGGATAAGACCTAATACATTGTAGGATATTCAGGAATTCATTTTACGAAACATGTGTGACACTACAGTATTTTGTTAAGGCTGGGTCTGACAGACCCAGGTGTACCTAAGTTGCAAATGAAACTGTAGGTCTACCTGAGAAGGGTTAATGTTCAGATCACTTTCAGTGTCAACACTTTTATCACAATACTGTATAAAGTTCAGAAAACGTTCTCTAGTCATATGGTGAATTACAGGCGTTGACGAGGAAGCTGCGTGTGGCGACACCGTGCATTTGGGTGGAGCGGGGCAGTTACGGCGTCATTCCACGCACCGAACGTCCTGTTATTTTCCGTGCACCTCGCTGGAGGAAAGCCTCTGGTTCATCCCCGGTGAGGCACTGTCTAACAAAGAGGGGAGCCGGATCCCTGCAAGGTGTATGTAATGTACCGTACCTGTAGGGCTGTCACATAGAAGTTGGTCACCTGTGATCGACGGGTTTGCTCGACCAGACAGATCGGGATTATGCAATAGTACCGTATCAACAAGACCGCTGAATAACAAGGTGGAAAGTGCATATCCTTGTCTGGCAACTCTCTCTCCGGGTATTTTCTGGCTGTCCTTATAATGATACATGAGAAACGTGCTATCTCTTTAAAAAGATAAAATCCAGTACTTTCACAATTACTTTTTCCCTTCACCATGTCCCCCAGTTGTTCTCCGAACTTCAGCTGTTTCAGTAGAATCAATTATTTTCTCATAATCTACAGTGCCATGTATAAATGTTTCGTATATTCTTCTTTTTTAACCACTTCATTAAAAACTTGACTTTAGTCTATTGCCGAGTTACCACAACAAAATCCAGATTCTTCTCTTGTTTCTTTTTATCTATTGGACGAGTAGTTCAATTGGCTGGGATTTCTAAACATTTGTACACAACAGGGGAAAGACTAATTGGATGGTAGTTCCTTATATCTAAATGTTTACCTCTTTTATGAAGCAGAATAAGAGACGAATTTTTCCGTGGCCTAGCTACTGTTCTGGCTTTTTAACATTTCGCAAACAGTACTGCTTGTCAATTTACAACGAAGTCTTCTGAATACATTATAAGATCTGCGGTGAAACCATCAACATTTCATGCCTTACCCCTTTCCATTCCAAAAACAAAAAATAAAAAAACTACTTCTGATGTAATACTGGGAATCTCTGTGGCCACCATAATTCCTCTGGTATTATGACCATTTATTTTCTGTAGTTTGTTACTGCACCGCCAGTCTCTCATAGAAGACATTTGGCTTCCTCCTATGCCACGTCTATGCTTGGCTGCTTTCAGGCATCCTCTTTTCTTTACTGTTTCTTCAGTTCTGCTCATGTTTTCTTTCATTTTTCTTTTTTGATAATATATATATATATATATATATATATATATATATATATATATATATATATATATATATATATATATATATATATATATATATATATATATATATATATATATATATATATAATTTCACCTGCCTCCGTGCGATTTCGCCTTGCCTTTACAATAATATATATATATTTTTTCTATCAGAAGTTCCCTTCAGTTTTCTGAGAGTTTGTTGTTGTTGTACTGGTTTTTCCTGTCTCCTACTTTTAGAGTTGCTTCACTTACTGCTCTCGTGAATATTCAGTAATTTGCTTTGTGTTGATTTCTGCTTCCTCCATAAACTGTGAATATTTATTCTAAATTAGCATATCAGATGTGGCTGCCTTCTCTGTCTGGTAACAGGTTTGTCTGTTTCCTCTGAAGTATCCTCTCTCTCTCTCTCTCTCTCCTGAGATCTATTAAATCATCATTCTGTGGCCATTTCCTAAGTTTGCTCTGTTCATTGCAATCACTTTTTTTCATTATACTGACATGTTAATTTCATTAAATATGAAATCTCTCTTTTTGTTTTCACCTCTTGGTTCCTTCAGTGTCCATTTCCTGTTTTGTTTCAGGTTAGGACTCAGAAACAAGACAGGAGACAACATGTGAGTAGGGTGGTTATCACTTCAATCATCAAAATTCGGGCACACCTTCATTCACTCGTTATTCCATCTAACACATAAACTCACATGCCCAGTCATTGTCAGTATTTCACTAAATGAGTACAACGCTGCAAGTAACACATTGTTTCGCCACTGTACTTTTAAACCGTCAAAATTAACGATGAAAGTGGAGGAATATGGACGAGGCCATATTTCTCTCCCAGAATACTTAAGTTGTTGCAGGTGACGCTGATACTTAATGATGATAGGATATGACGATCAAACTCTAGATTTACCAAAACCTCAGGATAGATGAGGTACTGTGTCTAGAACCGTATTGTCTTTAGCACAGAGTATTTCGTAACACCTCAATCTTGGCGATTCATTTCGCACATCACAACTTTGACACTTATGTCGATATTTACGTAAACGGGCATTAGGACCGTAGTAGAATGGTGTTGAAAAACAAGAGTCACAAAGCCCTTTTCGTGACCGGTTTCGCTAAACGGCTTCTTTAGAGATATTCAGTCCCCTTAAGAAGTCGTTTGACAAAACCGGTCAGAAATATATTTGTCTGTGATTCGTGATTCTCTACACCACCCTAAGATGTCTATATCAAGAATACAATGTAAATAGCATATGCAGCAATATTAAAGTGTATTATGCAAAAGAGACCAATGAGGAAGAAGTTCTCGGTAGCTTTCTGTGTAACTTATAATATGTCCCCTGTGTCAATGAGCAACACCAAATGAGAGCAAGACTCTGGGTCCCACACAGGAGAAGTCAGGCCAGCACACACGAGAAACGGGAAGGGTTGTTTGGGCCGCAACAATTCACCTGCACTTATGTAAACTTGCGTTATTTGCACACACTGTTTATGGATCCGGTTTAGGAGCCTTCCCCTGTGTGTGTGTGTGTGTGTGTGTGTGTGTGTGTGCGTGTGTGTGTGTGTGTGTGTGTGTGTGTGTGTGTGTGTGTGTGTGTGTGTGTGTGTGTGTGTGTGTGTGTGTGTGTGTGTGTGTGTGTGTGTGTGTGTGTGTTCCCTTGAGAAACGTGCACGCTGGCATAAAGACATGAAAGCAAAATTGTGTAAATAGTGTTATCTATTTATCTTTCTATTGTTTCTGTGCTGGAACAACAAAAACAAATATATATCCGAACAGAGAGCGAAAACTAATAAATACAGTAATGATCTGGTAAGAATAAGAAATGTTAAAGCACGGCAAATTCTACGATCCAATTGACAAAACATAAATGGGAATTAATGGCGCATTTACTTTTGAAACGTAGTATTTCTAAAACACATAGTCATTGCGCTTGGGTTTAAAGAATTTTTCATCCTGTAAGGTTAATTTACCCAACAAGCACCAATCATACAATATAGCACAACAGTTTCCATATTTTTGGTTGAGAACTAGAATTTAATCTTTTGTTATTTATGTAGAGGTTACGAGGCATCATGGCAGGAATTCTTAGCCCAGGGTATCCATACCCATTGGGGGTATGGTGACAAAAACCTAGGAGTATGGAACTTGTTTTCTGAATAAGTAAAAAACGAAGAAAGTAAAATTTGCCATTTCTCAACAAAGAAATAAATATGATTAAATCCTAATGAATTTCTTGTTATCTGCTCATACATGTAAAATAAAACCAAGCTACTGGCATCTTTTGAAGTTATAATGGCACCTAATGGGACTGGTAATAACGATGATTTCGACAGTCTGGCGAAGGGGGTATCGGGACATAGTGAGCAATCCACTTGGGGTCTGGACAAGGAAAAAGATTCAAGACTCCCCCCCCCCCACCATGATGGCCTAAATTAAACGTAACACCTGATCCATAATACATTCTAAGTTACAAGGATGATCACTTCCAGACACCATCACTGTTAAGGCAGATAGTTTTTTTTCGAAGCATAAAACTAAATTAAAGATGCTCGAGAAAATCACTTGTAAAACATGCAGTTCACCGCTTTATTTCAATATTTTTCATTTTATCCCGCTCGCGAAGAGATGGGTATTATATTTTGCTCATTGCGCGCACGCATTTGTGTGTGTGTGTGTGTGTGTGTGTGTGTGTGTGTGTGTGTGTGTGTGTGTGTGTGTGTGTGTGTGTGTGTGCGTGTATGTGTGTGTGTGTGTAAAATAACTCTCATGTTTTTGTATCAGATTTTAACCAGCCTTCCTGGAATGAATAAGGGTCAACCACTGGGCTGACCAATTATTTAAAGAACATTGTATCAATGATCAGGGTCTCTGAGCTACATTAGAATTTGACCTAATAAGATAATCTTTACGATTTATTGTCAGATTTAGACAAAAGATGGAGAAATGAACCATGTGACTCGATTTTCAGAACAGCCAGTCAAATTTCAAGGTCACAGGGCAAGCTCTAGCTCTGACTTTTGTATCTCTATTTTGTTACTATTGTTGTTTAACCCCAGTTTGTCTGGCCGACGAGACCCTACAACCACAGGCAAACAACTACTTCTGTGCGTCGTCCTACAGGTACAGTACATTTCATACAGTATGTTGGGATCCGGCGCCCATTGTGGAAGACAGCCCCTCTCTAGTTTCGGGCGAGGGTCCTTCTCACTGTGAAATGCAAGGAAAATATGAGGAGGTTTGTCTCTTGGGTGGACGCCCCAGTTCCTCCACCAAAGGTGCAAAGCGTCACCACGTGCAGGCTTCTCATCTGTGCCTGTGTCTGTATGTTAATAAATAACGGAAACAGATTTTATGTGATTTGGGTCAGGTCACTAGGACAAAGACCAAGTTCTAATGGCAGGGTCAGCTTAAACAGTTTCTCTCCACTTCGGACTGAAGTTTGTGGAATTGTTTAGAATGGGACAAGTACGACAGAATTCGATTTCGAGAAAAATCACTCAAAGCTTAAGGTCACCGAGAAAGACAAACAAATGAAGGCCACAGGGCAAGGCCAAATCAAACTGCATGGACCCGATATATACTGAACCTGGTGGGAGAGTTAAGGGACAGGTAAGAATGAAGTCATTCGATATTGCGAGAAATCAGAGGAAGATCAATTGGTCATGGAGGCGGGTACTGCATATTCTGAGTCTTCCTTCTTCTTATAATCCTATTACTACCATTCAGTTTTCTTAAGATAAGAGAAAAATTTTGTAGTGAAAGGGCAAGTGGAGGCTTTATCTAACCTTTCCATTCGCGAACCTATCTTCGGGATAATAGATTTGTTTGGTGTTAGCAAGAATAAGATACAAATAGTCACCGGACTCAAGGGGTTGATATTATCTTTTCCAGCAATGACAAGGGCACTCAGACATAGTGCTTGGCCTTTGCTGTTTTTCTCCCTTCCTCCCTCCCTCGCTCGTTCTTTCATTCGTTAAGATGCTGTTCTTTCTTGTTAAATAGTGTCCAGGCTTTGTGGGAGGAGTGTTAGGAAAACGAAATTTTGCACAGTGGTACACCTCACTCCGAGCCAGGTTTCAGGCAGGAAAGAACCCTAGAGGGCAGTCCCCTCTGGAGGCGTTGACCGGGGGTTTCATACCCAAAACCGTTAGGCACAAGATTATTTTTCCCCACCAAGGGACACGGGTGTTCCACAATGCAAGAACCTCATCCGCACCAGGTTATAAGCACAGTGGGACCCCAAAGACTACCTCCCACAGGGAAGTGGGAGACCCATGGTGATCTCGGCTAAACTCGCTATGCACTGCCAAAGTTTTCAACAAAAGAACATGAAATTTTGCATGTTGATAGGTGTTCATCCGCGCAACGTTTTGGGAAGGGTGGAATCACCGATGGTCGTCCCTCACTGGGGGAACCAAGGGACCCGGCAATGCCATTATGCACGACCAAAGTTTTTAACTTAGGAACACGAAATTTTGCACGGAAGATGTTTATCCAGGTCACGTTATAGGAAGAGTGCGATTCCCTATGACCACTCCCTACGAGCGGAGAGGCGACCTCCAAATGGGGGAAGGGAGCAGCCCCCGGGGGTCACTGCCAAAGCCTGTATGCACGGTCACGGTTTTTTCTCCAAGGAAAATGAAATGTCGCATACAAGTAGCCGTTCACTCAGGTCACAGTATAGGCAGGGTGGAACCCCGATGACCACCCCAAAGGGAGCGAGGAATGCCCCTAGGGGAGACAACGCCAATATTTTTAAGTGGCCCACGAAATTTTGCACAGTAGTAGACCTTGACTCTGACCAAAGTTAATAGATGGTGGGACCAACGTGGTTCGCTCTTCCACCTTCCAACTCTCCCGCAAATTATTCCACTCCTCTTACGTATCGGGAGGGGGGGGGGGTTCTATCAAAGGCGTCCTTTTTCTTGTTTCAAAATGTAAGTGCTTCGCACCAAAACGTATGGACAACCTATGGCAATGATGGAAAATTCTGTTGGAAGAGGGTAAATTCTTGGTAATATGAACCTGCGAAAAAGTGGGAGCTACCTGGAAATCATGGCTGGGGTACCTTACCCTACCCCCCCCCCCGGCACAAAGGACGTCACCACCACCAGGCTCATTCCACCACCTGTCACCACCACCCTCTTTCCTTCTCTCTCTCTCTCTCTCTCTCTCTCTCTCTCTCTCTCTCTGCTTCCCCCTCCTTTTTTTTTCCGTTCCAGTAGTTACTCCATCTCCCCTGCTTTCTTTCTCTCTCTCACTGTTTTGCTTAATTCCTCTGTATTCCTCCCTCTTTTAACCCCAACTTCCTATATATATTTGTCTCACTTTCTTCCCCCTTCCTCCCTTTATATATTTCTCTCCCTCTTACTCTTTTCCTCGCATCTCCCACTATATATATATATATATATATATATATATATATATATATATATATATATATATATATATATATATATATATATATATATATATATATATATATATATATATATATATATATTTCTCCCACTCTAACTCTTTTCCCCTCATCTCACTATGTATTTTTCTCCTACTCTCTCGTTCTGTGCCTCCACATTTTCAGTTATCCTGTCTGCATTTCAATCTCTCACGCTTTCTTTCACACTTGATTTATTTCTCCTCTCCTCCCCATTCACCTTTGCTCTATTTTCTCCTCTGCATTTCTTCTCTCTCTCTCTCTCTCTCTCTCTCTCTCTCTCTCTCTTGCCTCCCGTCTATTCTCTTTCTCTCACTGTTCACTGTTCATACTGGAGGCAGGGGTAACGAAAACCTGACTCATGCAGTATTATTCAGAATTCATGTAGTTTCGTAACATCCTGAACTGACGACAACAGCATACTGTATATTCTTTCATTTTTTAGAGAACCATGGCCTGATCATTAAAAGTGCAGCCAAAATATTTGCAGCTGCCAGCTAAAAGAATTACATTTCTGGGGTAATTAATGACCCTGCATATAAATGACTAATTAATACCAGACCCTTCCTTAAAAATTCCTGCCTGATTCGGTGATTTGAGATGATGAAATCCTGAATTCATTCGTTCACTGATTTATGAGGCTCACATTATACGGTAATTATCTGTTCTTGCTATTACTATTATAACTGACGCAGTCATGTTAGGATGTGTTAGCAGAAAAACAAAATCTTGGCAATTTTGCAGTACAGTACTTAGTAACGACCGCTTGTGCCAACCCAGTACCTGTGAACACTTTCATAATCAATATGTCGTGTACGTGACGTTCTTACTGCCGCCAGACGATCTGAATCAGCTAAGGAGAGACATCGGGTGGTCAAGGTGATAAAGCCTATTATTTAACAACGCACGGTCCAGTACGAGGCAGTAAGGTTCCATTATAACCGCTTCACTACGATGACGAATTTCCCGCCTTATTCCTACCACTACCCACGCCATGTCTTACAACTTGGGAAAAACTTCATGTAAAACGTAGATTAGAAGCAGTATTCATTGTTGCTTGGACCACCATAAAGGCACTTTTGTTTTATTCCTTCATCCTCAAACTATCTGTCTACCTGTCTACATCTATATCTTAATCTATCTATATCTATGTAGATAGATAGAGTGAGACAGAGACAGATAGATAGTCATACGCCTTAATCTTATAAGGGGTGGACACAAATCGCTTTCACGTCACGCTGCCCCCTGCCATTTGGCTGCCCTCTCTTCAGCTCACACATCCCTCTCATATATCTCACCAATCGGTCCACCATCCCCATCTTTTGTCCCCATCTCACCGCTCCCCTTCCACCTCAGTCACATACAATCACCTAGTCAGTCTCTCCTTCTCCTCCCTCTCCACTTGGCCAAACGATTTCCACTAATACTGTACATTCATCAGGAGAGCTAAATTTTCTAACTTCTTCCTTCGATCCTTGACGAGTATTTTACAGCTCAGGACGGTCCATTCGTACCGAAGGAGCTATTGAAGAAAACTGTAACTTTCAGGGGCTTTTCTTCCTGTTAGTATTTTTCTTTCGTCTGGGTGGAAGTCTGTTGGGCGCTTTGGTAAACTTGTGTCGCCTCAGAGATTAGAGGAAAGAAAAATTATCAGCTTCCACGATTTGCAGAACTTAGTGATACGAGAGAGAGAGAGAGAGAGAGAGAGAGAGAGAGAGAGAGAGAGAGAGAGAGAGAGAGAGAGAGAGAGAGAGAAGATAGAGAGAGAGAGAAGAGAGAGAGAGAGAGAGGGAGAGAGAGGGAGGGAGACTGTGTGTGTGTGTGTGTGTGTGTGTGTGTGTGTGTGTGTGTGTGTGTGTGTGTGTGTGAATATTATTAACCCAGTGGCTGTGTAAGAACTGTTTCGGATACACCTGGGTCCCAGCAGTACTTTTTTCTGTTTATTACATCATCATGAGCTACCTCAGCTGGATATCCGCAGTTTAAAGTACTTGTTGTGAAATTCAGACCAAACCACTACACTTCAGAGCCAATTAAAATATGACTCAAATTAAGAGGCACGGTACCTTATGTCAGTGTATTCGATCATAATTTTAGACCAACTCACAATGCTAATAATCTATTACACTCATAATTCATTTTTCCTACTTTATCTTGAGGTCAGAAGAAGGGTTAAGATTATGATGATGATGATGAAAATGATGGCTAATATATTCCTCACAGTAAACCATTTCAAGCACCCTATTGCAATCCCTCTCACACTCAGCCTTAACCCAGTTTGTCGACCTACTCACAAGGTCACTAATTTACTGCTTTTCTAATCTATTCCGCCCACTTTACCTCTGCACCCTCCCCCTCATTTCAGCACTCTGCACGGGCTCCCCACTCACCATCAAGTCATTATTTACGCATTTTCATCACGCAAGGACTGAGCTGTGAGTCGAGTTGCCACGCCAAATGCACAAATGTCACTAAACTTGCTCACACAGTGTACTGGTAGGTTGCTGAGCACAAAAAAAAAAAAAAGAAAGAAAAGGAAATTCCCTGAAAAACAATTAGAGATCGGTAGAATATTGGTAAACTTGGTAAAAAAAAATGTCTTTTGAAATTGGTGGATTATTGCCAATAATGAGCAAAAAATTCGTAAATCTTGTTGCAGGTAAATACATGCCTAGAGCCGACCAAAAATAAAGGAAAGCAAGAAAGGCAAAATTAAAAAATTAAAAAAGTACTAGAGGACCCCCCAAGGGGAGACTTAGCCTATACCAGCCACTAGCCATTTCATATATAGCGCGGCTCGGAGTATGAGCTTGACCTTGACCTACTTTCATCAATTTCGAACACATGAGAGCTTTTTTTCCCCTGCTAAACACCTTTAAAATTTTGTGAAGATATCTTTAGCAGTTGGGAAGTTATCGTGCTAACACACACAAACACACACACACACACACACACACACACACACACATAAACTGACAATAATACCAGCTTCGCTTTCGCGGCTGGTAACTAGAGGGCCCCCTCCCAAGGAGGGAATTACACCAGCCGCGAGCCAATACATATCTAGCGCGGCTCGGAATACGGCCTTCATCTCGACCTACTTTCACAACTTTCGAGTTCGTAGGAAATTTTCATTCCTAATAATCAACTGTAAAATTTTGTGATGCTATCTTGAGCGGTTGCGAAGTTATCTTGATAACAGACACACAGACCTTGACCTACTTTCGCCGATTTCTAACTCGTAGAAGATTTTCATCCCTACTACACAACTGTTATATTTTGTGATGATATCTTGAGTGGTTGCGAAGTTATCGTACTAACACACACACACACACACACACACACACACACACACACACACACACACACACACACACAAACTGAAAACAATAACAGCTTCGCTATCGCAGCTAGTAAAAACGATAACTATGTGAGTACTCAGTCACTTCTGTCACACGACAAATCTCCAGTAGCGGTTTTACTCACGTAACTCCACTAATTCCACACACAAAGTTCCATTGTGCTTTAACATTCTCTTTAAACTACATTACAGTGCTTGAGCCCTGGTGTGTGTGTGTGTGTGTGTGTGTGTGTGTGTGTGTGTGTGTGTGTGTGTGTGTGTGTGTGTGTGTGTCTGTGTGCCACCAAATGTCATAAAAGACTTTGTGGTTACTTGTAGTTGAGTTATATATATATATTAGACTTGTGAACAAGCGGTTATTATACTGGAGTAGCTTGTAGTAGATAATCTTCTTTCCCATTTGTCATGTAGTGACAGGAGAGGTAAAGAATAGTATGGGACTATTTTTATTTGTCTTGGAAATATTAACAAGTCTCTCACACAGAGCGAAGTATAGAGTCCAGTCCCGCTAGCTATCTCTCTGTCTCCCTCTCTCTGTCTCTCAAGTTGCCAAGCCCTTCTCCCTGCGACCTGTCTCTTCTAAGGCCTGTCTCCTTCTGAGCTCTCTTTCCTAAATTCTGGTGAAACAGGAGACGTATCACGTGTGTTCCTTGTGGATGGAAAGTTTAAGAAGCCTGTGTGTGAGTATGTGTGTATGTGTGTGTATGGTCACTAGGGCTTTGTTCACGGGTGGATTACTGACAACTAACTGCATCATCTCCTTACTGGCCACTGTCGTCAGCTTTCCTCAGTGTAATTTGCAAGCTCATTTCCTATTCCCAGGCTCGCATAGAGCTGTCTATCTATCTATTTATCTATCTATCTATTATGATTTGTAATTATAATATGGAGTTCTGATATGTGTGTGTGTGTGTGTGTGTGTGTGTGTGTGTGTGTGTGTGTGTGTGTGTGTGTGTGTGTGTGTGTGTGTGTGTGTGTGTGTGTGTGTGTGTGTGTGTGTGTGTGTGTGTGTGTGTGTGTGTGTGTGTGTGTGTGTGTGTGTGTGTGTGCCATAAAACCCCTTCAAGTATTATATGAATTGTAATTGTGTATTTGGATCTCGAGGTGTCCATGAATGTGCAAGGATGTATAGGCCTACAGTCAGCGATATAATGCATTAGGTGTGTGTTTCCTTAAATACACATTAGTTTTCATATACTCCGATCGAATGTAGTATTTCAATAATCGTGAATTATCTGTATCTTGCCACACCCTAAAGTACAATGTAGCATGGGCTTGAATTATTTTTATTGCTCTGAATGACCAGAATGCCAAATGTATGAAGATACAGCAGTCAAGTCCAGATTCAGGTTTTTGTTATGTGGGATTATTCTTAAAATACAGCTGCTAGGAAGACTTAAAATCACAGCTAGACTTTTGTTTTTAATGAAAACAACAGGGGGAAATAATCATTAATACCTGAATGAATAAACGTAAATATAAATAATTAATTAAATGAGCACTTTCCTGTTCAGTTTATTCTGCTAGAAAAGGGGGAAACGGGCCCTTTGCCCCCTCCCACCCCTTGGCTGTGCTCATGTATCAGTTGCTGGTCGACTAGAACAGAGCGAACAGGATCTAATATTCACGGTTTATCAGATTGTCTTTACATAATGGTGTGAGCAAAAATTTATACGTAATGAGAGTGTTTATGACAGACCTAGGAACTGCTTTTGAACAAAGACAGGTGATTGAACATAGGCTAGAAAAATTAGCAGCGTGGTCAAACTGAGCCTGAATGAACAAATAGTGTGTGAAATCAATATCCAGATAGAGAGAAATTCAGTCTGCAAACAGAATACAAAACCTGTGGTAATATTTCGGGGAAGGGCAGCGAAATGGCGGGTGATAGGACGACGTGAAGGCGATTTGTTTGTGGCCACCCCTTACGGGATTAAGGCATCTGGCTATACACGGATAGACATCTACTATTTGAAAATACCAGTGACAGGTATCTCCCTCTATCTCTTCCCCTGTATTAGTGTTTATCATGTTCACTACAGGACTAGACCTTCTGCTCGGAGGGAAAGTTGTTGCTGTCGCTCCAGGCTGATGTAAGTGTTAACCTGGTGGACTGCAAGCTGTAACTGCCCTTCTCTTGCAGTCCATCATTCTCCTCTTGAAGGAACTGAAGAAAGATGAAGGACGAATTTATAAAAGTGATGCGCAGTTGCACGGATATATCGGTGCCACCACGACAAGGCGTCCCGCTCCAACACCCGGACCATGCTGATGAAGTACGAACGAGGAGGGGGTGTCTGTAGAAAGTCGCAGTGTTGAACTAGTTGTATTAGTGTATTTGAGTCTGCATACGTTATAAGTAGGACCGGTGCGAACATACGCAAAAATAAGAAACGTCATACTACAGGCACCAACTTTAAATGTCCGTGAAGTTGCGTGTTGGTGGCTCACTTGACACGAGTACACTAACCTCCGAGCCGTCATGGTTCCATAATGATGAAAGGTGTGCCTATAAAATACAATGATCAGAAACTAAATAAGTGTACGTCTATTTCGCGCGCGCACGCACGCACGCACGCACGCACGCACGCACGCACGCACGCACACACACACACACACACACACACACACACACACACACACACACACACACACACACACACACACACACACACACACACACACACTTGGGGCACGATTGCATCTTTCTCCACTTAATGAGCTGAAGAAGGGAGGGAAAAATATGAACTTTGTGCCTAAGGGCGGTAATTAAAGCGTCAGTAGTGGGACGGAGACAGAGGCAGGGATGGCGGCAGCAGTCAGTGTCCGCGAGAGAATGGGAGTAGGTGGAACTGGCAAGGCAAATATGTGATACTCATTTTCCATACGAACTATCACAAACATAAGGCTACGGGCTCTTATCAGTTTTACTAATTCATAATAAATCTGCCATTTAATTGCGCATCAATCACCGTGGGTTTCATTCTGAGATTCTGAATTAGAGATCAGTGTCTATGAGGACTATATACACTTCTCATAGAGCTGCACTGTAAGGGTGATGGCACTGAAACTAGACTAGAATGATGTCAATTTGTATCACGTCATTTTCAGATAAGCCAGTTAGCATTCACTTACACAACGGTTAATTTAAATAATGGTTTTATTCTTTGCAAGTAGTGAACTTATTAATCATATAAAGTAATATCTATCACTTATATGAGGCAAAGTTACAGGGTTTCACATCAAGAAGCGTGGAATGTGTTCGAGCCAGTAAGCTTGCGAATAATGTTATATTAGCTGAAAGACGAAGTGTGCCATATCACTTGGCTGCCACTGCTGCACAACTTCAAACTATCAGTCTTATTTTAGAATGTGCCTATTATCTTCTGCCAAAGCATTGAGGGTTGAGGGTGGGCTAACATCAGGGAGGCATTCAACTACCTAAACGAATACATGATCAACATACTCATTACCCAGTTCTTGAGACTTAGTCTGAAGTACACAGCAGTTATATGGAGTCCACACATGAAAAAGCATATTAGAAAAATTAAAAAAAAAAAAAAAGTGATTATTAGAAGGGTGTCAGGCTTAAAGACTTTGCATTATGAGGAAGGGCTGCGTCACCTGGGTCTTCTGTCACTTGGATACTACCACGTACCGCTCTACTCCAATGCTCTGTTGGTGAAGTTGCTGACCATCCACAACAACACACTACCAGAACCACCATAGCTCTTCATTACAACCATTTCTATGATACAACACTGTTATACACCCCACTAGAACCCAGAACCTTCTATGACTACCATAAACCAAAACTACCGTCATAACTCTCCACCACAACCACACAGAACATTTATCACTAAACTCCACTGCTACAACACACCACCAGTACTACAGTACAAACCAGCACCACCGCCACACACTGCTATACACATCAAAGTCACAGTTTGTACACATCACCTCCACCAAAGCCATGAAACTCCAACACACAATTCACCCACCAAAACTTTGTGCAATAACCTCTTCCACACTTGATCCATACAGCCATCAATATCATCTATCACTACGATACGCCACACACACACACACACACACACACACACACACACACACACACACACACACACACACACACACACACACACACACACACACACCAAAATCATCAGTATTTCCACCACACAGATACACCACAACTGCACACCATAACTATCACAGTCATCTACCACTACTACCATACACCACAATCACAATGCGTCACGTCTAGCCATCACTGCCTTCACCATTACCACACACCACATTCTTCCACCTTAAACAAAACGCTCATGGCTATACACCACAATCCTCCAACACTACTAGATACCACAGTCACACACCACAACCGTCCCACGCTACCACACACCACAACGATCAGTACCTTTCAAAAGAACCAGCACAACTTTCCACCCAAAATTACACACCGTCGCTTCCATCAATACCATCCACTACAGTCACATAACAGAACCCATCCCTACAGTCACATTTCACACGCACTCACTATCCCACACTACTGCCACACACCACAGCCAACACACCCATAAATCATAGTCAAAAATTAGTCACACACTGCTGCCGTCACTTCTGCCACAAACGATATTTATCACTCTCACGCACTACAACCACACATTATCCAGAAGCCTTAACGACGGTCATTCATACAGCATTCACTGCCACACATCACTGCGACCACCACAGCATTCCACTAGCACCACAATCAATCTCCATTACTGCCACACACCACAACCATGCATCACAACTCTTCATCTAAAACATGCATCGCAACCCTCCACCACAGCCGCGCACTACAATCACCTACTGTATATTGCCACACACCACGATACCATACCACAGTTACCCTTACTTTCAGCTACTACCACATACCACATCCACCACAACCATCACTGGCGCACGCTACTGCTCCGCACCACATCCATTCATCACAACTACCATTACCGCATAGTTCTGCCATGCATTACAACCACGCATCGCATCCTTTATTTGAATTCACAGACCACAGAAACCATTATCACATAGCACAATCACACATCACAACTACCACTACCACACACATAATAACAAACAACGACAACCACTAACGCACATCACACACGAGTATAATACTACCGAACATCACAGCTGCACACCAGAATAACTTCTATCATCCACCACAACAACCATTATCACATTCACTATTTACACATTACAACAATCATAACCAAACAGACCACAGCAACCACTACCATATTCCAGAAACACACAGCAAAATCCACTACCGCACATCACAACAACCATTACCACATACCACAGCCACACATCACAGCTCTCTCTCAACGCTCTCCTGGCGAAGCTGCAGATTCCCAGTAAGTCTCCTCTAACTAACTGGTACTATCAGTAATTCCGGGGGCTGGCAGGACTGAGCGGAGCGAGGCTGGGTGGGGCGGGGTGGTGTGGTGTGAGGGGGCATGGGAAGGCCAACTGGATCCCCAACTAATAAGCAGGGGCCGCCTCCGCACCAGCTCCAGGCCTTCAGGGGCACCTCTCTCACTGGTCATTTGATTTTCCCTTTAAATTACAGACTACTGCTCGATGACGTCTTTTAAAATTGTTCTACTTTTCTCTATCGTATTTTAGTTTTTTACAGAGACTTCTCGGTCAAAATGTAATCAGTATAGCCTTCAGTATCACCTTCTCCACGATGGCTGTTTCATTCTGTTCCTGCTAACTCCAGATAATATACCACCTACTAATCTTTCAGACTAAATATCTATCTGCCAGTCTGTATCTATCTCTAGACAGAAAGATAGATTAACTGGCAAAGAAACAGAGAGGTACAGTAAATCTGCAGATATATGTGATGTGTGTTCAGAAAGCACCGTATCAGAACTGATGTCAGTACATGAAGCGCATGGTACTTCCATGTTTTGTAGTTTAGTCCCCTTCATAAAAAGTGTAGCTCCCTCCTGCAGTTACCTCATCGGTGCTGCCACTGTTGGACATAGCTCCCGAAATCCTCTGTTGGGATATCCAGCAGTGTCCTCATCAAACAGTGCATAGTCACGAATCAGTCTTTTTTAACTCTCTTGAGCCTGGATACAAAAAAATCAAAGCCAGAATCATGAATACAGACGCTGCTGTGCTTGTGGTGTACCGTATTGGGACAAAACCCGCTGCATGACTTGTAACTTGTGAGTAGGCGCATTGTCGTGGTGCAGCACTCAGTCAGCAGCTCCTTGTAACAGAAAAAAAAAAAAACAAATACCACATTCACAAGAAATATTTCCATTATGGAATCCAGGCATAATAAAGAGTATAAGAACCTCTTTTCTGTTAACTATAACGACCATTATGACAGCTGAACAAACATCGAAATTTCATTGAAAAATAACGCTGGTTGCAAAGGACAATCACCTCATTAATTATATCGCGTGCTTGAAAAAGTCGATTTATCCAGTGTGGGATCAAAATCATCTTTCTTATAGCTGCTGTCATTTTCTTTGAGTGTGCTGTTGGAGTCTTAGCGTATATATATATATATATATATATATATATATATATATATATATATATATATATATATATATATATATATATATATATATATGAGCCTCTGTGGTACAGTGGTACAGTGTGCGTCTCGCGTGCTGGTGGACGCCTGCCGCCAGAGTTGTAAAACTTTGGGAAGCGTTCACCAAGCCACTGACAGCTTTGGCGGACATAAGGGGTGCTGTGGTTGAGCCAGTGTCGCATACTAATACATTTGCACCCAGTCGGCTTAAGGCAGGCCGATTACACTTAATTCACAGACTACACACACATCCAAAGCCACTCTAACATTACAATACACTCACAAGCACTTCTCACCCTACATACGGTCTCAACCAGACAGCCTAAGCCACTGGGTAGAGATACACCGGCTGTATCGTCCCTGCTTCGGTAGGGATAGGCCGGTCTTGCAGTGGACCTCAACGGCTGCTGCTGTAATATATATATATATATATATATATATATATATATATATATATATATATATATATATATATATATATATATATATATATATATACAGAGAGAGAGAGAGAGAGAGAGATGGATAGATAGATAGAGAGATAGACTTGAGTTTATGGCGAGGTTGACAATTTTCGCAGAACACTCGAATGGTTTTTCTACTACGTTGTGTTTTTTGTTTCCTGTCTTTGAATTACATCAGTCCCTTAGTTTGAAATTGCAGAGATATGGGATCCTGTTACTGATGAGAATAATTTAAGAACTCAAATATAAGCCCATTGTAAAACAAAATCTTTGCACTAAACCGCTGTATATGGAAATCCGGAGATATTTGCTACAACAGCCAATCCCCAAGCTGTTGCAAAAATATAGATATCAGAGAGAGTTCAAGGCCTTTGGAGCTTATCCCCCCCTTTAGTCACTTCAGCTGAACTAACAGACTAAAATGGACGCTTTTTATCGTCGCCATCTTTCACGCCAGTTACCGTTAGCAAACGCAACATTTTACCTGAAAAATTAATCTGACGCAATAAATGGCACACACATTTCATCTGTAAATACAGAAACAGAATAAATGATTTTAGCTTTCACGTTCAATTTAGCCTTTTCATCCTCGTCAGTACGATGCCATCTTGTTGAAATTTTATAAGTAAACCACCGCGCAAGTTCACTGAGCTAAGGAAGGACCCCTCTTAGTGCACTCCTTCATGTGGTTCATTTTAGTATTTTCTTTTGCGTAAGTAAACCAGGACAGACACGCTCTTTTCCGCCGGACCTTTTTTTAAAAAGCAAAAAAAAAAAAAAAAGTTTGCCTTCCAACTCAATAGAGAAAAAATAATCTGTTGATGTTTGGCATTTTACTTTGTCGTCATTAGAGTATCAGGAAGTTACCCTTAGCCATATATCCATGTATCCACACATTAAGTCATACACACATCTATCTCATTTATGTATTCATTTTTCTTTCTGATTATCTATATCTGTCTATCTGTATTAATCAATCTACCTATCTGTCTGTCTATCTGTCTACCAATCTATCTACTCATCAAAATTATTTACTCCTATCCATCTCTATCTATTGCCAGACGCCTCAATTCCGTTTGGGGTGGCCACAAACAAGTCGCCTCCACATCGTCCTGTCCCCCGCCATTTCACTGCCCTGCTCCCAGCTCACACACCCCTCTCTCATATCCCTCTCCACCCCATCCCTCCATCTCAACCTCGGCCTCCCCCTCCCTCTTCCTCCCTCCACCTCACTCACATACACACTCTTCGTCAATCTTTCACCCTCCATCCTCTCCACATGACCAAACCACCTCAGTGTGTTCGTCATAACGCTTCCTATCACATCCACATCCACACCACAATGCTTCTTTATATCCTCATTCGTCAGCCTGTCTCTCCACGTGACTCCACAGGCTCCTCTTAAATAACTCATTTCCACTGCTTTCACTCTTGACTTGTGTCCTTCCAACAACGTCCAAGTTTCAGTTCCATACGTTAGAGTTGGTATCACAATACTGTCATGTAGTAACTTTTTCATTTCCATGCTCACTTCCCTGTTTCTTATCACTGCTTTCAAAGAACCAGCAACCTTTCTTCCCTGCTGTACCCTTTCAAGCACTTCACCCTCCAAACCTCCATCCTTACTCATCACATTACCCAAGTACTTAAACGTACTCACATTTTCCAATTCTTCACCATCCAGCCTCGCTGTACATTCACTGATTTCCCCTTTCTCAAAGACCATCACTTTACTCCTCCCTACATTCACTTTTAGATTCCGTTTCTTACACACTCTCCCAAACTCATCCACCAAGCCTTGCAGCTCCCCTTCGTCTTCACTCAACAACACAGTATCATCTGCAAACAACAGTACAGGGAGTTTCCAAACACTATCCTCTCTCACCAGGGCCACTCCAACATCCACTACCCTACCTTGTACCTCTTTTATTACCCCATCCATGAACAGATTGAACAACCATGGAGACATGACACATCCCTGTTTCAACCCAACCTTCAAAGAGAAAAATTCACTTGGTTCACCATCCACACGCACTGCAGCCTTCGCACCATCGTACATACTCTTCACAGCATTCAACAACTTTCCATCTACTCCATATATTCTTAATACTTTCCACAATCCTTGTCTATCCACCATGTCATATGCTTTCTCCAAATCCATGAAAGCCACATACAACTTCTTTCCCTTCTCTAGAAACTTTTCCACTAAAGATCTAAGAACGAATATCTGATCTACACACCCTCTTCCCTTCCTAAAGCCTCCCTGTTCTTCTCCAACTTATTCCTCTATTCTTTCTCTAACTCTGTCAATAAGTATCCTACCATACACTTTTCCTATTATACTAAGAAGACAAATGCCCCTATGATTACCACACACTTCTTTTTCTCCTTTTCCTTTGTACAAGGGAATAATTATACCTGACTTTCAATCCTCCGGGACTCTACCTTCCTCCCAGGCCAATCTGCACATCTTCCACATCCATTCTACTACTATCTCTCTCCCATGGTTCAGCATTTCACCACACACTCCATCAATTCCTGGGGCTTTCCCCGATTTAACTTTCTTCATTGCTTCCACAATATCCTACTGATTTCTTCCTGTCTTCTCACCTCCCTCCTTCTCCCAGCCATTCCCCAGCCACTTATACTCGCTTTACTTCCATCCTGTATGTTCAACAATTCCTTAAAGTGTTCTCTCCATCTGTTCACTTTTTCTCCCTTCTCGACTAGTAATCTACCATTTTTATCTTTCACTCCCCTACTAACCTCACTTCCACCCTGTCTTACTCTCTTCACCTCTTTCCAGAACATTTTCTTACATTCCCTCCACTTTACACTCAAATTCCTTCCAAATTCCTCATCCACTCTCTTCTTACTCTCTCTTACTAATCTTTACACCTCTCTCTTTCTTTCTACATATAACTCTCTCTTCCACCTCTCAACTTCTTCCACGCCTCTATTTCTCATCCATTCATTGTATCCTTTCTTCTTTTGTGCCACAGCCTGTCTCACCTCTTCAGTCCACCACGCTGTTCCTTGCACCCCCCTCCGTCTTCTCCTCCTCCCACACACCACATCACATGTTACACATATTTCTTCTGTAAATATCCTGCACACACCTTCCACGTCCCCCATCTGCTCCAGTTCATATTTGCCCAATCTTTCCTCCACTTCTCTCTTATACTCTGCCTTTTTCTCATCCTCTTGTAACCTTTCCACTCTCCTTGCAACTACTCCTTCCTCTCGTCTTTCCCTTCTTCTATTCCTCCATCTTACTTGAATCCTAATTCTGGCCACCACCAAGTAGTGGTCAGAAAGTCCACTCCCCCAACCTCTATGAGCTCTTGCATCCATTACACATCTTTGCATCCTTTCATCTACACACACATAATCAATCATTGCCTTCCTTTCATTCAGTTCACCACCCACCCTTCCCATCACTCGCCAGGTATACCTGTGGATCATTTTATGCCTGAAGAGGGTACTGGCTATCACCAACCCCCTCCCAGCACAACTGTCCACTAACGCACTCCCATTCTCATCTACCACAGCAGGCACACCCCACTCACCAACTATTCCATCCACCATCACAATCCCTACTTTACTATTCATATTACCGATCAAAAACACTCTCTCATTCCTTCCAAACTTTTCCATGCACACTTCCACATTTGTCCAGAACTCTTCTCTCACTCTGCTAGGACGATCTTTCGTTGGCACATACACACACACAATCGCCCACATTTGTATTCCAACTTTCAACTTTACCCACACAATCCTTGACCCAACTGATCCATACTGTCTTATGCTCTTCTTCCATCTTTTACTCACAACTATACATACTCTTTCCTTTGCCCTCTCATTCTCACCTACTCCTGCACATATACCCCATCCATACTCCCATTCTCTCACACTTTCTCCTCTCCATTTTGTTTCAGTCATTCCGTCCACTTTTGCACCCTCAAGCACCTGGACAATCTCTCTCTCTTTCACCTCATCATTCGCTCCTCGTACATTCTACGTAGCCATTACCAAGTCCTTTATCCGGTCCTGGGTCGTCATCGTTTGGTCAGTCCTTGTCCGAGGCTTTTTAAGTGTTTTTGTAGTTATCTGTTTTCCGTGGAGGGGCACTAACCCTCCGCCAACTCTTTTAGTCGCCTTTTACGACAAGCAGGGATACTGGGGGAGTATTCTTGAAAAAACCCCTACCCCCAGGGGTATCTACCGTATCTTTTTCATCCTTCCATTCATCTATTTTCTGCATCTGTCTATCTATCCATCAATCTGTCTGTCTTTCTCTACTTTTGTACTTCCCTATCCATCCGTCTATATTTTTACTTCCCTATTTATCTCTCGGTCTATCTATTCATCTATAAATCTATTTAACCCTAACAACGTCTTAACCACAAGGTATATCTACCAAGATTTACCTACAGACTCACGACACACCTGTCCCACCAAAACTCATGTTCAGATCAAAACTATGTAGAAGTTTTATAAAAAATCTTTTTATCTCGAGAACCATACGTCGTAGAGCAAAACGTCAAGGGCACTGACACGCTTCTGAAACCAGCCTATCAAAAATGAATCTCCTCTTTCCCAAAAGTTTTTAACCAAATTCTCAATAATCTATAATTTTACATAATTTACGAACGCATTACTGAGGAGTCCTGTTGAATGATAACCTTGGTGTTCTCAGATCTGGGCTTGCTAATTTAAGATAATCAGTTTTTCAGTAACTCATTGACAAAGGTGTTTCGTGGCCCGGCCCCTGGGAATATCCAGCAAATACTGCACGCCACTTGGCCGTCTCATTACACTGCAAAATCCATGACTTTAAACAATAATAATCGTGAAGCATAATTGAAAAACAGAATGAGACTTGAACGTAAGTGAGCGAAGGTGTTAGAGTTAATAAGTGTAAGGGTGAAAGAATGAGAAAGGTCTGTAAACAATGAGTCAGTGAGAGCAACAGTAAGGGTATATATGTGAGGCAAAACTGAGACAGAAACACAATGAGACTTAAACGTAAGTGAGTGAAGGTGTTGGAGTTAATAAGTGTCAGGGTGAATGAATGAGAAATGTGTGTCAATTAGCAAAAAAAAAAAAAATCAAAGTATTAAAGTAAGAGTTCATGAGTAAGGGGGAGTGAGAAAATAAATGTGTGAATGAGAGTGTGACAGTGCGAAAAAGTGAGTGAAAGAATGGGTCATGGTGAGAATGAGTACGTGCGTAGAAGTGGGATATATTTGTGGGATACTGAGAGAGCGTGTGCCAATGTGAGAGAATGAATGAGAATAAGCGTGAGTGAGAGAGTGAACCAGAAAGTGACAGCGAATAATGGTGAATGAGTGTGAGAGAGGGAATTTGAGAGCGAGAATGTGAGTCAGCGAGTGTGCCAGTATGAGAGAGTGACTGGGAGAGTGTGAAGTGGTGCATGGGACAGTGTGAAAAAGTGATACACTGAGCGAGTGAAAATGGGAGTGGGAGTGTGATTATGGAAGTTGAGAAAATTAAGAAAAAAAAAAAAAAAGGAAGAAAGAAAGAAAGAAAGAGGGACAGTAAATGGGGTGAATATGAGAAACTGTAGAATGTACGAATGAGTGAGTAAATAAGTTAAAGGTAAGGGAAGAGTGCTTGACATTGTGAGTGAAGAAGCGTGAGTGTGAATGAGTGTATGAGTGAGATAGTATGTCTGAGTGACTGAGTGCAAATGAAAGACACTAAATACGGGTGAGTGAGTGAGTGCGTGTAGGAGTGCAGTGTGTGAGAGAGTAAAAGTAAGTGTGAATCAGAATGAACGAAAGTGAGCTAGTATGTGAAAATGAGATTGATATGACTGTGTATGAGGTAGTGTTGAAAATAAATCAGGCAGTAACAGTGTATGAGAGTGAATGAATTAGAGAGGGCATGAATAATCAAGTGGGTCAGAGAGAGAGAGAGAGAGAGAGAGAGAGGTCACAAAATTAGACAGTGATTTAATGAAGCAATGAGAAGGTGTCAGTGTGAGATTAAAAATTAGTGTGACTGTGAGAGAATTTGAATGCGAAAGTGAATGTTAGAGCGACTGAGTGTGGAAAAAATGAGTGTTGGAGTGAGTGAGAAGCGTGTCAGATTAAAAGATTATTCCATTAGGAGACTTTCAGAGTGACTAAAAGTGAAAGTGAGTGAGAGTATGAGAGTGACTGGAACACTGTTACAAAGAGGGAAAATGAACGTGGGAAAACAAATGAGTAAATGGGTGACAAGAGGGAGGGAGAGTGACTGAACTAAGAAGACAGATAAAGATATCCATCCATCCATCAGCCAATCGTACATTGCCCCATGAGGAGCGTAGGAGCCCGGGGCTAGGCAAGTTGGTCCTGACATTTAGATGAGAGTGCCCGGCCGCACTCATCCCTGAGTGGCATTACATGAGCAATAACCCCAACCATCCCTTGGATATAAACCTTCACTGGCTCAGTCCGATTGGAGCGCCATAATTACCCGTTAAACCACCAGGAGCCATAATTTGGTTATATGGTTACCACTCAGCGTAGTAAATGGTTTCCTAGTGTACAGGAAACCATTTGGCTTGTCACTCTGTGTAGAGTCACCAGCAGGCAGAAGGAAGAAGAAAGAATGAAGGAAAGAAAAACAAAAGAGGGAGTGTAAAGTCACCCGTTGGCAGAAGGACAAGGAAAGATTGAAGGAAAGAAAGACAGAAGAGGAAGGAAGGAAGGAATGGAGAGAGGAGAGGAAAGGGCAGACACCCGAGAGCAGCACTACATCGAGTGAGTGGATGGTAAGCGCCTCCACCTACCACAAAGATAAAGATATAGGTAGATAAATAGATAGATGATAGATAGGTAGAACTAAAATATATGGAGAGGAATAAGAGAGAGGAAAAAAAAAGAGAGAGAGGGAGAGAAAACGAGATATGCTTTAAAAAATGACAAATCAGAATAATACGAGCTTAATTCATACAGTTCCTACAGTATTATGAAGCGCTGAACATTTAGAGATTCTGGTATCCCGCTGTGATCATTATTTTAACCCTTTCGATTTATTTTTCTCTAGATCCTTCATATGTTGTTATGGAACTACATGCAGTTCTTGATTTAATTTCAGTGATGTTTTGTGCTGCATGTTTTGTTGGCAGTCATGAAATGGGGAGAGTGATGGAAGGGGGCATATTACTTTCATACTTATATTTGGATTTTCCAGACGTTTTGGCATGTCAGATTTTGGTAAAGAATCCATTTGTGTAGGAGGAGTTTGATGCTAGAAAGACAGACAACCAACATTTTGGATTTGGATGGAAGGAGTGGGTGGAAATGTATTGCACCTGTGAAACTGATCCTACTGATCTCAGCGTGTTTATAGGGGTGAAAATAATTGTAAACTTGAAGAAGATAAATGCCCTCTACTACGAATTTCCTGCACGAAACGACCAACCATTGCCAGATCTGTAAAGATTTACCAGTGGCACAGCCGAACAGATTCCTCATCCCTTGGAATTCCAAAAGGAACATGGATCAGGCAGGGAAAGTTGACGTGGGTTCACGTCATCTTGAATCTCCAGAAGCCCTCGCTTCCAAAAAAATTCGACTGACTTTGCCTCGTCCTATATGAGTGATGAAGTCAGAAGTAGCACAGAATATCACAGTGCAGCTATAACACCTGAAAGCAGGAACGGGTACAGTCTGCTGTCTAAGCGCCTGTTATTTTACCTCTTCTAACCTAAGTATTGCTTCAGGGTTTCGGTTAAACCCCCCCGCCCTCACAAACGGAGCAACTCTATGACCGTTAGATAGATCAGTAGGTAGATAGATAGGTATATTGATAGATGGACAGTCTGTATTTGGATGGGACAAATTTTGCAGGCTGTGAGACCTATTCTCTTCATTTTTCCCCTCATAAAGCCCTTCCCACAATACTAAGCAGACTTATACCACAATAACTTCTGCATTCATTTCGATTATCTAAACATTTGTACGAAGACACACCCACAATCTTCTTGCACTCCACTGGTACAGCTTCACTCGTCCAAACTGTTTGAAACATTATAAACATTTTATTCCACGCCATCCACAGCATTTCATAATCTCTGTATACCTCATCAACACCTGGTGCTTTCCCTTTCTTCATCTTATTCACTTCTGTCAGTGTCACGTCTGCAGGCACTAAATTCCTTCTTTGTGCATCGATATAACCATTTCTGCCCATCACCATCATTCCTATTCATCAAATTTTCAGAAAAAAAAAATACTGTCTCTCATATCACATTCAAGGTGCAAGAACTCAACGTGAAGAGCATCTCACTGACCAAGAGTGTATAAGCAAGTGGCATAGCATTAGACTCGAAGTAGAGGAACAAAATCAGAGGCATATGAGGAAGGGCGGTGAGTCGTGGTAGCAGTTGTTGCTGAGTAGTGGAAGAACGGAATTGAAAATCATTTAATGAGTCCGTTTCCCACAAAATAAATAGTCGGTCGATAAACAAAAAGAAATATTATACACATAAATGTATATATTGTTTAGAATACGTACCTCTACATATGGTCTTTGAGCTTTATAAAAAAAAGAAGAAACATTATATTCTGACAGAAGATCAGTACAGTAGGCTAGGATATAAAAAAGACGAATTACAAAATGCAGACCAAAAGGACATGAAAAGAAAAAATAAATTAAGAAACTGAACGAAAAATGAGTAATTCCAGCTGACAAGATTTCTAAGACTATACTTTTTAGACATCCTTTTCAGTTTCAAAAGAACTGGCGTATTAGCACTTAGTACATAACTAGATCATAATGTATTGTTTAGCAAACAAGTAAGTCTGTATTTCTCACAGTGAAAATAACACACACACACACACACACACACACACACACACACACACACACACACACACACACACACACACACACCAAGGGATTCACATAACACCATCCACTTGCCTAGAACGACCTTCTCTTCCGCCACCAAATAGAGAAGAAAAGAACGGTAAATAACACATACGAACATACTCATGTCTGGGCAATATATTTTACACTAATTGCCGGCCATTTCTGTGAAGCTGGTAGTGTGCATCACATTTTTTCCACCCGCTGTAAGTACTCTTCTTTCATACTCTATGAGCGTTCTTCTCGAGTATGAATGGTCCTCTTCCATTAAACCAGGGATTTAAATATTGCTACCGTCATATTAACTTCATAAATACTCTTATTGTATTACTGAAAGAGTCTCAGCAGAGCAATACACTGAAGCTCAAGCTCTCTCATCCAGTTTGACTTACTCTCACTGCCGGAACACGGAGACACCTCCACTATCACGCTAAGGACACCTACTTGTAAACCCTTTGTATACGACACAATGACCTTGAGTCCCTGTTATTACATCCACTGTGGCTCTGACACTGTTGGTGGTACGGTTGGGGACAAAAAAAAAAACCGTACTTCTCCACTGCATGTTTCATACTTGGGGCCTCTCCGTCGCCTTCCTTCCTGACGTATTATGTCAAAGAGAATCATCAATAGGTAGCAAAATATATTAGGTTTGTATCAGCTCATGAAAATTTAAATGAGAAGTAAAAATATTAGGAATTTCGTCTCTGAAGGTACAATGCATGCAACTACCATGTAAATCTGTTTTTCAATAATCACAGAATCGAACAAGCAAATGTTCGAAGGCAAGCAACTTCCAACTTCCAGTACTCATAACCTGGTGTACTAAAATTCAAGGTCTAGGACGCAGAGTGATAGACAGAGACAGATACCGGTAAGTAAGCTGATAAGCAAGCCAACAGATAGGTACATAGAAGGACAAAGGGACTGAGAAATTAATATAGTAAATAAGTCAACTGATGTACAACAAGAGACATAAAATCAATATATAAACATATAAAGAGGTCATTTGAGGTAGGTGGCGGCACTCACCATCCACTCACTCGATGTAGTGCTGCTGTCGGGTGTTTGCCCTTTCCTCTCCTCCATCCTTCTTTCCTTCCATCCTCTTCTGTGTTTTTTTCCTTCATTCTTTCCCTTGTCCTTCTGCCTACAGGTGACTTTACACTCCCTCTTCTGTCTTTCTTTCCATCAGTCTTTCCTCTTCCTTCAGCCTGTGGGTGACTCTACACTGAGTGACAAGCCAAATGGTTTCCTGTACACCAGGAAACATTTTCTCCGCTTGGTCGTAACCATATAACCAAATTTTGGCACCTGATGGTTTAGTGGGTAATTATTACACTCCAATCGGATTGAGCCGGTGAAGGTTTATATCTAAGGGATGGTTGGGGTTGAATGCTCATGTAATCCCACTCAGGGATGAGTGAGGCTGGTCACTCTCATCTTAAATGTCGGGACCAACAGCCTAGTCCCAGGCTCCTACGCTCCTCATGGGGCAATGTAGGACTGGATGATGGATGGATGGATGGATAAAGAGTTCATTAAGTGGACAGAGAGATGACCAGAAAATAAAATTAATTGAACAGATAAACAGGTCAACAGATGGACAAAGGGGGAAAATAAGATAAATAAGAAAGCAGGAACGTCAGCAGATACAGGGACTTCCAGAGATGTATATAAATAAGGAAACACACAATTTGGCCAAAAGATTGACTTACGTTTGGTTTACTGTACTTTCACGGCAATGAAGATTTGTTTGTTTGTTTGTTTGTTTTTTGCTTGCCACTATAAAATTTTATTCAGCTTGGGAGACATTGTAAACAATAACGTAACGGTGCTTCGGAGCAGAGCAGAACATACTTTCGATCAATCACATGTAACTGCCGTAAGATATGTTTTTGCAGGATGAAAAAGAGACAGCGAGTTCAAATCCACGCTCCTGTCTAATGAAAAATTACAGTGTCAACAGGCTGGGGATTTCATAGTAAGTTTGCTGGTGAATCACGGTCGTAATCCTTTGACAATCGCCGAATATCTAAAAGCATTAGGGCAAGTACACTTGCTTCAAAATGTATCTTCATTTTGGATCCAGTTTTCTGGATGATCCGGTCACGCAGAAGAAAGTCTTGTAATGTAATATACTACAATTTAAGGTGTGTGTGTGTGTGTGTGTGTGTGTGTGTGTGTGTGTGTGTGTGTGTGTGTGTGTGTGTGTGTGTGTGTGTGCGTGCGTGCGTGTGTGTGCGCGTAGCAGCGACAAAACTGGAAGGATTTTGGTAAAACTTAGCAAGATAATTGGATCTGGGTCCCAGATGGGTCAGTACCAAACTGACCTCGATTGATATTCTCTGAAGGGGTGTTTTGAACCCTAATTACTGTCCCCCATTGGTGTTACAATATATGCGCGTGGAAGAGGCGGCAGGACATTTCCGTGGAGTTTCATGCGGCCTTGGAGAGAGAGAGAGAGAGAGAGAGAGAGAGAGAGATCTGTACATCCTTTGTCCAAAG
The DNA here is from genome assembly GCF_032717465.1 of Coenobita brevimanus. NCBI lineage: Eukaryota > Metazoa > Arthropoda > Malacostraca > Decapoda > Coenobitidae > Coenobita > Coenobita brevimanus. The sequence continues at coordinate 42,165,721 of NC_137053.1, read as the reverse complement.
TCTGTTGATTCACTGATGCTACGAACAGACAATTTTATCAAGCAGAAAGTGGTGGTACCTGTGATGGTTGTGGCTGTGATGATGGTGGTAGCTGTAATGGTGATGGTTGTGGTGATCATCATTATTTGCCAAAGTTAGCTTAAATATTTTTTATCCGGTGTCATATGCACGGAGTGCCCTATGTTGAAAGTTGTCGTTTCGCTCAGTGCGCATGCGCCGAGTGGCCGTTTAGCTTCTGTTTTGAAAGTATCCGCATGTTATCTCAAATTTTGTGCCATTTATCAACAACATTGTATGAAATACATGTGTCAGGAAGATAGCTGGATGTCTTATCGACCTGTAGGTAACTATAGGACGATATATGGGGATATACTGTATATATAAAGAAACATATGTATGTTACAGGCAGATTGTGAAATGGGTTATTTCGTGAATTAATATTAGTTTAGTTTAGGTTTATTTAGGTTAGGTTGATAAAGGATAAAGTTAGGTTAAGGTTAGGTTAGGTTTGGTTAATAGAGAAGGGAACGGTAACTTCCAGCATAAAGTCACTCCGTGCATATGACACCGGTGTGGAATAAGCAAAGACTAAATTTTAAGAACAATCTGTCAATGGTCATGGTCACAGGGATAGGTCAAACGGCCATGGTCAGTAGGCAAAGTCAACTTAAATAGCTTTGTTCTTATCCGAACTAAAGATGGTCGAAGTGTTACGGGTTAAGAGAAAATAAATTAATCTCGTTTTGTGAGTAATCTGCCGAAGGTCAAGTCCACAGGGCAAAGTCAAATATTTGTTGCATAAACCAATTTGTGGGCGTTGGTGTGGCACAGTTTTATTTATTTAGGTTTATTCTATATCTAAACCACTGGTTCTCAACCTTTTTCTCAACCTTAGCCTTGCTCCACATATCCCCCCCCCCCTCCCTCCTTCCCGCTTCGTGCCATCAACTGACTCTGAAAACATATTCCCGAATTATTGCTATTTTGTTACTGCAAGTTCAGATGGATGTTAACCCAGGTGAATAAGCTGAATTAGCCTTATCCTGCAATCCATTATCCTCCTTCTTTTGAGACAGAGGTGAAAGGGGGTTACCAGCGATGCTGTCCATCTTGCTATTGAAGACTCTTGATGTCTTTAATTTTCTGCCAAAATGACCAAAACAGAAATAGAGAGGACAAAAAAATCAGGAAGGTGTGACGAAGCGACGGACAGAAAAGGAAAAAACTAAATTTACGCGGGTACAAAGAAAAATGTGCACTGAAGGCTGAAGCAGTGACAGAATATTGTTGCTGAATTTAGATCAATGGTTGTTATTAATACAGACACACACACACATACACACACACACACACACACACACACACACACACACTTGTTCAGGGTACTAATTTTCCCTCTGAGTCCTCGCGCCCCCTCGGGATGAGAACCACTGATCCGGACAATTATAACCAGCTTCAAAAAGGCAACTTTAATTATAGGGTTTGTGAATTCGCCATTTTACTTTTATGTACGATGGCTTTAATTTTTTATTACTTTATTTACTGCTGAGTAGAGATGCTTGCAAGGCACTATGTGAGTTTGAACCAATTAATGAGCACTTGCTTTATGCTCGCTTAAAATCTGACCATTGTAATATCAGTATGGTTGTAGGGTACGCTCCGACAAATGAGGCTGCTGATGAAATGAAGGATGACTTTTATGAGAAGCTGCAGGATGTAGTGAATAGAGTGGCAAGACATGATGTGTTAGTTTGCATTGGTGATTTTAATGCGCTTGTTGGCAGTAGTAGGGATGGCTTTGAAGATTGTATGGGTAAGGAGGGTGTTGGTATAAGAAACGAAAATGGGGTGCGACTTGCAAGCTTTTGTTTGGCAAATGACCTTATCATTGGTGGAACTATCTTTGAGCATAGAAAAAATACATAAGACTACTTGGATTTCACCATGTGGTAAATACTGTAACCAGATTGACCACATTGCAATTAGCAGAGGGCATAGAAGTTATTTGCAAGATGTTTGCGTAAGGAGGGGGGCAGATATAGGTAGTGATCATCAACTTGTTGTGTCAAAGATTAAAATAAAACTTAAGAGAAACGTTAATGGTAATTGTACAGGAGGTAATAATTATGATTTTGATGAGCTGAGAAGTGATGAGAGCACGAGGGAAAAGTTTCGGTGCGAATGTAGAAACAGGTTTCTAGTCCTGCAGACTTTGATGGAATCTGAAGATAATGATATTAATCAAATGTGGAGAGAGGTAAAAGAGGTTTTGCATGAGAGTGCTAAGGTTACTATTAAGAAAAAGGGAAAAGCGAGAAGGAAAAAGTGGATGTCAGATGAAACATGAAATGTAATTCAGAAAAGGAAAGAGGCTAAGTTAAGAAGTGAAGAACAACATGTTGATGGCCAGGTAGTTGAAGTACTTAGAGCAAAGTACTGGAGTTTACATTCTGAAGTAAAAAGACTCGTTAGACGTGATAAGATGAGACTATATGATGAAAAGGCGACAGAGACAGAAATTAAATTAAGTAAAAATGACGGTCAGAGCACAAGAGTAGCGTATCAGGCCATAAAGGAGTTAACTAGGACTGAAAGGAGAAGGAAGGAAATACCTGTACGAGATAGAAATGGTAATTTGATGACTAAAGATTTGGATATAAAAGGAAGATGGAAAGAGCACTTTGAATCTGTTCTAAATAGACCAATCCCAGCTGAAGAGGACATTTTGCCAGCCGAGAGAGATTTGCAGATAGAAACAGGGGATATAACTTTGGAAGAGGTAGCAAAATCTATAAAGGAGTTAAAGAATTTTAAGGCTCCAGGTGAGGATGGAATATTCCCTGAAATGCTTAAGGTGGAAAATGACGAGTTGATGAATGCGCTTTTGAAACTTTTTAATGTGGCTTGGGATAATGGTGGAATTCCAGAAGAGTGGAAAAATGGAGTGATTATAAAAATACCAAAAAAGGGAGATTTAAGTGTGTGTGGCAATTGGAGGGGGATAATTTTGACACCTGTAGTTGCAAAAGTCTTTTCCAAAATCTTGTTGAACAGAATAGAGCCAGTAATTGATAAAATTTTAAGAGAAGAACAAGCGGGATTTAGAAAGGGTCGAGGTTGTAATGATCAGATTTTTATTGTAAGGCATCTAATGCAACAAGCTAATGAGATGAAAATGCCACTTAACATGTGTTTTGTGGATTTTGAAAAGGCGTTTGATAGTGTTTCACGTGGAGCTATGTTGAAAATTATGAGATTCTATGGTATACCAGAAAAGTTTGTAAATATTATTAGAAGCCTGCATGAAGGTACTTTTTGTAAGGTAATGGTGGGTGGTTCTTTGAGTGATCCATTTCAAGTTAGGTCAGGAATGATTCAAGGAGGAGTTCTTTCGCCATTGTTGTTTGTTTTGGTTATGGATTATGTTATGAAAAAGGTTGTAAGGAGAACAGGTGCAGGAATTAACTGGACAGAAAATAAGAAGCTGATGGATTTGGACTATGCTGATGATATTGTACTGATTTGCGGAAGTATTTACGAGATGCAGAGGGTGCTTGATTGTCTGGTGGAGGAAGGAGAAAAAGTGGGATTGGTAATAAATTGTGGAAAGACTGAAATTATTAATATGAACGTGGAGAACCAAATCGATTGTGTAATTGGGAATAATGTGGTGAAGAATGTAGAAAACTTTAAATATCTGGGAACGATTGTATCATCTAATGGATCATTAAACAATGAAATTGAGGAGAGGATTAGACAGGCTTGGCGAGCTGTTGGAATGTTGAAATCTGTTTGGAATAATAATATGCTTTCGGTACATACTAAAGTGAAAATTTACAAGTCCATGGTTAGACCAATTTTAATTTACGGGCATGAGAAGTGGTACAGTACAATTGCAACAGATCAGAAAGTATTAGGATTTGAGAATAAAATACTGAGAAGGATTCTTGGGGTAAAGTGGCAAGACAGAGTTACAAATGAAAGAGTAAGGGATATTACGAGAGTGGAACCAGTTAATGAATATGTGAGACTGTCTCGCTGGAAGTGACTGGGGCACATATACAGAAAAGAAGGTTGTTTAATACAGGATGTGCCAGAGTGGATTGCTAGAGGAAGAAGATGTAGAGGTAGGCCGAGGGAAACCTGGTTGAGGACAATGAAAAAAGAAGCAGGAGAGGAGTGTTGGTGGGACCTGAAGGAGATGGCAAGAAACAAATATTGGTGGAGAGAGTTCATTGAGGCCCTATGCATCCCGTGGGGTGCCACAGGAAATGATTGATTGATTGATTGATTGATTGATTTATGTATTTACTTATTTATTTATTTTTTTATTGCTTCCTCCAAAAGACTCGACTGACTTGGGACATGCATCATTTATGGGCAAAAAGAAATTTATTCCACAGCTTTATAGTGTGAAACAGTAAAAGCACTGACCGAGGATTCTAAATTACCAACACTAGCATATCAACACGTTTTTTTCTACCACTCGTTTCACAGCTCACCTCATTAATGAGTGCAGCATACATACATTATTTATATATATATATATATATATATATATATATATATATATATATAGATAGATAGATAGATAGATAGATATAAGGAATGGTTTACTTTAGGTGTTATAGTCTGTTTTAATCCTCTCAGTAGAATGACATTTTATATTTTATTTTCTTGTTTCCATCGATTGCATTCAACCTTGGAAGGACCTCTTGTACTGATGGATCTAATTCTTACTGGTTAGTTGTGCATCACTGCTTTTGACTTTGAATCTTCTGGGGTAGGGGAGAATATCTTAACCCCCTCAATCTGAGGACATAATTATCTTTTTATGTTTTCCTTGCTTCCCCTTGACAATTTCAGTCACCTTATGAAGGACTGTTTGAACATTACGATTTATTATGGTACGCATCAATTGCTTCAATAGTGAATATATTAGTCAGAAAACAGTTAGAACAAAATGAAAAAACACGTCATCGGATTGGAGAGATTCAAGCTACGGTTACCGCCAGAAAGTTAAGCGATATGGAAATCTCTACACTTTCGCAGCAAGAAGTCCGTTCAGGGTGTGGCAGAAGTTGGACTTTCCCCGAGTGCGACGTTGCCAATTTGACCACCAATTATCGGATTATCACTCTGTCTCCCTACCTACCCCCATCCCTCTCTCTCTCTCTCTCTGTACATATATATATATATATATATATATATATATATATATATATATATATATATATATATATATATATATATATATATATATATATATTATTTATTTTCAGCTTTTTTCCACACCACCTATGAGGTAAAAGTCTAGGCACGTTTTATTTTTAAGAGGTTTCCCCTGTAGGCCTAATCCTCTCTCTGACCCTGGGTCCCTCGCCGACCTCGGCGTGGCAACATGGGAAAAAAGCTCTGCCACGTGTCATAGAATTCATTCAAATTGTTGTTATAATTCTAAAAAGTGATACTCAGTGTACTATATAGCTTCCTTTACTACGAGTATATACAGAATATAAAAAACAATTTCAAATAGCACATAGATGGGAAATAAGAGAGAGAGAGGCATGTACTACGGTTGATTTGGCAGCATCGCTAGAGGTGATTCACCAGGTGGGCCCCACCCTGAACGGACTTCTTGCGGTGAAAGGACCATAGTAAAAAGTTCCCCCTCCCTCCGCCCCCCCCCTCCTTTTCCTTTTTTGCTCTTGTCTTTTCCAACTGATTTAATTACCTACGAGTATATCGAAGCTGTTGGTCTATGGCGGCTGAGCCACAATGGTCATATTGTCCATCAGTTCATCCGCTCGCTTGTTTACTCGTTCTCTACAGGCCGTAGTAATAAACCAGTTTTGACGATAGAGGTGTCAAATCAATCCTCTCCAGTTGACGGTGTGTCCTTGTTTTAGTGCTTGGCATGCCCAGATCAACTCCAAGGTCACAGTGACCAAAAAAATAATGTTAAGGCTTCTCTGGTTATAGGAGCTAGGCATAACGTTGGTTATCATCGGAAAGGGCACTGGAAATATGAGTACTTTATGCTGTCATTAAAATTCATATATAATCCAACGGAAATTGTTAGAATGCTAACGAGGGGTACATGTGCATCTGTGTTACTACCTCGTTACGTGGTGTGAAAAAGTGACAAAAGATAAGTTAATCCTTCATATGCTAAAGGATTTATTTACTTATATAGTTCAGCAGATTGGCTACACACTCGAGGTTAATGCAAAACAAAGGATTCCCTGCACACAGCAAGGACTATATGAGGTTTCTTCTTCGGAACCCTAGCGTACCAATATGGAGCTAGTATTCAGTACAGGAAAAGCTTCTGTACGTAAGGTGATAGAAGCAATATCCAGTTTCCTTTCGAGTGCAAAATGAGTTACAGCCAACGGACAATGAACCTTACTGTATGATGGCGCCCCAAAAATATTTCATTTTTTGGTACCATGAGTTGAATTTATTTATTTTAGAGGAGACGTTGTAATGAAGATGTTAAATATTATGTTGGCAACTGCTGGGAAATGGACACTAAATGAAAGGCAGTACCTGTTTGGGTCGTACTCTCGCTAATGATTTTTTGTGCGTGAGATATTTGACTTAATATAATCTTGGATGTCAGATAATATGGCTGGTAGACCCATTACCATAAATAAACAAAAACATTTGTAACTCCTAAACACACAGGTTTTAAGCCATTATAGGCATCTAATTTTGATCGATCTTTTCTGTATCTGAACCCACTCCCTGCGTAACTAAAACATAACACTAAAATGCTAAAGCATCAGTAAAATTGCCGTTCTTTCCATCTTACTTCACACTTTAAGCGGACTAAATCTAAAATGCCATAACGTTTTTTAAGAATTTCACTCTCCAGCTGATATGATTTTTCATAGAGAGATTCTTAATACCTGTAATGAAAGTCAGGTAGATAACCACATTAATTTCCGATCCAGTTCTTTATACCACGTCAGAAGCGTAGTTTTTCTGAGGCTGGGTTACTCAGTCCCAACATAAAATTCGCGTGTGACCAGCTTCACTCGCACTGGGTGATATTATGGGAGCAATTAACCCCAACAACCTCTCGTATGCAAACCTTCTTAGGTCCCATCCGACTGAGGTACCTTAACCCCCTAGACCACAAGGTATTCATTTGATTATATGATTACCGTACATTTAGTAACTTGTTTCGTGGGTTTCGGCAAGCCAGATGAAGCGTCCCTCAGTGTAGACTGTAGATTCACCTGAAGGTAGCACTGCACTGAATAGGTCGGTGGTGGGTGCTCCCAGCAGTCTTATCTGACTGCCACAGCTGAAGCATAATGCTGAAGTTACCACAAGGACATGACTAAGCCGGCCATTTCATCATTTTTTTTTTCTTATTCTTCTTCTTTAGTACTGCCAACTTCTAAAATGGCATAGCTAATTACCTTGGTATTCATGCATTAAGACTCAAGTTTCCAGTGCATGTGATCCTTGATTGAAGGAACCACTTTTCCAAACAAAAATAAAAATAAGGAAAACTAAAAAAAAAAAAAACATTTTATAAAATACACGGAGTTGTAAGGATGTCACAGTCCCATAGAGTTTGGCCGTTGTCAGTATGGAGTAACATTTACTTATGCATAAGCTCACTAAAAAAAGAAAAGTACCATAAGTATACAGTAGTATGACTACTGTCCGACCATGCAATCCATAGAAAAATGACAAAAAAGTGTAGGGATGGTGCGACGTGTGATTAATGCATTATTCCTGCCCTGCCATCACTTTACCTTCTCAAGGTTCCCAACTTTTTTGGCACTGTGTCATCCCTGTATGCTCATATAATTTATAAAATGAAAGAAAAGCATTCCGGAGCCGAATGCTAATCGCCTGCCAGAATAAGCTATTGGCCAAGTCCAAGATTTTGGCCATATCTTGATATCCTGAAAATTTCATTTTGATAGCTCAAGCCGTTCATGAGATATAATGGTGCTAAAGGCGGGCAATAAAAACTATTTGACTTTTGACAGCCATTTTGGTGATCTTGGCGTTGACCCCGAGTACCCATTTTCGAACTCGGACAAGATTTTGGCCATATCCTGATACCCTGATGGTTTCATATTGATAGCTCAAGCCGTTCATGAGATATAATGGGAACACACACACACACACACACACACACACACACACACACACACAGGAAGGCAAAACATTATCGCTCTGCCTTCTAAAGGCGGGCGATAATAAACTTTTTCCTTGTAAACATGCCATTGGTATAAAAAATAAAATGTGCTAGTTTCTTGTCGGCGCATGGATTTATGTTGCCTCAGCACTTTACATCGTATAATATACGTTACGTCGAAACTGAAGAAAAATTCATATATGATTTATAGAAGAGGTTCCCAAATGGGCGGTATTACCCCCCTGGGAGGAAATTGGACATATCAGAAGAGGGAATAAACAGCTAAGATTAATATGGCCAAAATAGTCTTACGTGTGTGCTCTTAATCTTGGATTTTGTATATTTTTTGGTTAAATGGTTTTGGCTTTTACTTTATGCTTTTTATGAGAATTATCATCCTTCATAAAAGCACACAACCACTAAAATATTCATTTTTCTACGTCGATAATATCACTAGTTATATTGCCCTAACACGCAAAAGAGTACCATTAAATGGTAGGCAATTTACTCTAGAATCTAGTCATATGAATTATCTCGTAAAGGGGGAAGGAAATTCACCCTTTGGTATCGGAGGGAGGGGTCAATCATCAAAGATTTTATGGCTAAATTGAGGAATGACTAGGAAAGTTTGAGAACTCCCGGTGTACAGCATTTTTGAATTACACTGGGGAACAAAAGTAAATTTCCTGGTGCCTCTTTTTGGACTTTATTCTGGATACATTCATGCCACTGATTCAGAAAATATCCTCCGTTTCATTCTAGAAGCTCTAGTTTTTTAGATAATGTGTGTATCATTAAAGGGACCTTTCTGAAGTATTTTTAGTAAATTACACAACATAAACTAAAGATCCCTGGGTGTAACTGTAGGCTACAAGCATTGAATGGCCATTTTTGTTTTTCGAGAAAATAATTTACATTTCCTGAGTTATTTGGGTTATCCTTCCCCCCTTTCACTGGCTTTTCAGAATGATGAGAGTAGTCAAAGAAACCATGTACAACGCAATATATTTTATGTCTAATATTGTAAGTTAATACATATGGCATCCTCTGTAACTGTCTCCACAACCACCACCAACAACACCACCACCTGCCAGGCTGAGAAGGACTCGTGGAGCCTGGAGGAGTGATAGTTAGTGTTCAGTCAGGGAAAGTAGAGGGAGCTATATTGTCCCATCGTTCCTTTGTCTGACCCTGAAATATTTTTATCAAGTTGATTCTGATTACTGTTTTACTAACTATTGCACATTTCCTCTTTTACCACATCATACTGAAGCAGAAAAAAAAAAACATGAATGCCAGGGCAGCCTAGGGAAATAAGAGTAAATGTACATTAGTGTGGGAAATCACATTACTCTCTACTACTATACTTCGACATTGATACTTCGTATTGTTTTCAGTTGCAGGTGATGACATGGCTTCCTCACGAAGAAAGTGTTCGAATCATCATGATATTTTTGGTTATTTTTGTGGAGAGTACACGTTCGTGGAACAGAGAAAACTATTTCTGATTTTGTGAAAAGGGCATACTTTACTTATTTCAAAGTACACCTAGGGGACCAAGATAAGCCATGGGCTCCGCACATTGTATGCAAACCTTGCGTGGAGCATCTGCGGCAGTGGACTAACGGGAAGAATTGCCTGAAATTTGGTATACCAATGGTCTGGAGAGAACAGAGGAAACATAGTGATGACTGTTACTTAGGCATGGGTAACAAAAGGGTATCAATGGACATAACCTGAGCAAATGGAAGTATCCTGACCTAGATTCAGCAGGACGGCCTGTTGTACCCCCAGATGAGATACCTGTCCCATCATTCAGCCATCTTCCAGAGCTCCCTCAAGAAGATGATGAATCATCAGCTACTGATGTAGACAGCATTTGTGGGAGAAGTGAGCTATTTCGAAGGAACATCATCAGTTGCAGAAGGTCTTAGTCAGCACGAATTGAATGACCTCATAAGGTACCTAAATCTCTCGAAGAAATCATCAGATTTGTTGGCGTCCAGTCCAGGAGAAAAAAATTCACTGCAACCGGGAACCAAAATCAATTCTTATCGCAAAAGAGAAAGGGATTAACTGCCCTTCTTCTCTAAGGAGAACGATTTTGTCTTCTACAACGAAATTCAAGGTGTGCTGATGAAAATGAGTATATCAAAATACGCGTCAAGTGAATGGCGGTTATTCATAGACAGTTCCAAGCGAAGCTTAAAATGTGTCCTTCTACACAACAGCAACAAATATGGATCAATCTCAATCGGTCACTCAACCCAGATGAGTGAACAGCACGAGACAATCGCCCTGGTCTTGGAGAAGATATCATACCACGACCACCAATGGTTGATCTGTGTGGGTCTGAAGATGGTGAATTTTCTCCTGGGCCAGCAGAGCGAGTACAGCAAGAATCCCTGCTTTATCTGTCTCTGGGACGTAGATCTAAAGATGAGCACTGGGTGAAAAGAGAGTGGTCTCTAAGAGAAAACATGGTAGTTGGAGAAAAGAATGTCGTCAAAGAGCCTTTGGTTGGCAGGGAAAAGATCATTTTACCACAATTGCACATCAAACTAGGTTTGATGAAAGAGTTTGTAAAGGCTCTGAACAAAGGTAGGGCCTGCTTTAGCTACTAATGTAGAAAATTTCCTGCGCGGAGCATGGAAAATATGAAGGCAGGTATTTTCGACAGACCACAAATCAGGGAACTCATAAAAGACCCACGTTTCCAATATTCATTGGACAACACAAAGGCATGTGCATGGGTCTTCGTTCATGCTGGTTGTAAGGAACTTCTTTGGGACCCATAAGGCAGATAACTACTCTGAACTGGTAGAGAAAATGCTCTCTTCATTTAGTCAACTTGGCTGTAAAATGAGCATCAAAGTGCGTAACCTCCACAGTCACTTGGATCGTTTCCCAGACAACCGTGGTGATCTACAGTAAGTGAAGAACAGGTGATAGAATTGCATACTCCTCTCCCGAAGGCAAAATTTGTAAATAAGCAATTTTTTGTACGTCAGTCACTTTGTGTAATGTGTATTTAGAAACAATGAAAGATCAAACACAAATGCAAATCAACTGACACTAACACTTTCGTAAAGAAGAGCCTGGCAGACATTTTTGCATAAGACCAGGAGGCTGCCTTGGGATCAGCAAACTGGCTTCCTTGGTATTTCTTTCAATCTTGTCTACATTTCTCTGCAGACTTGTATTCTGTCAAGCCTCAAACTATAAAAAGTATAATCAGTTCTGCTTGGAAGATAATCTGTTTCTTTCTTTCTCTCATTCACTGATAGTATGCGTGTACAACATGCTTACCTTTAATTACTCGAGTTGGTATACTTTTTGTTTGCTTCTTTAATTGAAGATGTCGATTGGGCAACACATTTATCGTATTAAGTCCAGGAGTCCACAGATGTTATCATACATAGTCCAGGGGGCCACAGAATAAAAAGTTCGGGAACCACTTCTCTGAAGCAACATTGCCATTACTCATACTCATTTTTATTTTTTTTTAGTAGCATTCGTGCATTTAATCTCCAAAAGTGTATTTGGACTGTAACCAGGACAGCAATATTGCGTTGTACTCTTGACATTATTCATCCATCCTTGGACATGATTTTTCATTCTCCCTTCGACATTATTTTTTCTTTTTCATAGACATTAAATTATTCTAATATTTTTATACATTATTCTTGCATAATATCTAAGATTTTAACCGTATATTTTGCCCGTAATATTATTACAGGGTATTCATCATACTATCCTTGCGATGTGTTCTTGAAAGTGACGTATTCTTGGAATCTTTTATATATTATCTTTAAGTATATGTCATATACAGTATATATTCTATCCCAAACAGCACATCTGGATGCATTTTTAATACATCATTGCATTCCATCTCTAGCCTTAGTTTTGCCCTGTATCTTGGATAATTCTTGCATTAGGTCGTTTAAATGACAGACTATTTCTCATAGTCATTATTTATTGTTGAAGCCGAAGGTGTGGTTACATCCAGTCTGACTACGTTTAAAACAATTACATTCTTCACCACACCGGGTTGTGCCTTGTCATTCAGGATTACATTATTTACATCCATTTTATCACTTCATCCCTTCCAAGTTCTCTTCCTACTTTCTTGCATAAGGATGATGGAATTCATTCCTTCAAAGCTGTTCCTTTTTAAAAGTTACACTTGAATATATTCTACCATTTTGATTCCTATTCGAGAAAGTCCTACATTACAGTTACCCTCCTTTTTGTCTAATTTTGCACTACAGAGTCCGGTGGCAAACTTACAGTGGATTTTATGCTTTGTTATACCGTTTCTCCAACATGCTCTGCAAACTTTCCTATAACGTCACTATCATGGGTAAATGTTGAAGTGAATAATCAGGGTTACGGATTTGCGACATTTGAATGAAACTTTCCCGCTTGATCTTAGTAATACCACGCCATGGTGGTTGGAAGACATTCGTTTGCCTCCCCCCCAGGATGCATAACGACAACAATGGAAACGGCCTTAGAGAGGGATGTACAAAATCTTTAAAAAAAAAAAAAAAAAAGGGTTTCTATGCAGTATCTCAGCTTTATGTGTTATACATAATTATATGGACTGATAGATCAGTAAATAGATAGTCTGGTAGAAAAGTTGGTAGGTGGGTAGATAAACATAATAAACAGTTTTATCACATACTTACCATGTTTATAAAATTTTTTGCATCAGATAATTCTTTATTGGTAGAATACCAGCTATTCGCTTATGTCTACGTTTGAGAGGCAAAAGGACTTCAGGTCTGAGCAAGCGCGATGCGGATCTCTCTTGGTATGGAGGCAACTGGTGGCATCATTGCCGACATTGGGTGACGTCATTCATTTGCCTTTTTTCTCGGATGAACAGGATAATTGTCCCCCATACCAAATACCGATGTTAAAAGGCAAGTGAAGTCAAAGTCGCTTGCTTTGATGCTCGCGAAACCGCATCTTTGGAATATTTCTATCATGAATCTCATTCCCTACAATCTTAGTGAATGTTATTTCAGGCAATATTCTTCCTGTCTGTCTTTGACAGTGATCATTAATTCATTCCTCAGCATGGCTTATGTAATCACCTTCCTCTATAATCTCATATTATTATTTTCCTTTCATTATGTTCCTTTTGCTTATTATCTCAGAAAAAAAATCATCACGTGAAGCAATGATTGACAGCCTTCGACTGACGGGTTTTCATTCAGATGAATACAATTGTCTACCATTAACATGAATAAAATATCTTAATGTGAATATGGCAAAGAAAGAAGTCGGGTGCTAGAATTTTCCTTGGGTTAAGAACATAGGTTTGGCTTAAGCCACAAAAAAAATCCTACCTGTGTCAGTATTAACGAGAGGGCAACAAATATCCATGGATCCTCGTAAAAGTTCCAGCAGTCTTTTTAACTCTTACACTTTAATGAGCTCGCACTATATATATAATAATGTGATAGTAGGTTGCAGGATTATAACAAGTGTGTATCAACTGCATAACAGCATTGTTCCGGCATTAGTGTCAGTTTACATAACCGTCAACCAGAATAACTGTCAGATGAAGGATATTTGATTTTTCTACAAGAGCTAAGTAGGAACAAGTTACTCCTGCAGTCATTACAGGCCACTTTAGGTAATGTTACAAACATCCATTCTCTTCGGTCTTATCAGCCACGTTTGAGCACAGTCAGTTTAATTAAGCTCTATTTTCATCAACGATAGTATAGTCAGGTCACATCTGGTCCACAAAGGTCATTCCAGTGTTTTCTTGTCTACTGTGTCCATCAACTGTATATCCCGGTCCTTCACATCTTATCAGACCCACCTAATTAGTGTACCTTCATGACCAGTTGGGACCAATTGGGCTAGTAAAGTCCAGTCATGTTCATAAATACACTTCAGATTCAGACAGACTTTGCACATGCAGTTTATTTTCTTCAGATCACTTCAGATCAGTTAAAGATAATTCAAGCCCGACTAAACCCGATTAGGGTGTTCAGGTTCAGAATTATTCAGGGTCATTTAAGTTATCCTCAGAGCCACTCAGGTCCACTTACAGTAAGTCCTTTTGATTGTCTGACATTCGTGTCGTCACACGTATTTAGGTCAGCTTGGATCCATTCTAGTATATGTAGGACATTTCAGTCATATTCTGACCCAGTTAGGTTAATTCAGGAATTATTATTCAGATCACTTCATGTCTTTCAGGCCAAGTTAGATAAATACAAACCGATTCAGACCATTTCTATGGAGGTATGTCAAAACAAGAAATTAAGCCCTGTCAGAACAGTGGCTTTCGAAATATGGTATTTCAAGCCTTTCTGGTCTTGTTAGGTTCCTTTAGGTTCAAAAGAGAGATTGAGGTCAATATACTGTCCATTGCTGGCACACGATATCAATAGACACGAAAAAAAAAAAAAGGCTATTAGTCAGGGTTGTTTGGAGTTTGAATCTTCCGTGTTTCAAGAGTGGTTTGGATGGATGGGCTTGGCTGGGAGGGTGGCTTGTGGAGTGCCACAAAAGGGAAGTATACCCTGTGAACATAGGCACTGTAAGTGCATTGTGGATATGGATGGGGCTTGGGAGAGACGTGGGTGTGGACAACTTTAATGGTCATCGGTCAATGCATATAACATGATGCCTGTCAAGGCATATGCAAGAAAGTAGTTCAGCTACTGTAATCTTTTTAAATATGCTGATGAATGGGTGATGTGGGCGGGATGGTATGGGATGCTGGTGGAAGGAGTTCACAATAAGTGTGAAATTGAGCTTTACTGGCTGTTGACTACTGAGGCAGTCATTCTCATGGAATTCATCTAATCTGTGCAGTAATAAGCCGGCTCTCCCAAGGTCTAAATATCTGATCATTTTTGTGTTCCGCTACCAGAGCAGTTTTCATTAATTTTGGATGAAAATATGTTTGAAGAAAATATACCTTCGTGCGTATTTATTTACATATTAGCAAAAATTTCTGATTTATTATTCATGTATCATTCTGTGAGATTCATTGCACTGCAGCGAGGCCTTGCACTGATACTCATCTTTAGTGGCATGGATAAAAATCGATAACTAGTCTGATGCCTCACTCAGCCAGGCAATTTATCACGCTCACATCCGGTAAATATATCTACAGATTGTTGTAATCCTTAGGCGTCATGTCAGGTACTGTAACGTAATGTGATGTGATGAGTTAAGTAAGAATGACCACTTTACAAAGCAACTAGGGTTTTGTTACACCAAGAGAACTGAAAATTTAAAAGAGCATCATCCTCGAGTCAAACAGTAACTGGAGTTTTGATCACTCGGAGAACAATTTATTGGTCATATCCTTTCTATGTCAAGCAACTTGGCAACGAAGGAGAACACGATCAAATGGGGTTTAGGCATCACTGATGTTGGTTACAAGAATCAACACTCACAAACTATTTTATTTATAGTATTAATAGGAGGTCAGTCCAGGTAGAATATAACACATAAGGGCTGAATAAAGATTTCGAGTCAAAAAGCTCAAGTTAATATGCAACGAACATAACTACAAACTTTCCCATTTTCTCCCTGGTAAACTAGTCCACAAAAAGATACTGTTTCTGCTGTTTCAGGTGGCAAATTGCTTTACTTTCTCCTTCTATGATGATCTGGCTCAAGAAAATGCTAGAACTTCATTTTTCCTCTTGATCGAAGAAACAACAAATGGCGGAGTTCCTTGAAAACACACCAGAGGAAGATATATAATCTATGCAAAGTATTTCATTGTCAACATGAAAGAAAAAAAAAAAAAAAAAAAATCGAGAGCGGAATGCTAATCGACCGCTGGAATATGCTGTTGACCAAGTTACAAGCTACTTTGCAATCCATATGTGAAGAAAATTCGCAAAACTCTAAGAAATTCAGTCACCCCTTTTCACAAAAAAGCCAATCCATATTTAAGAAACTAGTTGACCTTTGGCAGCAACTTTGGTGACCTTGATCTTGACCGAAAGTGCCCATTTTCGAATTCGTCCAAGATTTTGGCCACATCTTGATACACTGAAGGTTTCATGCTGATAGTTCGAGCCCTTCATGAGATATAATGATAACAGATACACACACACACACACACACACACACACACACACATACACACAGACGCAGGGAAAAACATTATCGCTCCGCCTTGGTAAAAGCGGGCGATAATAAGTATCTCCCCATCTCTCTGCACCAAACCAAAGATAAGCAGAGAGCAAGTCAAATAAATTTACAAAGGTTGGTGCAGTGAATGCTGGATTATCCCAACGCACTTTGATTCTTCCCACTCGAGCCATGCACTGATATTCCGTCCGACATGCACACCCACATACTTATATGGATCTTTATGATGTGGTGTCTGCAGCAAAACCCAAACATGGCCTCTTGCAGATGCAGTTGACGCAGTACCCACTCCTTTCCAGATCCTTGTGTTAAAACCTGTGCTGTCAGAATACAACTCCATTACTTCGTCGAACTCCTCTCATTGCATCAACAACTTAGTAACAGCTTCCTCCTGTGTGTAAAATAAAAACGTTATTTTTTTTATATGCCCGACTCTGGACAAATGCTTAACAACCTGTTCCCTGAGACCCAGCAGTCCTCCTAGGTAACACATGCATCTCCACAACTCGCCATTTCGGCGAAAACACCCGCCGTTCGTACTGACTACATGCTTCAAATAGAAAAACTCACTCAGTTCACTATCCACACGCATTGCAGCCTCAGCACCCTCATACATACTCTTCACAGCATTCAACAACGTCCCATCTACTCCATATATTCTTAATACTTTCCACAATCTTTGTCTATCCACCCTGTCATAAGCTTTCTCCAAATCTATGAAGGCTGCATACAACTTCTTTCCCTTCTCTAGACACTTTTCCACTATAGATCAAAAAATGAATATCTGATCTACACAACCTCTTCCCTTCCTAAAGCCTCCCAGTTCTTCCCCAACTAATTCCTCTGTTATTTTCCTAACTCAGTCAATATGTATCCTACCGTATACTTTTCCTATTACACTAAGAAGACAAATGCCCCTATGATTACCACACACTTCTTTTTCCCCTTTCCCTTTGTACAAGGGAATAATTATACCTGACTTCCTTTCATCTGAGACTTTACCTTCCTCCCAGACTAATCTGCACATCTTCCACATCCATTCTACTACTATCTCTACCCCATGCTTCAGCATTTCGCCACACACTCCATCAATTCCTAGGGCTTTCCCCAGTTTCACTTTCTTCATTGCTTCCACCACTTCCATCCTACTGATTTCTTCCTGTCTTCTCACTTCCCTCCTTCTCGCAGCCATTCCCCAACCACTTATATTAGCATTACTTTCAATCTCTATGCTCAACAATTCACTAAAATGTTCTCTCCATATGCTCACTTTTTCTCCCTTCCCAACTAGTAACCTACAATTTTTATCTTTCACTCCCCTACTAACTTCATTGCCACCCTGTCTGACTCTCTTTACCTCTTTCCAGAACATTTTCTTACATTCCCTCCACTTGACACTGAAGTACAAATAATGTGCAAACTTCAATAAATTCTTCCCTGTTTGCCAACAGCACTTCACTGTTTTCACAATTACCGAAAATATAAAAACTGCACTGACACTGCACTACATTCAAACTGAACTGAAAACCGACTAAAACTCGCTCTAATCTCTCCTCCATCCTCATATGGTACTGCCACAGACAATTCATGTGTACCACCTTTGGGAGAGATTTCTGCCTCCCCAAATCCAGTACGTTACGTCTGATAGGAGGTCCAACACAGTGTAAGGCCCGTCCCGTGAGTTCTGCAGCTTTGGTGACTGTCCCTTCTTCCACTGAGGATTGTATAATCAAACATTGTCACCATCCTTGAAGCTCATCTCACTTGCCTTGGCATCATACTTGCACTTCATCACCTCTCTGGAAAAATTAAGGGCGCCACACACTTGATGATGTACCTCAGCCAGCCTTTCCTGAAGATGCTTCACATAGCTAAAGGTGTCTGTAGGCAGCTCTTCAGTAGGTGGTCGTCCCATTAACAAGTCAATGGGTAAACGTTACTCCTGCCCGATATCAGTTGTGTGGGGGTGTAGCCGGTAGACTCATGGGATGCAGACCAATATGCCATCAACAATGCAGGAAATTTCTGGTCCCATTCCGTTTGTCCCTCTACACAGCACTTGGTCAGTTTTTGTCCCTGGGTCCAGTTGAATTTCTCCACATCCCATCTGACTGTGACCTTAGTGGGGTCGTCCTGATCTTGATCCTCAGTAACTTGCAGCACTCACAGAACACGACAGACTCGAAATTTTTACCTTGGTCTGAAAGCAGCTCTTGTGGCATCCCAAAACGACAGAAAAACTGGTCAACCAAGACCAGAGCAACAGTCACAGCCACTTGATCAGGGATAGCATATGCTTCTGGCCACTTTGTGAAGTAGTCCATGGAGACACATATATACTGGTTTCCTCGTTCAGTGAGTGGCAGAGGTCCAGCAACGTCCACAACGGCTCTCTCCATTGGTGCATCCACTCGGTACAGCTGGAGAAGGGAGCAATCACGTTTCTTGGGTCCCTTCATGGCACAGCATACATCACAGGCCCGACACCATTCTTATCTTGTCACATACCAGTCCAATAGAACCTCTGTCACTGCCGACTTGGAGTTTTCTTCACTCCCAGGTGCCCACTAGTGATCTGGTTATGGGACTCGTCCAAGATCTCATACCCTTTTCTTTGGAACCATCAGTAGCCAATATTTGCCGAAGTCATTGGGTGTCTCCCACTGACGCTCCAGTAGCCCATTGTTCAAATGAAGGAGGTCTCACTGATTCTGGTAGCTCTTGGTTGCAGGGTTGAATCTGGAAACCTCTTCCCAAGATGATCACACTGTACTCTGCTGCAGCAACCCTAGCACTGGTAGTAAATCTTCATCCTTCATCTACATCCTCTTCAGGTCTTCTTCATCTGACACTGTCCCTGTCCCTGCAGTACAGCTGCATTTCCTCCTATGATCTTTTTTACTACACTGCTGGCACTCTGGGTCACAAGGCCGATGACTCAAGCTGTCAGCATTGCCATGTATCCGCCCAGGATGGTGCTGCACCTCATAATTGTGTTGGTCTAGCTTCCCGAGCCAGTGTGCCAGTTGTCCTTCCGGATTCTTTAACATCTTCATCCAGTTAGTGCTACATGATCTGTCCTGATGATGCAGTAAGATCCATACAAGTAGGGATGGAAGAACTCAAGGCTCATCATTACTGCCAAGAGCTCCTCATGGATCACACAGTAGTTCCACTCCAGTGAGCTGAGCTTCTGGCTGTAACATGCCACTACATACTCCTTGTCATCCTTCTGTGACAGGACTCCATCAATACCGTGGTCACTAGTGTCACAGTCCAAGATAAATAGCTGACTCTTTGCAAGGTACAGCAATACTGGAGAGATTGCCAATGCATGTTTGAGTTCGTTGATGGATTTCTGAGTCACTACTGTCCATGCAAACCTCTGCCTCTTCCCCAACGGTTTGTGCAGATGCACAGCTATCTTTGCAAATTCCTTGAAAAAACGCTGGTAGTAGGTACACAAGCCCAGGAAACTCCGTAGCTCCTTCACACAAATTGGAACCGGCCAGTTTTCCACAGCTGCCACCTTCTCTGGATCAGCACGGACACTGCCCTCACCTACAGTGTGCCCCAGGTACTTTATTTCCTTCTGAAACAAGTAGTACTTCTCGGGGTTCAGCGTGAGGTGTACTGCTCGGATTCTGTTGAATACTTCCAACAGCCTCTCCAATTCCTGGTCGAAAGTCCTTCCAAACACAATTACATCGTCCAGATAGATGAGAGGTGTCTGCCAGTGCAGGCCTGCCAGTACACAGTCTGTGAGATGCTCAAAAGTAGCTGGGGCATTGCATAGGCCAAAAGGCATCACCTTAAACTGCCATAAACCCCACTTACACAAAAAGGCTGTTTTCTCCTTGTCCTTCTCTACAGCGTTGACCTGGTAGTATCCTGCCTTCATGTCTAGAGTGGAGAACCCTTTGGCACCCGACAGTGCATCGAGTATGTCATCAATTCTTGACAAGGGGTACACATCCTTCACTGTCACTTCATTCAGGGCTCGATAATCTTCACAGCACCTTACTGAACCATCGTTTTTCGTTACAAAAACCACTGCTGATCCCCAAGGACTGCTAGACTTTTCTATCGCTCCTTGACTTGGGAAATTCTACATCACCTTCTCCATTTTTTGCCGCTGGACAGGAGCCATCCTCAGTGCTGGCTGTTTAATTGGGTGGTGATCCCCCGCATCTATTGGCTACAATTCTTCACCAGATCAGTGCACTTCAGGTATAGGTCTCTGGTGGAGGATATCAGCAAACTTCATCAGCAGCTGCCTCAACTTCAGCACTTGTGAGCCATCCAGGCATTGGCAACTCCTTGAAAATAGGTCTAGTTAGTGGTCTGGCAGATACCCATCTTCTTTGATGACTCTCCTTTTACAGGCCCTCCTCTGATGCCATTCAGGGTCCACCACCTGGAAGATTTCCAGAATTTCTCCTTCGTTGATCTTCTGTGGTTCACTAGAGAAATTGGCCACCACAACTGGGACTTCACCTTCACCAATTTCCACCAAAGTTCTCCCCACCATCACTCCAGCCTCCGTCTTGCATCGTGCATCAGGTTCCACTACCCCTAGACATCTGTCAAAATAGCCACTCACCTTGCACTGGAGCGACAGTTCTGATTTTGAGGGTATCACAGTGGTGCACAGTGCCCACACCTCGCCACCAGAACTGGTACATCTCACTGCCATGAAGGGAACCGAAATTCCTTGAACCTTCAGCTTCATGGAGCAGAAGTCCAGCTCACATTCCCTGAACTTCAGATAGTCCAAACCAAGAAGGCAAGGATCCTCCATCTCGGCTATGTAGACTGGAAGCGTGGCCTCTTGCCCTGCCACTTCAACCCGGACATCCAAGGGTCCCCTCAATTCTGCGCAGTGCCCAGTTACACCACACAGTTGTTCTGATGACTCAGGCAGATACCGATGATGTAACACATCAGGCTCTCAAAAGTCTGTGCTGAGGCTGAATCAATCACCAGCAAAAACTTTTTTCCATCTATTCTTCCACCTACTTGCACACTGTTGACTTCAGTTCTCTCGCATTTTCTCAGTGGTGGGGCTACTTGGGAAAAGCCAGCTGGTGGTTGCCCCCTAACACTAGCCTCCACTAGTTTTCTGCTTCTTTCTGGTCTTCTGCAGCATTCTTTTTATCCTCCTTTTTCTTCTTTGGACACTCAGAACTGAAGTGTCCTACATCACTACTTGTCCAACACCCTTTTGTTACAATTGTAGATTTCCTTGTACTGCTCTGTTGTTGCTCCTTCTTCCATTTGTAACAATCGTCCTTCTTGTGTCCCGGCTTCCAGCAGAACCAGCAACCTCCTCTGGTCTTCCCCTGTTCCTTCTTCCACCTGTAGCAGTCCTCTTTCCTATGTCTTGGCCTTTCACAGTACCAGCAACTTCCTTCAAATTTTTCTGCTTCACGTACCTGGCCCTTTCTTGCCTTGAATCCTGCACTACAACCTGCCTGAAAAGTGGACGTATTGGACCTGATGTAGGACTCAAATTCTGGAGCCCTGCCTAGTCCTTCTTGCATGCTTCCTTGCTGTGCCTGCTTCACTTGCACTTTCAACTCTGCACTATCAACAACATCGATTAACTGGTCCCTCAGAAGAATAGCCAACAAGTTAGGTGCTGCTCCAGGGTATGCTTTTCATGCCATACTCTCCAGGTCGTGAGCAAGCTGCTGTAGGGATTCACCTCGAGCTCGTACCTCAGTCTTGTACATGGTTCCATATCTACGCTCCAGTACTTCTACTAAGGACTGATAACTGTTCCACTCCTTTACTGACATCTGGCCCAGAATTTCCATTGCAGCACCCTTAAGGCTAGTAGCAAGCTACACTGCCCTCTGCCTATCATCTCAACCATTATGATCAGCAAGTAACTCAAACTGTGCATGGTAGGCTTACCAAGATACTCTACTATCAAATTCCTAAGGTTTCATTTTAATTGGACCCCCATTATAGGCATGCACTTTACTGGTTTGGGGCCTTAAAAGTGGGGCACCATAATTTAGTCCAGGACTTAAATCTCCAACATTCTGATTATTCAACCCTGTAATGCTACCTTAAGATACTTGGGATTCGTCAAGATCCACCATACACTGTTCATTCTTTTCATATGCTCCCTGTACATTAACCTGAGGCTTGGCAGTGGAATTTTTCTCTACAGCCTCAACTCTCTCATTAATTATCTTCAAATGGCCATCTGCATCCTTCAACTGGTCATCTACATGCTGTCTGCACTCCTTTGCTATTCCCTCACAAATCTTCAGCTTGTTGTCAAAATGCTCTGTGCACTTCATCACATTATTGCTTGACTCACACTTCTACCACTCTATCTTGGCATCTACTTCCTCATTAACCTGTCACGTCCCGAGCTATTTCGCACCTCCGACACCCCCCAATTCCGAGGTATTTTCGAAAAAAAAATTATTAGCTAAAACCTCCGCTTTTGGTGAGAAACATCGAAATTTCATAGAGAAATCGCTCACCTGAGGTTCAAAATACTCGATACAGCTAGCAGTACCTCCTTACCTGACTGGGTTTTCTAACAGGCTGGCACCAAAGAAAACGAGTTCTATGGGAGGGTAACTATTTCACGCCATTCATGAACGGTATTTATTTATTTACTTGGTACGAATTTATATGTAGTATGAGAGTATATTGGTTTTCAAACAGTAATATAGGCATTATAAGCATTGTTTCACTCACTAACTCATCACCATACCTGACCTTCTCTTGCCACATTACCTGATCATCATTTCTGACTGTTTCTTTCTCTAATGCTATGTAAACTTTGTCCTCCACATTGTCATCAATTGGGGAATCACTCTGGCCCTGAATGTCTTTAATGGCCAGGTCACTGGTAACAGGTGAATTGCCGAGACAATGGTGTGCGGAGGGGGGAGGTTATGCAGTGTAAGGCATTGTCCCTGCTTGGCATCTTGTAGAGGAATAGAGGAAGGTGTCCCGTGTATACGTACGAAAAATCTCGCGCGAAAATTGAAAACTGTGCAAATTAGGGACCTTGCAATTGCTCGACGTACCAGTACGTCGTCGGGACTAGCAAATGCAAAATGTTGCAATGTACCCATATGTCAATGGGATGGGGCGGGTTAAACTGTTGCTGTTCTTCCTTCATTTCCCTCATGAGTGCATCTAGATGTCCTTGCATCCTCAGTTGTAATTCCCTCTGTTACTCCTGTAATGCCTTTGTAAGCTGTTCAAATCATTCTTTTTGTTCTTCACTTTGTGCCTCTAGTGTTCACACTGTGCTTGCAGTTGTTCTTTGATTTCTTTCTGTCATTCGTTCTGTGCCTGTAATTGTTCTTTGAGTTCTTTCTGTCCTTCATTCTGTGCCTGTAATTGTTCTTAGAGTTCTTTCTGTCCTTCATTCTGTCCCTGCACTAGCTTCATAATTTCAGCCAGCGATGCCTCTTTTTGTCTAGCTTGGCTTTGTGTCTGTACACCGTTGGCCTCCATGTCGAAGGTTAGACTCACTACAGCACTTTCTAAAAATCCTCACTCCTGGCACCACTGTTAGATACCCGTCCCACACTGCCACAGGCTGCAACAGCTGTAGATCAATATAGGAAGGACGTAGCCCAGTGAGTTGTTCTTCCTAGGGGCAGCCTTTCCCTGTACAACAACGCAGAAGCACAGGAGTTGTAAATAAGCACTGGCTTTTTAAGTTCACTGTCTTTATTTTCCTGATAATTACACTTAATGCTTTCCAACTTCTCGTCACTATTTTCACAAGCACCAAAGATACACAAACTGCAATAACACTTCACTGTTTGCCAGCAACACTATACTATTTTCACAAGTACCGAGAATATACACTCTGCACTAACATTTCACTGTTTGTCAACAATAATTCACTATTTTCACAAGTACCGAAAATATACAACCTGCACTGCACTGCACTGACACTGAACTACACTCAGTTGAACTGAAACTGACTGGAACTGCTCTAGACTCTTCTCCATCCTTATATAAGCTCCCTATATTAAAAAGTGTTCTACACTTCTTCACAGTTCCAGTACAGCGTATATTCTCGAGGGTGCAACGGTTACAACAGTTACCAAATCGGAGACATCCAAAACATGCCAGTTTTCTTACATTGCATAACACTCTAAATTATTTAGCATACAAACCGAGGTAAAATTACATAAAATCAAACTATCACATAAATAAAACATCATAGAGAAAAAAACATAAAAATTAGTGTACAACTTAGAAAATAACTACACTCACGAACAGCAGGCTAACTGGCAACTTACAGTAACTACAAAAAACAATGAGAAATTTCTAGTAAATCCTGCTTCTCAACATTATGATTGGAAATGAAATCTTCATTTTCTTTCTGATCATTGCAGTCAGAATCACTGCTTCCATGCAATGTAGTGTTTGGCACATGCAGGACGAACACAATTCTCTTCTATATAAAAATGGACCGTTGCCAGTCAGTATAAGGGTTTATATAGTCACTCCTACACACATTGACTGATTCTAATGAATCTTAGCAGGAACACTCCCTAGGTCTCAGGATTTTTCATAAATGGTTTTGTTTTCAGAGTTCCAGAAAACCATTTATTTACGAAAACACTATTGCTACCCGTCAAAAAATTTTCTGTAACAGGGCGAATGGAATCAAGTTAATTTTCTTTGGCTCGTAACATATATTAGTTTATTCAGGCGTATTTTTTTTTTTTTTTCAGAGTTCCGAAAACTAAAAGGTAATGACCAAACAAGCATGGGTTGCAGTAGAAGGACTTACGCGTGTTTGGTAAAATTGTATTTATTTGGAATAATGAGCGAAGGAACGTTTGGCCCATTCTTGGGGGCTTATTTTGAAGATAGTTCCCCAATTTGTTTGTTTCTACTTTTTCTGGATCCTGCCTACTCTCTACGGTAGTGGAAACAAGGTTGTCTTAATGATAAGGTCGAAATTAATTTAGGTGTTGTGTCCCAGATGGTTGTTTCAGACAGATAACTTTCATCACACGGATGTGGTGAGGGCAGACAAGGGATGGCAGTCTCGATGACCTCATATCCCCTTCACACAACATGACCTCCATACACACAGTAACACCTCCAAACACAGCCACAGCACCACAAAAGCAAACCCATTTACTCGTACATCCATACCTTCACGCAGCCACAGCACTACAAAAGCAAACCCATTTACTCGTACATCCATACCTTCACGCAGCCACAGCACTACAAAAGCAAATCTATTTACTCGTAGAAACATACTTTCACACAGCCACAAATTCACACTCCCATGCAGCCATATAGCTTCACCTCTGCAAAGCCACAAAGTCAAGCCTACATTACATTTACCACGATTATCCATAGCATTTACTTTTGGAAACTTTGGCTGCAGTTAGTAGCCTAGATTGTTTTAGGTACCGGTATCACTATGCTCCTAGATGTTGTCGATTTATTTCCGTTATGAAGATTACTAAGGCTTACAACTGATTCATGATGTACATATAAAGAGAATAGACACAATTATGTACTTTACAAATAAATTAAAAGGAAATAGTCAATGACGTGTGGTATAGAGTAAAACACCTGGCCATGGACAGGAAACCATAACTCTGTCGCAGTTATCGATCACCAGTGAGAGCTCTTCTGTACCAGAAAAATAGATACAATCTTTCTACATAACTATATAACAAAAAACGCCAGTGAAGTATGGGAAAAAATTGCTGCTGAAAATCTAACACTAATGCTT
>NC_137053.1:41899658-42134658 GCF_032717465.1 Coenobita brevimanus | reverse complement strand
GATAGTTATGCTATTTTGATAAGAGAGAGAGAAAAAAGGTTCGTTTGTTAATCGTGTTTGCTGAGAAAGGCTGTGATGTCTGCTGGATAAAGAGTCACAAGGACCTTATGGAACAAAGGCTCTTGATCCGGCAGGGGTGTGGCGGCTTCGCTGATACTAAGGCACTCCCTCAAAGGACACATTTCTGGCCTCCCTCACACAGTGACTAATCAATCTCAATGAAGGCAAGAGTGTGTTTGTTACATTCTACGCTCCTTGATACCCACATGTCGCTAATGAAGCATTTACAGAAACACAAAGTGGCCAAGTACCCCCGTAAGAGACATCAGCCTCAACCACATTCCGAATGTTAGCTTTTTGGACTCCAAGAAGTTGCATGCACAAAGCTGGTTAAAATACATTGGTCAGGGTTGGGTGTATTGTTGTATTTAGCCTACACATTCAGATCCAGTGTCAATAGTATAGTTAATTCATCTGGTCGATTTTTTAAAAATTCTGCAACGGTATTTATTACTCTTGAGCGTGCGGAAGAGCGGTAAGTGTATTGTTTTTCCTAGCACGTGTGTGTGTGTGTGTGTGTGTGTGTGTGTGTGTGTGTGTGTGTGTGTGTGTGAACAAAGAACTCAATTTTGACTGATATAAAGCTAAACTTGGTGGAACGGTTGAGGATCGCTAAAGGGGTTCAGCTGTTATATTTAAAACAGTAAATCACTGGGTCAAGCTGACATTGCAAGGTGAACTTAAACTTAGTAGAAGGGTTGAGGATAAGGTATGGATAAGCTGATTCTGTATTCAGAAATGTAAATAAACGTTTAGGATCATGGAGCACTGTCAGAATTTCAGTGCTGTAACTCAATTCTGATTTGAATTGGGTCATATGTTATGGAAGGGTTGGGGATCAAAAAAAGGCAAAAAGACTCGATTTTTGTAACAACAGATCTAAGATCAAGGTCACAGCAAGGTCTGTTCTATCAATTTCGATCCAGTTTGCAACAAAATTTAGTTGAAAATTTGAATGTCACAAAGGGATGAAGTTTTTCTTTTTGGGGACTAACCAGTCCAAGATGAGGGTTACAAGGCAAAGTTAAATATTCGGTCCTTAGACTAGTTGTAGCACTGCGGATGTTGCACTCACTAAGTGATCTTTCCTTTTATTTATTAATCCTTCGTATCTGATAGTATTACCGTCATGTTGCTATGCTATAGCGACTCTGAGTTGAAGTCTCGTATAATCCTTGCCGTGCACAGCGGATTCTTAGTTATGCGATCATCTGAGGGTGTGTAACCCCGCTGTTAAATATTGTGATCCATTAATCGGGAGGTAATAAGCTCCAAATTATTCCTTTAGCATAAAAGATTATCTTACACTCATTCGTGTCGCTTTTCTCTACCAACTTACCTTTCTGCCTACCATACCTCCCTTCCTCCCTCCCTACATACCTACCTTGCTCCCTCCCTACCTACATACCTACCGCCCTGACTACTCTTCCTATCTCCCTGCCCATCTCTCTACCTGCCTTCATCTCCACCCGATTGCGCACCTTCCTCCCTGGTTTCCTACCTCCTTACGACTCTACCTACTTCCCTGCCGATCTCCCTACCTCCCTCCCTGTCAAACTCCCTATATACAGTCCTGCCCCCCTACCTCCCTGCTCACCTACCTCCCTATCTACCTGCTTGCTACCTAACTTCCTACCTCAGTATCTACTTACCCCTCTACTTACCGCACTGTACTTCATATCCTCCCTATCAACCTATCTCCCTACCCACATATCTACTTCCTTGCTCACCTACCTCCCTGGCTACTTTCCTGCCTACTTCACTGCCTGCCACCCTGCCTACCTTCCATCTTGCCAACCTACCTACCTTCCCAACTCTCTACTTGTCTCCATGCCTACCTACCGACCTGCTGACCTCCCTGCCTACAGCCCTACTTATCTCTCTCGCTGCCAACCTGTCTTCCTGTCTACCTACCTCGCTACCCACCTCCCTATCTACATACCTGCCTACCTACCTACCTACCTACTTCCCTGTCTAAGTAACTACGGAATGCTGAACACACTCTGAGCGTGCTGAGCATTCCGACTAGGGCACACCGTTGGATAAAGAGGATTCATTTGTCACCTCAAGAGTCACATTAGGTTCAAACAGCTGTCGCTAGGACACGAACGAACAGACGGACGGATGGACGGACAGAAAAATGTTTTAAGTGCGCAGTGACCTTCGACTTTGTGTTCGGGATCAGATTTTTTTTTTTTTTCCAGTATAGGAGAGACCCTGTTAGTGAAAGGACAGTGAAGACTTTATTTAACTCCTACAATTACAAAAGTTTCCTCATACCCCAATAAAATCGTTTGCAGAGAGCAAAGGTTAAAACCTCAGTTCAGAACTTAGGGTACTTTCACAACCTAACCCTGAATACAAGTAAAATATAAAAATGTTGTGTTCCCAGTGTTTGGTATGGACACGTGTTTCTTTAGTTATACTTCATTTTAGTGGTTCAGAAGTAAAAACCGGTTAAAGAAGATAGGACGCTGGTCTCTTCACTACGATGACGTCTATTTTAGTCTTGCCTCCTCCAAGGTACTATATATTAGATAAGTTTAGAGGAGATATGTTAGTGCAAAGTGGCTAACAAAACCTCCATTAGTCATTTGAATATTAGGAGTTTTTAGTATGTTAAATAAAATCGGCTGAAGGTAGCAAGAATAAAATAAAAATGATGTCCTCAGGGTCAGTGTTAATATTCGAGAGGTGTGCACCAGAGCGGGCGAACAGAGTAAAAGTTTGCTGCTGTACTGTTCTATATTTTTTGAACTTCACCCTTCGTACCTATTTGGCAGTGCTGGCCTCCCCTCGTCCCTCGACCCTGCTCTGCTTTGCCTGTGCTCTGACTCTCAAACACTGGGGGCGGCGATAGCAGCAGCAAATATACAAAACATACACAGGTCCTGTTGCCTTGTTATACAATATACACAGCAGTGATAGGCACGGTACCTTTACATACAATGCACTCCGTATTTTTGTGCATGTGAAATGGGCCTATACTTGTGGCGGGAGTGTTGCATGAATTGTAGTGCATTGTGAGTCAGAAATTAAACAGGAAGAGTTACATAAAGTATATATGTTCCTTGCTAATTTAAAACCATCAGTACGGCAATGCTATTATTCTTACATTGAGGCGACTTCCAGATAATATCATCCATCTTGAAAAGGCGCTCTTGTAAGAAAGGGACTGAAAAAAAAAAAATATGTACGTTGGCCCCGTCAGTACGAGAGGTCTTCTGTCTAGCTATTTACCTATAGCCCGACGCCCTAATCCCACAAAGGGTGGCCGCAGACAAAACGTCTTCAAGTCGCTGTCACCCTCCATTTGACTGCCCTACCCCCAACTCACTCCCCCCTCCCTCATATACCTCTCAACTCCATCCCTCCACCTCATCCTTGGTCTTCCCCTTCCTCTCTCTCCCTCCACTTCGCCTACATACACCCTCTTAGTCATTCATTCTCCATTCTTTCCACACGAGAGGTCTTACCAATGTTAAATGAAATTGTGGCGTGTTGGTAACAAGATTAAATATAATGATATCGTACAGAATGGGTAAATGATCTTAGAATCTTAGATCAACATCAGACAGAGTCCGTAAATGTCGGTTAATCATTTGTTAGTGAGGGGTCACTATAGATGATTTAATCAGGATACCGCAAAAGGCAATATTTTTATTTTTTGTAAGCTTGTGTTATTTTTAAAACGCTTGTATAAGTGTATCTGCCCGCTTTTACAGGTTTCAAGAGTTTCACAATCAAAAGTGAAAATTAAAGTGAAAATACCAAAAACTTAATATTTTTCCGTGATATTACTAAAGTCTTATGCAGATGTGTTAACCTTCAAAAATGGTTCGAGTCCTTTATATATAGGACCAAAGGTGCTATTTATCCGGTATACGAGTATATGTAAGACTGCATCAGTGTGGGTTGATCAAAGTACGAAGTTCCAGACCTAACAGCTCAAGTCACAAATACAGTTGCTAGTTCATGAGTCAGTTTCGTAGGTCCTGTGTAGTGCAAGACAGGGAGCCGTATTCTCTTGGGTGATGGAGGGTTGGTAGCACCTTTGACTTAGCAGTTTATTTTCTGTATTACACCATGGCATCCTGTTGCTTGTTATTTATATAGGCTTAACCTGCTGTGTCCCGGTAAAGTATGGGTACATTGTAACGTTTTGTCACAACCAGTCCTGACAACGTACCCATATGTTCTGCAATTGTGAGGTCCGTCATTTGCACAATTTTCAAATTTCACGCATGATTTTTTTTACTTATATGCAGGACACCTTCCTCTACCCAGCATCAGGCGGAGACCCTGCCTCACCCCGCGTGACACCCCCCTCCCCGCACGCCATTGTCTCGGCAACTCACCTGTTAGCAGTGACCTGGCCAGCAAAGACATGTCCTGCCACAGTATGAAATTCAAGGAGAGAGTGATTCCCCAATTGATGACGATGTGGACAAAGATTATGTGGTGCCAGAGGAAGAAATGAGCAGAAGTGATAAGGAGGTAACGTCGCCAAGGTAGGTGCAGTATGTTGATGTGTTCAATGAGTGAAACAACACTTATATCGCCTATATTATTGTATGAAAACCAATATATTCTTGTACTACATATAAATTCGTACCAAATGAGCAAATATCTATCTATTCTGATTGGTTTACAATAGTTACCACTACCATAGAAAACGTGACAGTCACAGCGCTGCTCTAGAGAACACGGTAACAGGTGTTTAAAAGGTCACCTGTATAGCTCATTTCTAAGCTCAGGTGAGCACTTTTCTGTGATTTGCCATTGTTTCTCACAAAAAGCGGAGGTTTGAGCCAAAAAAAAAAATAATAATAATAATAAAAATCTGCCGGGATTAGGGGGAGTCAGTGATGAACAATCTGCCGGGATGCAGCAGGTTAATATCGACATTTTTCGCATCTCCACGAAACAAAAGGAAATTAGCAGATTAAGTGAAAAATATATCATTAGGGAAGACGTAATGCGATTACATCCAAAGCCAGCTAGAAAACTGGCCAAAGGGAACACCATTTACATGACTTCCAAATCCACTGTTGTACAACACATCACTGCAAAGAAAATAGCAACATACAAACATCAGCATGAAATATTTTGCTGCAAGAATTATCACAAAATATAATGATGTCAATAATAGTCCTTACAGCGTCATTCACAGATCTTTAAAAATTATGTCATTATTTACGAGAAAATCCATCACGGTTCTCAAAGCTTACTTCTTATATATAACTAAATAGATTTGCATGTATTTGAAACGAATATGAAACCAATCACAAAAGAAGGTTACTAGAGAGCACAGTCAAACTGAACTTGGTCTGTAACGTAATCGTGTTTGAAGCCAAACAAAACGTTTCCCATAACTGGAATGGTTGTTTTGGTGTTTGGTGGTTCTGCACCTGTCATTTAGTATCAGGGCCCGTTTTCCTTTACTAATAAATTATTTTAAAGAGTTAAATTGAAATTCTCTGAAGACATCATT
Organism: Coenobita brevimanus; assembly: GCF_032717465.1. NCBI lineage: Eukaryota > Metazoa > Arthropoda > Malacostraca > Decapoda > Coenobitidae > Coenobita > Coenobita brevimanus. Next base: position 42,129,104 of record NC_137053.1, on the reverse strand, counting down.
CCAGATGGCCCAGAAATATAGTCATGAACCCTTGACAACCAGCAATTGTAACCGCAGGAGACTATGAAAATTCGAGGAAGAAAAAAAATCCTTTGGGAAATATAAAAACTAATCGGAAGCATCAGAGCAAACTGGCCATATTGTGGTACGTTCTTTAAGGCAAGTTTTAGGAGTTACATCTAGTTCTTCAAGTATGCAACAGATCATCTCTGAATCAATCTTTCTCTGTCTGTATTTCCTACTGCCTATGACCTCCAGTCTTTTAATCGCAATGTGTCCAGGCGGCTCGAAATGAACGAATCTTGAATTTGGTTCTCTTTAATTCTGCTTTTATTTTTTCTTGGAGGGAACAGTCTTGCAGGCTTCTTGCCTTTGGTTCCTTTTTCCTTGCATAAAATTAGAAGAATTTAATAACTGACAGACACCTGAAGTTGTCAGGGGCCATTTCTAAGCAAGTGGTTGCTGGGCTATCACATGAGTGGAAAATGAAAACCATGACCCCTAGCTGAGCATCGGACACAACAACAAGAAAGATTTCAGTCGGTATCAAAAGTTCTGTCTCCTCTCCCGTTTTCTGTCCAAGGACTTCGAAAATCAGGTGGTGAAAATGCAGCAACTGACGTTTGTGACAGTGATATATGGCCAAGTGAAGCCATCAATGTCGGTTGCCGAGGATTCACTGCACTGATATGCTAAGTCTATGGAGAGAAAAACAAAAGAGACAACAAGACTTTTGATGCCAACATACACCTTCACTCACAGAGATGACAAATCAGCGGTTTCCTATGCGCTGAAATCCGGATGCCTTGGTCTGACTGTGGCAGCTTGAACCTACAGAGAAACACTCATAGGTTTTCATTCTGTGACACCTCCTTAGATTTTCACTTATGCAATGTAGGCTCACCCATGTGTGGCATCTGCCGAGCATCTTAAGAAGATGCATAGCTCTATTAAGTGTCAGGTACCTGTAATATATGCGAGGTCCCTGCCTGAAAAGATGAACTTTGAGTGCTGGAGGGAGGTTACCTTCTGTACTCCCACACATTCAGGCTTATCAGGCACTACAAATGTCAGTGGTAAATACTTGCCAGAACGGTTGCATTTTAGCTGCCACATGTCGAGTGTTCAGTGAGGCCTGCCTGATAAAAGAAAGCTTGCAAGAGCAGAAGAATATTGAGTTCATAACTGATAAGTGCCATGTCATGATTGCCTGAGGATCTGAGGAGGATTCCAGGTTGGGTGGCATGGGACATCAAAGCTTCACTGTGTGTGAGCATCCCACGACCCTCCTGCACATCCTATAGCCAACCTTACCTTGATGGGAACCCATCAGCACCGCAACATGGTGCCACCAACACCACCAGGGCAAAAGGAATGACCCAACAGCAGTCACCTCACACATGAAGAAGTGACGTTCCTATGTCACTGCATAAGAAATCACACCAATGCAGACAGGTTTCCAACTTCCACAGCAGGCCACCAACAGCCACCCGGGACTAGTAAACATTACAACTAGGATCTCTCACCCAGTTTACAATGCACTCACCACTGACTGCTGTGTGTCATGCTTCTGCACTATGATTCACTGGTGACGTACTTAGAAGGTGGTGCAGCTTCTGCTCAGCACACCTAGACATCAAGCTCATGTTGAAAGCTGATAACCTGATGTTTGGCCTGGTGGGGGTTGTACAGGTGGCCACAAATTCCAGCTTTGCTATCTAATAGCAAGAAAGGGTGTTGCAGCACTGTGGTTTCGTGTGTGTGTGTGTGTGTGTGTGTGTGTGTGTGTGGTTTAAGAGCACCTGAAGGTCGAGTCAAAGGATACACTGTAGTGCTGATTGTTAGTAATTATAGGTGTTATGTGTGGTAGGTTTTTACATAATTTTTGCTAATGCTTTACATAACAAGCATTTCAATGCTCCCAAGATAATGGTGCAGGCATTCTTAAAATACAGTTCGTCAACACGTCAGCTGGAGTATGTGCAGTTCCGATACAATTTGGTTTCCTGCTATATCTTTGTTATGAATAAATTGGAATCACCCACTGAACATCTTAAGACACTGCAGCTTTAACCCGCCTCATGCCAGCAGACTTTGAACCCTCATGGAACTGTGGTGACAGCCAATTTTTGACCCTCTTTATTTTTTGCTAGCTAGGTTAGAAATGATGAGAAAACATGGAGAACAATCATAAAAGTACTCACAGAAGCCATTTAGGTTGATTTTGAGGTCAGTTCTCCCTGAGCAGGCGGCTGGAAACTTCAGAGTAACACCAGTAGACTTTATCGTCCACTGCTGACACCCAGCTAGTTGAGGTTGAAGATCTTCATTATCCTCATCGGTAATTATGCTATTCGAGTGAAGGACGCTCTTGCTGGGTTTATAGATGATATAGGAAGGCCTAGAGAGGCGCAGGAAAATCCCAGCCGATTTTTTGGTGCCTAATTTGAATGTTCAAATTTTGGCAAATATATCAAATTGCTGACGTACATGTATGTTGCTGGCACTGTCTGCACATATAGTGGATGATGTACATGTATGTTGCCAGCAGTACTGAGTTAATGCTGCTCTTGTATGACACGGAGTGGAATTTTAATTCTCAGCTAAATACGACAATAGTGTTGAAGCTACATTAGAGGAGACAGGGGCGTAGCTCTGATCATGTGCTTTACTGCATAAACCATAACCTGTTGTAGGATGGGTCTCAGCCAAGTTATTATAGTTGGCCTCACAGGATGGTAGACACACATTCAGGAACTCCGGTTATAAAACAATTCCAACAACGATTCGGTACTTTATTAGAAGAGGTTCGCCCTAATCTCCAGGAGTCTAGTTGCTTTCTGTCATTCACTAATTATCTTGGAAGAGAGGTAAAGGGGAAGTCACCTGTACCTGGTGCCATTACGTTATGCTGAGTGAACGAATTCTTTGACCTGAACACATAAAACAACCTTCTCAGCGTTTTCTTCCTTACTCTGCACTTTTGCAATAGGAACTTGTCAGTGCTAGGCAACACATTCAAGCCAGTAGCTAGATCACCATAACACATTGTCAGCAGAAAACACTGCACCAAAACAGCTACATTATCATGCATATTACACTGTTACATAAACACACAGAAGTGTATACAACATACTTACAAATGATCATAAATCACAAACCAAGCGCTTAATACGACAACTAGAACAACAACTATAATAAAAAAAATTACTAGTTACCTATTTGTTCATTGCATAGCCACAGTAAGAAGCTTCACCAAAACTATTTATGGTATTGATTGTTTTTGTAGTTATACAAATGCTGCTTTTGTGTTCACAGCCTAAAACCTTTACTGTATATGAACACAACATAGATATTTGCACAATGTTAACTGGCTAACTGTGTGTTTAACTGTAACCATATTCCTTTCAGATAATGAGAGGGACCACAGATATATTTCTGTGAAGTTACAGCTTTAAAGCTTTAGTGGTTTCCTCTAAAACATGTTACAAAGAAATCACCGAGCAGATTTAAATTCGGTACTTTCCACTAGGCTAAATGGCAAAATATTCAGGTAAAATTTTCAGCAGACTTTTTAATTATCGGATTTTCAATAAAATTTTTGTATCTCAGTTACTTTCTGAGATATTTCAGTTTCAAATACTGTATGTAATTTTTGCACCAAAAATTAGTATATGACCTTCAAAAATAGATCAAGGTCATTTATATTTGGCAAAAGTACTTGGGTTACCCTAGGGCATCTTCCTGTATAATGTCATCAAGATTTAAGAAAAAAATGCCAGAAAAAATAATAATTGCATATTTACTTATTCTGTAGCTACAATAAGGTAGCTTCGCCATAACTATCTGTGGTATACAAGGTATGAAATTTTGGCATCATTAATAAGTCTGTGACCTTTAAAAGTGGTTCAAGGTCGTTCATCTTTGGAACCTGTACTTAGATTAACTTAAGGTAACTTGTACAATATCAACAAGATTTGAAGACAAAGGTGTGAATGAATGCATGGGTAAATTTTACGTGTCTCACTAACTGGCTAACTGTATGCTAAATTGTAGCCATATTTCTTTCAGATAATAAGAGGGACTACAGCTATATTTCTGCAAAGTTACAGCTTTAAAGCTTTTGTTGTTTTCTCTAAAACGTGCGACAATGAAAACATTCAGCAGATTTGAATTTGGTACTTTCATCTAAGCTAAATGGCAAAATATTAAGCCAAAATTTTCAGCAAACTTTTCTTTCATAGGATTTTCAATCAAAGAGCTGTGTCTCAATTAATTTCTGAGATATTTCAATTTCAAATGTGCACTATTTGCACCAAAGATTAGTATATGGTCTTCAAATATAGGTCAAGGTCATTTATATTTGGCACAAATACTTCGGTTACCAGAGGTACATCAAGACCTAAGGGAAAAAAAGTGTAAAGAAAAATATTACTTGCCAAAACATTAGGCTTAGCGGTTTATATGGCGAAGCTTATACATACCAGAAGAATATGCTTTGTCATATACATCTGAAGAAGCTTAATAATAGTCCCACCACCTGATGATCTGTGATGTGTAAATAGTTCAACATATACAAGCTTGCGTCCTAAAGTGGCAAATAAAATTTTATGGCAAAGCATTACACAAAATATGGGGCACGTGGTCAGAGCTGCACCCCTCTCGTCTCTCATGCTGAACTTGATAAACCTCCTGTACATATAACTATACAGTGCACCACATAATATGGCCACTTTGCAAGAAGATACAATAGCTCTCCTAGTCAATATCCTGCACAGGAAATTCAGTTGTTAACGATAACTGGAATCGCGACCATTGTACCATAGGCCTTGCTTCTTAGACACGCTCAGGGACAGAGAGTTTTATTACAAGTGCAACCTACTGCTGATAGAGACAAGCATTTGGCAACTGCAAATCATCTAAAGCCAACACAAGTGACTGTGTGTGTATGTGTGTGTGTTGTGATGATGATGATGATAATAATAATAATAATAATAATAATAATAATAATAATAAAAATAAATAGAATGCCGTAAAATTGTCCAAGGAACATTTTGATAAAACTTATCACCACCATTGCCTACTAGCAGCCGAGCTAAAAGGGACTTTGAAGTCAAAGTTACTGACCTTCTACATGCCACCTTAGGTCTTCAAGGTTGATGGCTCAAGCTGTATTATTTCATGTAAAATCAGGTGACTTCTCTATGTTCCGGAGTAGTCCAAAATTTTGGACCTCAGGCGATCTCAGAGAATAATGACCCGATCTGGATTTCATTAACCACTGCATTCTTACCATGTCCCAGATATATGCCATAAAAATTTCAGCCCTCTAACTTTAGCGGTTTTTTATTTTTAGGGTTTTTTCTTCTGGACAGTATCCGGGTTCCGGTACTTGGATCAGGAGGATATTTTATTAATGAAGGGGCTAACCAGTACTGTAATCTGACAAAGATTGAAGGCTGTAGCTCAAACGGTATGCGAATGGCAGCAATTTAGATCTTCCATAAAATAAATACATAATAATACTGACAAAAGCAAGATAACTTCCGACAGGATGTTGGAAGTTTTAATAATAATAATAATAATAATAATAATAATATTTTTATTATTATTATTATTATTATTTTATATTTAGTCACTGTTGCCAGTAGTTAAACACACAACAGGCCGGTTATGACGCTCCTGCAGAGAGACGTTGCTTTGCCAAGCTTCGCCAAAACAGGTGTTAGGCATGGGCGAGATGGCACAAAATTTCTTAATGTTTGCCCCACTGGGTCACTCTAGCAGGTGTCCCACCACAGCATGCCTTGGGCTTCAATTTTAGGGAAAACTGCTTCTCCCCCACACCAGTAGCATTGTTCTGAGCAGGCTGGATCGTAAATCATTCAGTATATGAAACCAGAACCTTATCAGTATTCGTTTGCTGTTCTTTCTAATGTGGCCAACATAATTTCGTTAAAACAGAACCATGGACATATCATGGAAACACCCCCGCTATTATCATTGCACCGGTCCTCAACGATAATGCCTTAGCATACATTCAGCATGGATGCTGGGTATTGGTGCCAAATTGGTGACACGTACAGTTGGCAACATATGAGCCTGGGACGGCATCAACGTGAAGCAGAGGTTCAGCATCTGGAACACTTGGCAAACTTTACATAATCTCATGTTTGTTGGTGGCACGGATATGAATGAACGGAGGTGATCTCAACTGTTAACTGAAATGGCCAAGTAACTTTGATGGATGAACGTCGGAAACTGGAACTAGACCTTCACTTCACACAGACACTGTCCCAGGAACATGTGTTGCCATTTGTACCTCAAGGGACAAACTATACACTCCATGTCCAAAGTGGGACATATAAAAAAAGAAAAATCAAAGGTTGGAACGTTTGGCCTAATCAATCTCAAAGAATGCTGCACTGCAAAAACTATAAATATTTTACACTAGTTACCTTTACCAAGACCCATATGGTGTCTGCATTTAATATAGCCCGGGAAGTAAGTCACTACAATGTCTCTAAATTATTTGTAAATTCCTTCAAGAATTATTCATGGGAGAAACTTGTGATAAAGTCGTCATGAATATAAATGTAGTGTGTTCACTGCTAAATGATTTAACAATCATCAGCAAAAAATTATGATTATTTTAAATAATTTAATCTTTATACTGAAAAAAAAGCAAAGTATATTGAAGGACAACCAAACCATTCGCCCATGAATGTGTATCGCCCACCATCACTGTAAAACTTGACCAGTAATTTTTGTTCAAATAAAATTGTTATCATTTATTTCGCCAAAATCTAATAAGTTCAAGCTACATATCTCGGGATACTGCCCACAACGTTTGGATATAATATGTCCATTTGATCTTGAGATATTTTGGTAACTGACAAACACACACACGTACTCGCAGACCCACACAGAGTCACAGGCGATCACATTATCGCCTCACCAGTAGGAGAATAAAAAATGGTCTTAAAATCATTGTTTTAGCGCCAAAATAAAGGTATATTCTAATATCTTGCCTAGCGGATTTCTGTCGTGCTCCCATCTCCCCCTACCCTATGGACTTTCACCATTTTTTTTTATGTGTCCGACTCTGGGCATAGGCTTCACAGCCTGCTCCCAAGGCCCAGTAGTCCTCCTACATTCCGTACATCTCTACATGCCACCACTTCGGCACTAACACCCACAGTCTATATTGAATACATGCCAGGGCTGTCTCATACAGGACTGGTGTATTGGTATTAGCGGGGGTATTTTTTACGACATGACATGCCGGCGGGTCTTCTGGTAGATCAGTAAAGTCTGATTTAATGAAATTCAAATCCTTAAACTGTTCCCTGCCCCAGCTGGGATTTGAACCAGGGTCCGTTAGGACTGCAGGCTACCTCTCTACCGATTGAGCCACAGTCTACACTGGCTCCAGTTCCTAATTAATGGCGATAACTTTTTGCTATGTTAACTTCGAAATTTATGTCATCTGACGGATTTTGTAATGAATTGTAATTATGCAGTAATACCCACAGTAACATCAGGTTCAGGTATGTAAAAACATAATAGATAACACAAAGCAAATACTTATACGTTTATTTATCAGTATCAAGAATTTGTTTCTATGTATGTTAACTACGTTCGCAGTGAGATGTAGAGGATAACGATGAAAAATAAAAATTGCATAAAATTATTATAAAAACACTCTCCATACATGGTATCGTATACTGTAGGTAGAATTATTACACACAAACTCTGTAACACACACGCGGATTTTGCTCCCTTTGTTGCTCGTTGATCGGTTTGTTTTGCCTTTGGAACTGGACCTTTGTGCACCACGAGCAGGCTGGGTATTGCATAATTCAAGAACTTGTCTTCGTCCTTGTGTGCTAAAAGGTTAAGCGTGGTTAGTGTTAAAGATAACAACGTGACATTTATACTTTGTGAAATGACTGATTTTTACCATTAGCATTCTGCTAGAAGGGCTGGTGATATTAAAAGTTGCTGTTTTAATACTAAAAAAGGAGGAAGAGCAGAATACAATACCTGGAATATTCGATTTACATCTATTCGCACGATCTCCGTTAAAAATATACATACGATAGCTGTCGAGGAACAAATGGATACTAATACAATAGTTATGAAGCGAGAATAATGAAACAACCCTAAAATCGCTAGAGACAGAGAAGTGTGAAGTTACTTTGCCAGCGGACCCAACGTTCAGCTTACTCGCACCATTGTCCTCGGGGAACTTTATCCTCCAGGCTATAGCGGCAACAACAAAAGAGGATAAAGAGATAAACCTGCCAAAAGAGAAGGGGAAAAAAAGCCGGCTGTGAAACTTGGGAGGAGATTACCAAGAAAAGAACGTGGCTTAGGGAGTTGGCAAGGGGAGAGGCACGTTCGTATAAAAAGGGAAAAACTGTGGCGGCCAAGCAAAAAAGTATGACTCGGACGCTAAAAATCTTGCCCTTACAAAAAATAAAAATGATGGTACGCGAGGATCTTACCTGTGGAAAAAAAAAAAAAAAAAAAAAAAACACAGGGAGACAAGAATACGAGTATTCATCACTCTTACTCTTCTTCCCAGCTGGTATAGATGAGGAGCAGTAAAGATAAAAAAGGAGTATGTCATTGTAATAAAAAGATCAGGTGACATTGCTTTCATCCCTTTCATTACTACTGATCTTTTTAAAACCTTGGAAAGTCGCCTAGCGGTGGCCAGAATAGCAACAAAAAATAGAATAAGATAATAATAATAATAATAATAATAATAATAAAATTAATATATTAGTATTGTTATTATTATTATTATTATTATTATATGGTAATAATGAAGTCGATGTCCGGTTTCTTCCTGTGCATCCAGAGAAAACATGGAGCCTGCACACCCAGTCCTGCAATATGTATGCCAGTTTTGTTGAAACCCATATGCCCAATTTCTCCTATTTCTTATCGATAATAATAATAAACATGTAATAGGTGTCCACCCTGGAAGTGTGGAACATGTTCGAGCGAGCGAGCAAGTCAGGCAGTGCTGAATATTATCTCATGTGGCTCATCATCTTCCTCCGATGACGTTAATCTGTTTACATCATGACATTTTACCGCACTTGTCTTCAAAAAGACAGCAACTTGCTAAGCTGTACACTGAAGTATAAGTATTCAAATGCTGACTCTGCTTTTTGCTCACTCACAAATATTTCTTTCACCAAATCTCACGGTGAACTCTAATTCGAATAAAAAATAAGGAATTCAGTTTCTTTCGTCGATCAGAGTACTGTATTAGTTTGACTCGGATTCAGTCCAAAAAAAAAAAAAAAAAAAAAAAAAAAAAGTATTACTTGTTTTGAAAAGGCAAAACCTGGTTGCTCTCAGCTATCGACGGGCAATACTGCTGGGCTACTCACGCAACTTTTGACAGTTACTTCTTGTGCAGTCGGCTGTTGCGCTAATTTGCCTTATAAAAAATAGTTTCCTCGATTTACGGAAAAAACTGTTGGGAAGTACGGGTCGTCTATGAAATGAAAATAGTTGAGAATTATTATGTGATTTCCAAACTGGAGTCTGTCTTTCTTGTAACTTCAAAACTGGCCGAGATATCAAAAAAAGTTCGCTACTGTAATACAGAGTTTTCCCTCCCGACCCCTGCCCCCATGTCTTGTTGATGTGATAATCTTTCCCTCGGGTATATGTGTCGGGGATCTAAACTGTGACTAAATTTGGTGTTCTCGTTCGCGAACAACAACAATAATAATAATAATTATTATTATTATTATTATTATTATTATTATAATTAGTATTATTATTATTATTATAACAGTAGTAGTAGTAGTAGTAGTAGTAGTAACAGTAGTGGTAGTAGCAGTAGTAGAAGTAGTAATGGTAGTAACAGTAGTAGTAGTAGTAGTAATTGTTTTTTAAGTAGTAGTAATTGTAGTAGTAGTAGTTCTTGTTGTTGTTGTTGTTGTTGTTGCAGTATTAGCAGTAATAAACACAATATTGTGATGAGGTTAATTCCGGAAGCAGTAAAAATAGAGGAGGCAAAAACCAGGGAATCAAGGAAGTAGCCATAAAATAAAAACGGGTGTTCTAAAGTAAATACATGTGCACAGTTCGCAGAACAAATACCTACTGTCCGAAACAAAAACACTGTGCGAAAAGTAATATCCTGACACGAGTAGCAACGATATGACAGGCAAACAAAAACAGGCGATAGGGAGCAAAAACACAATACGTAAAGCAAAATATGGATAGAACTGTATGGAGCAGTGATGTGACAGGAAAAGTAAAGATGTGTGACAAAAATCAAGATTCAGCAGTGGGAAAAGAAGACAATCCATCTGGAGGAGAATTTGGTAGTGATTAATAAGGCTGCTGCGGCCATATATTTGATTTAAAAGTCATCCAACACCCCTTCCTGCCCAGGTTCTAATGCATATGGCACACGATAAGCATTATTTTCGGTGTGTGTGTGCGTGTGTGTGTGTGTGTGTGTGTGTGTGTGTGTGTGTGTGTGTGTGTGACCAGAGAATAACATGATGTAATACGCAAAAACTGTATCGCATAGCTTGAGATGTTAGAGAGTTTTCTAAGGTCACAAGTACAATGCCTCCTTGTGTGAGCTTGCGTGACTCTTCCTACCACCGACCTACCATCAGAGTTAATGGAAGCAGACACTTCCGCCAAGAGAAAAAATAGCCATGAAAAAAAGAAAAGAAACCGCCGTCAGATTCAGAATAGAATAGCATCGTCAAAGAAATAAAATGCCGCTGTAAAAAAAAAAAAAAAATAGTGTTAAAACTCAACACCGTCAAAGTGAAAGAAAACAAACATCCCCAACACAGAAAACGAGCAACGCCACAAAAATAATATAGAATAAAAACACCGTCATGAGTGTCAATGAAAACAAACACAGGTATAGATGCATACCACAGTCAGAAATATCGCCACCAAAGACAGACACTACCATTATAATTACACAGCCGTTAAAGTAAAATAAACACCGCCATCTTAAACAATCACTGTCATCAAAACAAGCACCATCATTAGAAGATAAACACCCGTGAAAATAGTCAATACATATCCTCTTCAAATGATGGAAAACAGTCATCAAAAACATACATCAACTTCAACAATCACCATGAGACTAAGGAAGTACCACCGTGAAAAAAATAATAATAATAATCATAAATAAATAAATAAATTAGCAAATTCTCAATATCAAAGTAAAGAACGAGTAGCAACAGATGAAACATGCACCATCAGTACTGAAAACTACTTTTAACAATGGAATCAAACATTAAACATAGTCATCACTGGGGATATACAGGACCAGCAGAGGAAGCGAACACCTCAGCCAAAGAAAGCGAGCACAACAATCAGAGGTAGCAAAGACTATCATAAAAAGAAACAAACCCTATAATCAAAAGGAACAAGCACTATAATCAAGAACAAGGACAACAAGCGAAGGAAACACAAGGGAACAAGCACTATAATCAAGGAAACAAACATTACAGTCAAGAGAAACACACACTGTGATGAAAGAAAAGAAGTATCATAATAAAAAACACAAACACCACCATCAAAGGAAAAAAAGACAATCATCAAAGGAATTAAATACAACAATCAGAGGAAATACATATCACCATAAAAAAAAAACACACACCATCAAAGAAAACAAACTGCACCATTAAGGGAAACAAATGCCACCATGAAGGAAATAAATACAACAATCAAAGGAAACACAACCCACCTTTGAGAGAAATAAGCATCATTGTAAAGGCAACAAAAACTAACATTGGAGTTCAATCTCAAAGAAAATATCCACTACCAGTCAATAGATGAATCAACAATAACCCTTTCAGTCACGTGACGTGTTGGATTAATTCTTACCAAATCTAATCAACTTCATTTAGCACTGGCGAGACCGATTGTAGCGACGGGGGTTCATAATGGACATAACTCTCCTGTATAATTCATGATTTTCCAACACAGAATTTCTAACACTGTCTGGAAATGGCATGAATAAAATGAAAATGCGTCATCTGATTGAAAGGGTAAAATAATCACCACCATGGCAGTGAAAGGAAACAATACCAACAGACATAAAGGCTACTGACACGACCATCAAAAGAATCAAACACCTCCATTATGGCAGAAGAAAGTAAACCCTCCTTACAGCCCAAAAATGGTCATAAAGTGAAGCAAACACATGTGTCAATCGAAACCAGCAAACGATAACAGGGAAAGAGTACTAGTACCATTAATATAAACAAACTACACCACTTTACTCTGTTCACTTCACATTTGCGTAAAATTGCCATCCTTCCATCTTGAATGCTGACTCATAACAGCAGATTAGCAATAGAATGTAATGCTAGTCACGGTGTGACTAGCTACACAAAGTGTGCAGAGTCACATTGTCTGGTTTTTCTGTCACTGGTCTATTTTTTCAGTATCTGTGACTCTGAGGATAATCTTCACAACCCGTTCCCTAACGCTCAGCTGTCTTCCTGCACATTGCACACCTCCACATGTCACCACTTTTGTGCTAGTGTGAGATGTATTGCTCGTTAATATACTGTCAGAATACAGGTTGTTTTTAAAGGATCCGTATTGCAACATGATGTGTTGCTGGGAAGGGCGTTGTGTTACACGCACGGAGTCTAGTTGATTTCTGTCTCTCATACAATCTTTCAGGGTAAAGGTGGGAGTGTTTCCTTTGTGTGTGTTGCCAAGTGTCATGACTATGCTGTGTACATACTAAATAGTCTCCACAGCAGATTGGTAAGAAGGCAGCCGGCCACTGATGGTTCGTGACATTCTATCAGCGTCTGCGTAATGACCAATTAGCAACAAACATCCGCTCGCTTAAACCAGTCCTTCATGTATACAACAGATCTGCTCTGGAACTGTCTTCCTCTGTATTTCATACTGCCTATGACCTCCAGTCTGTCAAAAGCAGTGTGTCCAGGCATCTTGAAATGAAAAGATATTGAAATTGGCTCTGTAATCTCGTTTTTCTTTTCTTTGAGAGAACAGTCTTGCTGGATTCTGGCCTTTGGTTCCTTCTTCCTTGCATTTTATATATATATATATATATATATATATATATATATATATATATATATATATATATATATATATATATATATAAAGATAGATACTGTATATATCGTGTTTGCATACAGTGACTGTAAAATAATGCTATAGTTCATTAACTTGGCCAAGAATTTCATCCCTTTACAACTTATTCTACAGTGTAGGTTCAGAATTTCGTTTAATGAAGACTTTGCTGATCTAGCAGAAGATTCGTTGACATGTAAAAATATCCCCGCTAATACCAATGCACAAATCCTGTATGGAGACGGCCCGAGCATGAAGTCAGTGTGGACAGTGTGGATGCAAATGTAACTGAGCAGATGTTTGTTCTTTATTCGCAATGATGCACACGCTGTTTAAATGTCATGAATCTGCAGTGACCGGCTGCCTCCTTACTAGATCTGCTGAGGAGATTGGTTTATGTGTACCCAAAACAGTCATGACACTGGGCATCGCACACAAAGAAACACTCTTCCTTTTATCCTGAAAAATTGTATGAGAGACAGAGAGCAACTAGGCTCCATAGGTTTAATACAACTCGATTCCAATAAGTCATCCAGTAGCAATACGGAGTCTTTATGAGTAACTTGAAATCCTGATGTCATATCTATTGGCATTACATCTCACAGTGGGAGTGACGGTTAGCTCTTGCATTAGAGAGTGGGACAGAAAAGGGATAAGGGTTTGTTGCTAAATATGTGCTACCTGCCCGCCGTAGTGGTGGAGGGATGCAAGCAGACAGTTCAAAAAAGCAATGACCATTAAAGCAGCGTTAGAGAAGAGATAAAGATGCAACAGTGAAAGAGGCCACAAAGAGGAAGAGAATAGTTAAAGAAAGAATGAAACCCTTAGTATGTTTAAAGATTATGAAGGATTGAGTTGGATATAGTAAAAAAAAAAAAAAAAAAAAATAGAGGATACTCCTGCAGAAAATTTTGACGGGTTCAAAGATGTAAGAGATTATTTGCCACAATCCCCCCAGCTAGACATGATTACTACTGTTAATGATTTCACGGGCGTTCCTGTTGGATCGTCGTCTATTAAAGGTTCAACCGCATTGCCTCCTTTGCTTATGGGCAGTGGCTCAATCGGTAGAGAGGTGGCCTGTAGTCCTAACGACCCAGGTTCGAATCCCGGCTGGGGCAGGGAACAGTTTAAGGATTTGAATTTCATAAAATCAGGCTTTACTGATCTACCAGAAGACCCGCCGACATGTCGTAAAAATACCCCCGCTAATACCAACACACCAGTCCTGTATGAGACAGCCCTAGCATGTATTCAATATGGACGGTGGGTGTTAGCGCCGAAGTGGTGACATGTAGAGGTGTATGGTATGTAAGGAGGACTGCTGGGCCTTGATAGCAGGCTGTGAAGCCTATGCCCAGAGTCGGACACATAAAAAAAAAAAAAAAAAAAAAATGGAGTTGGCAGAGTCTCGGCAAATCAGAGACTAGGATATTAAACAAATTGAAATCCATGAAGATATACAAATACAATGTAATAGGATTTACTGATTTTAAACTTGATACCTTAATGACTGAATTTTGAAACCTTTAGTTGGGATATTGTAGGTCTGAGTGATATCACCAGAAAAGAAAAAAAAAATTCTGCTCGAAGACAGTAACCACCAACTTTACTACAGAGGATGGCCAACGAAAGAGTTAATGGTGTAGGATTTCTAATCAACAAAAATCTTGCATAGAATATTGTTAAATTCAGAAGTGTATTTGACAATGAAGAATGAATTGCAATCATACTAGGTAAGGGAGACACCTGGAAAGTAATACAAGTATATGAACCGAATTCTTAAAGCTAAGATGAAGAACACAAACATTCAATGACGACATCTCCCAAATTATGGAAGAAGAAAAGACCAGATATACTATACTTAAGGAGACTTCAATGCAATCATTGGCAAATCGAAAAGAGAGAATATGTATGGAAAAATTCTGAGTGTGGGAAAGGAATGACAGAGGTGAAATGGTGGTAAATTATGCTGAAATGTATAACATGAGAATAATGAACACATTCTTTCACAAAAGGACAGGGAAAAATGGACCTGGAGAGGTCCAAATATATAAACAAAGAATGATATCGACTTCATTGTAGCTGATAGTAATAACACGATCATAAATGTCACAGTTATCAAATAGGTAAATATGGGAAGTAATTATAAAATGGTTGGTTCAACAGCCAAATTCAGTTTCAAAAGTGAAAGAAAGAAGCTGATTAAAAGTATATATTCCCAATAAGAGTAAACGAAGAGAAAGCAGCCTTTCAGTTAGAAATAACGAACAGGTTTCAGTTTCTAAGCTATGCTGTCACAGTGATAAGTTCAATGATCGGCAAACAAAAGTTCTAAGAGAATCAATGGTGGTAGTATGAAAAACTAATACAACCAAATCCAACAAGTATTAAAAAATGACCATCAAGCTAGTGAAAAGAAGAAAGCAGATGAAAATAACAACAAAGAATGATGAAACAGAAAAAGCCGAATCAAGATAATAAATTTATCAACAAAATACAGAGAGAAGAAAAAAGAAAAACACTGAGCACATCAAAGAAACCATCAAAACAATGAAATAGTCTGAAACAGGTCCGAAGAAAAATGGCACTAGGAAAGCAATACGTTATGTCACTGAAAGACAAAAACTGTGAAGTCATAAATGCAGAGGCAGGATGGTGAAGAGAGTTGAAGAATTTTACAAAGTACTGTATGCAACAAAGGCAATAGTACCAAAAGCTAACATTTCAGTTCACACAAGTGTAATACCAGAGGCAACACCAAACGAAGAAAACCATCCATCCATCCATCATCCAATCCTACATTGCCCCACGAGGAGCGTAGGAGCCTGGGTCTCGACATTAAAGATGAGAGTGACCAGCCTCACTCATCCCTGAGTGGCATTACATGAGCAATCAACCCCAACCACCCCTTGGATATAAACCTTCACCGGCTCAATCCGACTGGAGCGCAATAATTACCCACTAAACCACCAGGTGCCAAAATTTGGTTATATGGTTACCACCCAGCGTAGTAAATGGTTTCCTGGTGTACAGGAAACCATCTGGCTTGTCACTCAGTGTAGAGTCACCCACAGGCAGAAGGAAAAGGAAAGAATGAAGGAAAGAAAGACGAAGAGGGAGTGTATCGTCACCCGTAGGCAGAAAGACAAGGAAAGAATGAAAGAAAGAAAGACAGAAGAGGACGGAAGGAAAGAAGGATGGAGGAGATGAAATGGCAGACACCCTAGAGCAGCACTACATCGAGTGAGTGGATGGTGAGCACCCCCACCTACCACCAACGAAGAAAACATTTCTCTTATATATATAATATATATGAAAAAGAAAGAGCCCCGGAAGATGGAATAGTAGCAGATTTTATTGTCTGATAAAGGATTTGAAGTACAAAACAGGCTCGCCAACTTTTTTACTTAATGTATAAAATTTTTTTCCAAAACATGGTGTAATGCAATAGTTATTTTGCTTTACAGTACACTAAAAGCGACTCAAAAGATCCTAGTAACTTTCGACCCATTAGCTTATTACCAGTTTTTTTTCAAACTCTTCACTAAAATCCTTGCGAAGAGAAATACAAAAAATTTGGACGATAACCAACCTTGTGAGAAGGCAGAGTTCCGGAGTGGGTATTCGATTACTGGTCATCTACACATACTGAATCAGCCAATTAAAAAAAAAAAAAAATACAGAATAAAATAAACCACTGTGCCTAGGTTTTGCCGAGTACGAAAAGTCAGTGGAGAACATAACAATTATAAATTCATTGCGGGAACAAGAGGTAAATGATGACATTGTGAAAATGCTCCAAAACATATACGAGTATAAAGAGGGAACTGGCACAGTCATATTATTATAAAGACTCGGAAAACATTAAAATTGAGAGGGATGTGCATCAGAGAGATATAGTTTCACGAAAACAATTTACAACGTGCCTCGAAATTATTTCCAGGAAGCTAGACTGCGAGAACAAAGGAGTAAACAAAGAAGAAACCTAACCATTAAAGATATGAAGATGACTTTCTCCTAACATTAGATACAGCAAAGATATTGCAAGGTATATTATATGACCTATAAAGAGAAGGTATCAAAGTAGGGCTAAAGATGAACCTGAGTAAAACCAGTGTTTAATCGAAATACACCAAAGAGTGTCATCAGAATAAGCAAAGAAATTCTTGAAGAAATCGAAGAGTACAGTTACTTGGACCAAATTCTAAAACTAATAATTGGATAGAAAGCTTTCAGTAAACGTACAGACATCATAAAATGTAGCTTGCCAGTATGTATGAAACGAAAAGTATATTACAAATGCATAATCCCATCTATGACACGCGGTTGTGAGACCTGGAAACTGACAAAGTCGATGGAAAACCAACTAACCCGTTCTCAAGGGCCTATGGAAAAGTCAGTGCTGGGAATATCTTTAAGAGATAGGAAAAAATGAACTTGAGTGAGATAGCAGACTAAAGTCAAAGACGTTAATGAAGTTGTAAAAGTACAGAAATGGAAGTCAGCAGATCAGGTAGCAAGAATAAGGGGTAACAAACTGAGCAAGAGACTGACCGACAGGACTCCAAGAGATTGTAAGCCAGAGCTGGGCACATTCACAATCGCTTCCGCAAACCGCAAATTCCGCATTTGTGGAAGTGTGATTTCGTTTGCGGATTTCCTTTTGTGACAAATTCTACGCAAATTCGCGGTTTTGCGCTTAGGGAAGCGCTTCCGCAAACGCACATCTGCCCGAGGACATCTACGTGGCCAAGCCCGGCGCAGTCAGCCACTCCTGCACTGTTGCCATATGTAAGATAATTATTGTATATCTACGTTAAATTCACCTTCGGTACGATGTAATAGAGTCTTGCCTAATTTCTGGCACATATGAAAAGAATTTAAACATGAGCTATGGTCATTTTAAGTGTGACAAATTGTTAACTGAATTCATTTTAAAGCAGTATCCCCCAGATTAACAACTGATTGTTCCGTGTCGTCTCCTGGTAGTGCAAGTCACACCTGTGTGGGACACACCTACCAATAAGCCTCTAGGTCTTAAGTTAAGCTGCATTATTTGTCCCCCTTTTGTCAGGTGCATCTCTAAGGAAAAAAAGTCGGTTACCTATTGTTCTGTGCATCGCTCATTTTTAAATTCAGGTCATCCTTTGTTGTATGCCACTCCAAGCTGCAGGTGTGCGTAAGTTAAGCCGCAGGTAAAAAGTCAGTTTCCTATTGTTCTGTGTATCGATCAGTTTTAATTCAGGTTATCCTGTGTTGTTTGTGCCACTCCCCGCTGCGGGTGTGCATAAAAGACCTCTACCCTTTACATTCCTATCTCATTCTGTCTGAAGATGTAATAAACTGTAGCTCCTTTCATTTTTCCTGTGATTATATTGCGTACATATCTTCACGGTGAAGTGAAGTTTCTGCGAATTTGGATACCACGTATGCCTTCAGTGCTTTCCTTGAGTCTAACCCAAGCCTTCAAGTTTTCTGTCAAGACTTTCTTTCCTCATTATTACGTGCACACCGAGCAAAGCAGAGGTTGCAGTTCCTTAAGAGGTGTCTAGAGGAGCAAGTAATACCTAAGTCTCTTCTGCCGGATCGACTCATCAACATGGACGAACAGCCATTTGGAGATTACAAGAAGCTTACCCTGACAAGATCCATTGCCAACACTTGGGAAGAAACAAACAGCAAATATAATATTTCAGACACCAACAACCGGTGTATTAAAAACATACTAACACCAGAAAATCAACACATAGTTTTCTCTCACTGTTATGAAGTTCTCGCCAGTGAAACTATTAATGTGAAACTTAAGCATGTACAGAAATTAAAAGGACTGATTAAGAACAGCTATTGGAACATACATATGAATCCAGATTGCGTCACAAACCTGTCACCTAAAGAATTAGATCGGGATACCCTATGTGCCTTAGGTTATGGGATATCATTTTCTTATGGCAAGAAGATAAACCCAGTGCAGGTTGGAAAGTCCTTGTTTCAAATGGAAAAAACAATCATATGAAAATAGCGAGATTATTCGCGGCATTTTATACGGGGCGGGGTTTAAGAAAAATAACAACTCTGTTCCTAGAAGGTTCGTGAAGGCCTTGGACAAATTGAAAATAGATGACTCCCTGCATATAATTTCAGCTGATAAAAGCAGCGCTTTAGCAGTTATGAACAAATGTGACTACAATGAAAAAGTGCGTGAATTGTTGCGTGACACCAACACCTACAGTGAACTAGAAAGTGATCCAACGGAAAAACAAAGTAGAAAATTCCATAAAGAAATCAAGACGTTGCTAAGAGGAAGGGATGACTTGATCAAACAGTTCTCGGTGCAAAATCCATCTGCACCAGGCATGTATGGCTTGATTAAAACCCACAAGCCAAACAACCCCATCAGGCCAATAGTAAGCTCTGTAGGCTCTACGACATAAAAGCTCTGAAGGTGGCTTGCAACACTGTTGTCTCCTGTTGTAGGCACCATCTTCGATTCATTTATACAAAACAGTGAGTATCTGGTAAGAAAGTTAAAATTTCTAAATGTCATGTACGGTACCCCTACAAATTAGTCAGCTTTGATGTTAAATCGTTATTCACAAATGTCCCTGTTGATGATGTTTTAACTTTCTTGCCAAACATTCTGGGTAGTAACATTGATGGTATTCCTTTTGAAAACATTATCAAGCTAATTAAATTGTGCATTGTGAACTCATCTTTTACCTTTGAAGGCAAATTTTACACACAAAAATTTGGTATGGCCATGGGTAATCACCTCTCCTCAGTTCTGGCAAATATTTACATGGAATACTTTGCGAAACATTTACTGACCTCCGTAAAGGAAGCAAAACATAGTTTGGCCTAACAGTCTTCCCACTGATGAATTACTCCTGAAATTAAATTCTTTAGTTTCATCGGTAAAGTTTACTCATGAGGTGAAAATGGATAACGAAATGCCATTTTTGGGTGTAAAAGTTGTCAGGGACCAAAGTGTTTTGAAGACTAAAGTATACAGAAAACCTACAAATATTATGTCGCATGTGCTTTATTATTCAAACCATCATGTTAATGTAAAAAGATCTATGCTCATATCCATGTACTGTTCTTGAGAGCATAGAGAATTTCAGATCCAGAATTTTTAGATCATGAACTAAAAATGATTCAGAGCATTGGAAAGAAGCTAAAATATCCACCAAGTATACTAACTCAGTGCCACAATACAGCCAAGAAACGATTCTTTGAATGGAAAGCTAATAAGCCAGATCGCCAGAATATTCAAAGAACCCTTGTCCTCCCCTTCCAAGAAAATCTTCTTGATGTTCACATACTGAGGAAACTTAATGGTACGAGTATTCAAATATGAGAACACCATTTTAAAAAAAATCAAGAACAGCCCAATCATTAATTCAGGGGTTGTTTACAAAATTTCGTGTAAAAATTGTAACAAATTTTACATAGGACAATCTGGAAAAGAATTGGAAACTAGGATCTCACAACATTAATACAGTGTAAGAACAGCCCAACAGAGTATTGGTTTATTTCAGCACAAAGCATCCAGTGATCATAATCTCTTGATGATAGAATTGTAATAGAAGCTTGCCTAATATCTGACACATATGAAAAGAGTTTAAACATGAGCTATGGTCATTTTATGTGTGACAAATATTTACCGGAATTAATTTTAAAACAGTATCCCCCAGACTAACAAATGATTGTTCCTTGTCCTCTCCTGGTAGTGTACTCATACCTGTATGAGACACACCTAGCATTAAGCCTATAGGTCTTTAAGTTAAGCTGCAGAATTTACCCCCTTTTAATCAGGTGCATCCCTAAGGAAAAAAAAGTCAGGTACCTATTGTTCTGTGCATCGCTCATTTTTAAATTCAGGTCATCCTTTGTTGTATGCCACTTCCTGCTGCAGGTGTGCCTAAGTAAAGCTGCAGGTAAAAAGTCAATTACCTATTGTTCTGTGTATCGATCAGTTTTAATTCAGGTCATCCTTTGTTCTGTGTGCCACTCCCCGCTGCGGGTGTGCATAAAAGACCTCTACCCTTTACCTTTGTCTCAATCTGTATGAAGATGTAATATACGAAAGTACTCACTCTCGCTCTTTTCATTTCTCCTCTGGTTATTCTGCATATATATCTATATATATATATATATATATATATATATATATATATATATATATATATATATATATATATATATATATATATATATATATATATATATATATCTATATATATATATATATATATATGCAGAAACTTCGCAGTGAAGACATGCATGCAAAAAAAACACAGGAGAAGTGAAAGTTGCGACAGTGAGTACTTTCGTATATTACATCTTCAGAGTGATACAGAAACGTAAAGGGTAGAGGTTCTTCATACACACCCGCATCATGGAGTGGCACACAGAACAAAGGATGGCTTGAATTTAAAAATGATCAATACACAGAACAATAGATACCTTACTTTTTACCTCAAGGACGCACCAGACGAAAGGGGTAAATAGTGCGGCTTAACTTATGTACACCTGCAGCAGGAAGTGGCACACAGAACAAAGGATGACCTGAATTAAAAATGAACAAATGAACAATGCACATAAAAATAGGTACTGAATTTTTCCCTTAGGGATGCACCTGACAAATGGTGTTAAATGCTGTGGCTTAAATTAAGACCTAGAGGCTTATTAATAGGTGTGTCCCACATAAGTGTGTACTACCAGGAGACGACAAGGAACAATTAGTGTTTAGTCTATGGGGGACTGCTTTAAAATGAATTCAGTTAACAATTCATCACACTTAAAATGACCATAGCTCATGTTTACATTCTTTTCATATGCGCTGGATATTAGGCAAGATTCTATTACATTTCTTTTATCAAAGCTTTCTTGATCTTGCTAGAATCTTAGAGCCTACCCAGTCAGTATGGTGATCATTGGATGCTTTGTGCTGAAATAAACCACTACTCTGTTGGTTTGTTCTTACACTGTATTTATGTGAGATCCTACTTTCCAAATAATAATGAATTATTGTTGGTTATAAGATTTTTTTTTTCTATACCCGACCCTTATTTGTCATATGCTTATCTAGTCTATGCGTTAAACTCTCAATGGATGAGGCAGCAATTACTATACTAGGTAGCTTATTCCATTCGTCTCTCTCTCTCTCTCTCTCTCTCTCTCTCTCTCTCTCTCTCTCTCTCTATCTATCTATCTATCTATCTATCTATATATATATATATATATATATATTTGGTGATTGGAAATATCCTGTTTGAGAAGAAAGATGTAAGTATACATGGGTGAGACAGGAGGGTGGAATGGTTGTTGAAAGAGCATTGATGGATTATGTGGCTGTGTCCAGGAATGTAATCGGAAGATTGTTGGATGTGAGAGTTCTGAGAGGGGAGGGTGGAGGTATGTCTGACCACTACCTGGTGGAGGGAAAGTTAAGAAGAGAGAGGAGAGAAATCTGTTTTGTACACAGGAAAAAATCATCCATTATATTGCCAATATGCCGAGAATCGAACCCAGGACTCTCAGGTAAGAGACAGGCAGCATACCACTACACCACGACCAGGTAAAAGTTATCTCACATTGTCACAATCTTGCAACCAATGTCTCTCCGCCCCCAACAGTGGGCCTGAAGAGGATGAGATAACCCTCTGGCACTCGGGCAAGTAGATGCTTTTAATCTAGCCAAAGCACTTACGGCAAGTTAGAATAAAGAGAAAAACCTCACCTGAGCGTCCCGGGTTCGATTCCCGGCATATTGGTAATAGAATGGATGATTTTTCATGTGTACAAAACAGGTTTCTCTCTTCATTCTAACTTGCCGTAAGTGTTTGGGATAGATTAAAAGCATCTATATATATATATATATATATATATATATATATATATATATATATATATATATATATATATATATATATATGGAGCCTCTGTGGTACAGTGGCAAACTGTGAGTGTTCGTACACTGAAGAACGAGGGTTCTCGCTCCACCAGGGAAAAAAGCTTTGGGAGAGTTCTTCTGGCCACGTACTGCATTGGCTTACACGAGGGGTGCTGTGGTTGAACAGTGTCGCATACTATAAAGTATGCTTTCACCCAGTCGGCCTCAGCGGGCCGATTACACTTGGTTCACAGACTACACACACATCCAGAGCCACTCCAACACTACAATTACACTTACAAGCATTTCTCACCCTACATACAATCTCTAATAGACAGCATAA
Organism: Coenobita brevimanus; assembly: GCF_032717465.1. Lineage (NCBI taxonomy): Eukaryota > Metazoa > Arthropoda > Malacostraca > Decapoda > Coenobitidae > Coenobita > Coenobita brevimanus. The sequence continues at coordinate 42,105,735 of NC_137053.1, read as the reverse complement.
GCCACTTGGTAGAGATACATTGGCTGTATATATCAGGTTACAATTCACTCTAGTGTCACGTAAACAATACTGAGGCAAACTTGTTGAGTAAAATATTTCTTTTACATGAATAATAAGTGCAGTATGCTTACTCATGTTATATGCTGTATGTTCTTAAAAATTGGTTACTCATATGTGTCTAACTTCATTTGTGATGACTGTTTCACACTACTGAAAATTGCGATTACCCATAGGTTATAAGGCTCAGTTTAGTTTCAGTGCGAGAAACATCAGCCCGACTTCATTCCCACCTAACAAAAGAACATAAGAGGATAAGAAGAGAGGATAGCTGCAGTAGGCCGATTGGCCCATGTTAGGCAGCTCCTAGAAAATTAACTGAACTACCTGAATGAGATTAGGATAACAAAGAAGAAGGCTCTCCCCCGCCCACCAAACCCTCCATCGGAAGCCGGAAGGAAAAAGTCAGAAAAAACACCAAGCCGTATAGAAAAATCGGCATAAGCATTTTATAGTAAAGTGTGCAAGGAGAAAAAGAGACTATCATAGTGTAACCTGAAAAGGAAAAAGAACGAATTAGTATTGGTTATTAAATTTATTCTATACCCACCCAACATTTGTCATATGTTTATCTAGCTTATGCTTGAAACTCTCAGTGGATGGGGCAGCAACTACTTTACTAGGTAGCTTATTCCATTCATCTACTACTCTATTACCAAACAAATTTCTACCTATTTCATTACGGAAACGGAATTTTTCTAGTTTGAAACCATTACTTCTTGTTCTATCCTGTATGCTTACTTTAAGTACCTCGCTAATATCTCCCTTATTTATTTCCTTCATCCACTTAAACACCTCAATTAAGTCTACCCTAACTCTAAGCCTCTCTAGTGAGTGCAGATTTAGCCTTTTTAAGTCTGTCTTCATATGACAGGTTCCGAACATCATGTATTATTTTTGTCATTGTTCTCTGTACATATCCATTCTATAGTAAGGACGGCCTTACTAATGCTAGATAAAGTTGCAATATTACTTTTGACGATCTATTGCTCACGCTTCTCGAAATAAATCCTAAGACCCTATTTTTTTTTTTTTTTTTTTTTCGAGGAAGAAGAAACCAAAGGCCCCGAGCCCGCAATTGCTGTTCCTTCCAAGAGAAAAACAAAATACAAGAGAGAGCCAAACTCAAGATCCCGAGATGCCTTGACACACCGCGTTTGAAAGACTGGAGATCATAGGAAGCAGGAAATACAGATTCCAGAGTTGACCTATTGCATAAATGAAGGACTGGGAGTAACGGTTAACTCTTGCGTTAGAGAGTTGGACAGAAAAGGGATGAGAGTTTGCTGCTAGACGGGTGCTACGCGCCCGTCGTAGAGATGGAGGAATGCATGCAGACAGTTCAGAGGAGCAGTGACCATTGAAGTAGCAATAGAAAAGAGATAAAGATGCAACAGTGCGACGAAGAGACAGAGGTTGACGAGAGTCAGTAAGAGGAGGAGAGTTAATGAGACGAAAAGCCTTTGACTCCACCCTATTGAGAAGAGCTGTATGTGGGGAGCCTCCCCACACATGAGAGTTGTACTCCACACAGGGGCGGATAAACCCCCTGTATAGAGTCAACAATTTTGCAGGGGTAAAGAAGGAACGGAGTTGGCTTAGCACTCCTAATCTCTTGGAAGCAGATTTTACAAGAGATGTAATATGATCTTTCCAAGATAAGTCCCTAGTAAATGAAACCCCAAGCATGTTCAGGGATGATGCAGGATTAAGCTGAATGTTATTAAACGTTAATGGGTATACCTGTGTAAAAACTGAGTCTTTGATGCATTAAAATCAACCAGATTATTTTTACCCCAGTCAGAGATACAAGCCAAGTCAGACATTCGGTGTGCCATAGCCTCATCCCTTGTTTGTTGAAGTAACTGCTGAGATGGACTTTGCGGGAACCGAATGGAAAGGTGAAGGGTGGAGTCATCAGCATAAGAGTGGATAGGGTTAGATGTACAGCTTACAGTAGAAGGTCACTGATGAATAAATGGTAGAGAGTTGGTGATAAGACAGAGCCCTGAAGAACACCACTGTTGATAGATCTAGGAGAAGAACGATGGCCGTCTACAACAGCAGCTATAGAACGACCAGAAAGGAAGCTAGAGATGAAAGCACAAATAGAAGGATAGAAACCATAAGAGAGCAGTTTAGAAATTAAAGATTTATGCCAGACTCGATCGAAAGCCTTAGAGATGTCAAGTGCAATGGCAAAGCTTTCGCTAAAGTCCCGAAAGGACTTTATTTCTTGCACTAATACACTGTTGCTTTGGTCTGAGGTCTTTACTAACCATAACTCCTAGATCTCTCTCGCATTCCGATTTACCAATTGATTTGTTATCTAAGCTGTATTTAGTATCTCTGGTGGTTTTGCCTACGTTAAGTACTTTACGTTTTTCAACGTTAAATTCCATTGCCAAGTTTTAGACCATTTGGACAGTATGTTGAGGTCCTTTTGTGAGTTATGGCATTCGTCAGTCGAGTTAATGATACGCCCTATTCTTGTATCGTCGGCAAATTTGCTAATACTGCTATGATTCCTAAGTCTAGATCATTTATATACAGTATATGATAAATAATAAGGGACCGAGTACTGAACCCTGTGGTAGACCGTTAGTTACTAGGCAAGGATTTTCTTGTATTCTAAATAATATACCCGTATAGCTCTATATATTTTACAAAACTTACTATGGAGTAATACTAGATATTATTTTCACCTGTGCAACCTTTAACATTAAATTATTTTTGTTCCTAGATGAATATGATCCATCCAGATTTTCTAGTGTGCCTGCCATTAAACACAGAACACTAAAATCTTCTTTAACCTTTAAAGCCATGGCAATGAAATGAAACACTGCCGCCTTGATTTGATTTTTACATGGCTTGATACTGTAGGAGCCTGCCTGTGCTGGGCCATCGAATTATTGATGTATGTCGTGAGGTGAGGTGCAGCTTAGATTATTCAGTCACCTCGCTCCACCGTCCCTTGGTCTTGGGGATTCTTTTGTCTGTGGTGTTCTACTAAATATTTCCCCAGTTTGTCTTGCCTTTCTTCCCCTGCATGTCAGACACTGTGGAAACTGACAATTGGAGAGTACACACACACACACACACACACACACACGCACAATTACTACTTTCCCTAAGCGTCTGAATCCTTCTTGCTGGAAGGAAAAAAATAAACATGGAAATAATCCTTATACCCCACGGCAGAGCAATGGAATACTTATAATCAAATTCAATTATTTTTCCTTTATATTTCAGACACTTGCTTTCAGTTAGCGATTAATATCTACGAATTATATGAAAATGAAATACCAGTCATCCTATGTGTGTGTGTGTGTGTGTGTGTGTGTGTGTGTGTGTGTGTGTGTGTAAAAAAAAAAACTGTTAAGACTACGAATTCTTGGTGTAAGTTTTATCACATCTCGACGGGACATTTTGAAAATTCCAGTCAGACACACGTTTTACTATACTGTATATGGTTTCGTTCATTTCCACATCTTGAATATTGTGTAAAGAGGCTACATGCAGTGGATGTGAAAGATAGAAGTATGAGATTTAATCCGATTGTCATAGTAATTTTTACACATTAAGGTTAGCAATTCCAGAATCTTTGTTTTAAAGATTGATATTTATTGATTTTCTTTAGGACCTAAGGGGGAAAAGTGAAACCAAGCCATGAAGACGCCAAGATACTGTCATAAACTAATCTTTGTCCATTTGAGGTTAGCAGTTCATTGTCATCAATTCATCCATAAGCAAATGCATATTTCCCATTAATATGTTTTGTGGGAGGATACTGATAAAAAAAAAATTAGGTTCACTATCAACAGTGTCCTATGCAATGGATCATACACCCATTCATTCATTATTCAAGCTCTTGAAGTTCTCGTATCCTCCTGACTGGCGTAATGTTCTAACATATACCTGTATATGCAATATTATTCGTAACACATGTATGATACAGAACAGTCCGTAAGCTGTCAATTTAAGCAGTGCAACCTTTACCAGGGTATCGCCATGCAATCTCCATATTGATCATTTCTCAGTTCGTTTGCTTATCCCCGGAAGTAATGCCTAAGTAGCCGAAAAGGTCCGCCCGGACTTTTCGGCTAGCTCCTGCTGACGGCTGATCGGGCCTTCAGCCAATATACCTAATGTAACTTTTCGACATGCAATTAATCCTAATAAATTATATACCAAAACACTCACTGGATCATGCTGATTCAGAATATGTATCACATGTGGGGGTAGACCCTAAGGGAGCCCAGTTTATAGGTAACAAACGTACAAATACTCGCCTTTATTATTATAGATAATACACATTATTTTACCATACTCATCACTTATTCTTCTTGTTTGCCCTTTCATGCCGCCTCGTGAGCTTCATCCACTCGTATAACAATTTCGCTGTCTTCTTCACGCATGTACAAGAATGTGTGTGTGTGTGTGTGTGTGTGTGTGTGTGTGTGTGTGTGTGTGTGTGTGTGTGTCCCTATATACAGTATATGCAGGATGATCAATATATAACACTCCCTTCCACTTCCCCAGACGATTTCTCGTGTGTTATTGGGGCGGCTAAATCAAAGTTATCAAAGTCAATCCTGCATCATTTATTCCTTTCCTTGTTTCACTGCTACACCTACTCTCGCACCAGTATACTGAATCAGCTTCAAAATACTTTAAGTACCTTCAGACGAGTCACTGGGTGAAGCACAAGAGAGAGAGAGAGAGAGAGAGAGAGAGAGAGAGAGAGAGAGAGAGAATCATCATCATAGCCGTTTGAGTGTCCACTGCAGGACCGGCCTATCCCGACCGAAGTGGGGACGATACAACCAATGTATCTCTACCAAGTGGCTTAGGCTGTCTGGAAGAGATTATATTTAGGGTGAGAAGTGCTTGTAAGTGTAACTGTAGTGTTGGAGTGGCTTTGGATATGTGTGTGTAGTCTGTGAACCAAGTGTAATCGGCCGGCGCAAACCGACTGGGTGCAAGCATAGGTTATGGTATGCAACACTGGTTCAACGATAGCACCCCTTATGTCCGCCAAAGCAGTACGTGGCCGGAAGAAAGCTCCCAAAGTTTATTACCCTGGCGGGGCGCGAACCCTCGTTCTCCACTGTACGAAAACGCACTTTTTACCACTGTACCATAATTTGTATCCTAATAAATAAATGTTGGTGAACATATGTCGAACCCTCAACGGTCATGGAATAAAGGAAATTTATATCTGAGTAGTAGTAAATGGGAAAAGAATTCATTTCAATTCAATGTTATCATTATTCGTGCTCTTTATGGTTAGTTTTTAGTTAGACCGCTCGTAGTGCAGTTGTTCATTATTCTTGAGATTATCCTCAGAAGGAGGTGAAAAGGGTGCGAAAGGGAGAGTCTGGGAGGGAAGAGCGAGTAAAAGCAGAGGATGGAAGGATGTTAATTGAGATGGATGCAGTAAGGAAGAGATGGGCAGAGTATTTCGAAAGACTGTTAAATGTAGGGGAGGAAAGGGTGGCTGAGATTGTGGCGGATGGAAGGGTGCAAGGAATAAATGTGTTGGGAGAGTTGAATGATTCTTTGATCACAAAGGAGCAAGTGCAGGAGGTAGTAAAGGAGATGTAAAAAGGGAAAGCTGCAGGTATGGATCGGTATGTTGTGGAATGCTTGAAGGGTGGTGGAGAGACTATTGTTGACTGGTTAGTAAGATTGTTGAATGTGTGCTTTGTGATAGGTACGGTGCCAGTTGACTGGGCAAGTGCTTGTGTGGTCCCGTTGTATAAAGGCAAGAGTGATAAGTATGAATATACTAGCTTTAGAGGTATAAGTCTGTTGAGTGTTGTAGGTAAGGTGTATGGTAGAGTGTTAAGAGAGTTAGAAAGTGTACAGAGGGAGTGATTGGTGATGAGCAGTGCGGCTTTAGGAGAGGGATGGGATGCGTGGATCAGGTGTTTGCTGTGAGACATGTGTGTGAAAAGTATTTAACGAAAGGCAAGGATGTGTTTTCGGCATTCATGGATTTAGAGAAAAAGTATGATAGAATTGATAGGAAGGCTTTGTGGACCGTTTTAAGATTGTATGAACTTGATGGTAGGTTACTAAAAGGGATGAAAAATTTTTATGTAAATAGTAGAGCGTGTGCAAGAGTGGGAAATACTGTGAGTGATTGGTTTCCCGTGAGAGTGGGGCTGCGACAGGGATGTGTGATGTCGCCTTGGTTGTTTAATATTAATATAGATGATGTTGTAAGGGAGGTGATTGCAAGAGTTTTAGGTGGAGGTCTGAGTCTGGTGAATGTTGATGGTAGAGAGCTGCTGTTTGCAGATGATACTGCACTGGTGGCTGATTCAGAGGAGAGATTGAGACAGTTGGTAGAGGAGTTTGGAAGGGTGTGTGAAAGGAGGAAACTGAAAGTAAATGAGAATAAGAGTATAGTGATGACGTGCACGAGGTCGGTAGATGGTAGGGGGATGAATATAGTTTTGAATGGTGAGTTGCTTGAGGAGGTAGAGTGTTTTAAGTACTTAGGATCACATGTTGCTGTGGATGAAAGAATAGATGCAGAAGTGAAGTTTAGAATGAATGAAGTAGGAAAGGTGCTGGGAGGAATGAAAAGTGTTTAGATGTCGTTCACGTAGAATGGATGTAAAGAGAAGGCTGTATGAGGGTGTTGTGGTACCGACTGCGTTATATGGGGCTGAAACATGGGATATCAGTGTAGCAGAGAGGAAAAGTTTGAATGTAATGGAGATGAGGTGTCTGAGGAGTATGTGTGGAGTGACGCGTATGGATTGAGTGAGGAATGATGAAGTGCGAAGGAGAACTGGAGTTGTTCAGGAGATGGCTGATCGAGTTGAGCAGGTGTTGCGATGGTTTGGGGATATGGAGAGAATGGATAATGAGCGATTAGTGAAAAAGATAACTAGATCTGATGTGAGAGGTGTAAGGCTGAGAGGGAGACCACGAATAGGATGGTTGGACAGTGTGAAGAGAGCGTTGGATGAGAGAGGGATGTCTGTTGAGCAAGGAAGAGTGGCTGTGCATGACATAAATAAATTGAGAGAAATTGTGAATGAATAAATGATGACGCAGCCCTGGGGGATATTCTCCCGCATTTGGTCTGATCAGCAAATCAGGTCAGGTGCGGGTAAGGGGATGGGTCTATTATGATGTGGTAGGGGTAAACCAGCTCTGCTGTCGGGCCCTGCTGCGGATGTCACTGATTGCACTGCGCAATTGACCCTCGTGCGGTGTGGTGTGGTGGGGATCTGTCCCTTCTCCCCTTTGGGGCTAAAATGCGAATGAATGTGTTTGAATGGATGAGTAAGTTGAGAGTGTGTCGTCCTGTCTCGGCTACCTCCCTTTCCTTAGGGGATGCAGCCTAGGTATATAGATAGATAGATAGATCCTCAGAAAAAAAAATATCCAATAAACGGTACAGAGAGTGGCAACATTGAGTGGAAATAACTTTTTCTTCCAATATCACCTTTCATATTCAACGGTCCTTTATTCCATAAATAGTTGCGAATCGGACACAAGTTCAGGAAATATTTGTGCTGTAATATAACCTGAGCAATCACCTGATATTACTACGTCATCTCTCGGGACGCCCTACACACACACACACACACACACACACACAATATATATATATATATATATATATATATATATATATATATATATATATATATATATATATATATATATATATATATACCTGTAGATAGACAGATAGGTAGATAGATAGATAAATAGTTAGACAGCTAGAGAGATAGGTGAATTCAGTATACGATTATATAAATTCACTGTTTCATACACACATACATAAGTAATTCCTTCCATGGTCCCTCCCTCTCACTGTCTTTTGATATCTAGATCCGCAAATGCTCTCCTTCTCATTTGCTCTTCTCACTGTTTGCCGTAATGCAGTATTTGACCAATACATCTCAAAATTAAAAAAAAAAAAAAAAAAAAAAAAAAAAGCCCTTCTAATCACTCACTCGATTCTCTGCCCCCTACCTTACATTTTATTGCAATGCTTTTCAATAGACCTAACCTATATATATATATATATATATATATATATATATATATATATATTTTCCTATTCCATTTTCTTATGCCTGCATGTCTCATACTATACCTGCTGCATTCCCACTCAAAACTTTTCACAGCATTCTTCTCCATCATTGTGATATTACTGAGTGCCGCTTTCTTTCCTTGTGCAACAATCAACCCTGTCATGTTTACCACTGCTCTCCTCTCGTCATTCCCATTCTTCAGTTTTTAGGCATGGGAACATCTTTATGACCAGCTCTGTCCGTCTGCCTCTCATTAGCGATTGTCGGACACGGATTGCTTCATTGTCAAAGACTAGCGACTTTAGGGAAGCTACATCACATCACACCACTACACACAAAAGCACCTTCCCACACCGCATTACATCAAAACATTAATGGAGGGCACTGAAGTTCCGGAGTGTAACATTTTTTACCTGTTACCTCCTCCAAGGAGGTTATGTTTTACTCCGCGTTAGTTTGTCTGTGTGTCTGTTAGCAGGATTACTCAAAATGTTATGAATGGATTTGGATGAAACTTTGTGGAAAGGTGGGCCATAGGCCACAGAAGAAATGATTAAATTTTGCGGCGGATCCGATCCGGATCCGGAGTACCTCGCAAAATATCTCCAAAAGATCTCAATGAAAAACATTGACATTTTGTGGAAAGGGTGACCATGGACCAAGAAAGAATTGATTAAATTTGGGGGCGGATCCAGATTCCTTTTAATGGCAATGACACTGGCGACGGTATACGCTCTCTGAGCAATTTCTAATTGAAATACACTTCCCGCGTATTTCTTTTCTTCCCTTCAAAGTACCATTCTTTCACTTTCATCTCTTACATTTCCTAACCTTTTTATTATTATATCCTACATTTAGACACCTTTTCCCAACAGAGTTTCCTATTATCATTTACATACTTCTGAAGCAGTATAAAATATCAAATGGAATCATGTTAGTTTAATCACTGACAATCAATATGACTGAAATTTCATCTTCTTAGTTCGACATATATGTGTGAAGGATTTAATGCCCTGGGACTAGAAGCAAAAAAGGTAGATTTATTGATTACCAACCATCCTTTACCATTGATCTTCACCTCTGTGTTTGCCAGATTGCGGGACCGCCACTGTACATTTTTCGATGGGAGTCATGTATGATTATCATTTTCATTATCATCTTTATTTATTTCTTTCACACCTCACTAAATGTCAGTGCGAAAGAAACGTAAAGTAAACGAATCGGTTAATATTTAGATCATTGGAATTTTTTCCTTCAGAATGTAAAGACTCTCTTCTACACTACTGGATAAGACTCACCAACAAATGGAGGTACACGCTCACACATTAACCCTTGGATACAGGTACAGAAAGAGGCTAGTATTATACCATGCAAACCTGGTGTGTTGGTGTTTGCGAGACTGCTCTTTTGAAACGTCGGTGGGTCTTATGGGCGAGTTGTGATAATGTTTTAACAAAATTCAGATATTTTCCAGACATAAACACATTGTAACCGTTCATTAGCAGTTCATTCCTCTGCCGCTAGACCATAATATCAAGTTTAAGGGTTGGTAAACCCACTAGGCTACCACACACACACACACACACACACACACACACACACACACACACACACACACAAAGACGTTTGTGTGTGTGTGTGTGTGTGTGTGTGTGCTTGCTTATTTTTTTATGTGTACGTCTGTATTTGTAAATACTCGTATGTAGGTGTCTGTCTGTGTGTGCTCGTATGTGTGCACGTCAGATAAATCAGTGTTTGCTTTCAAATATTTTACGAATGCATAGTTATTCATTTCGCGTGTTAACATTTTCTTTTCAAGAGAAATTTACCACTAAGAGTACTTCGCAGTGTAGACACTACGCCAGGAGACACTGAATTCGTACCTGAAAATCATAGTTCCCCAAGCTCAAATAACATGCTAGTAACTGAAGTATTTGTATGCTTAGAGAAAGTTACGTAACTAAGCGTGAGTGTGTGCCGTTGCAAATGGAATCGGCCACGGATAGCGATTGGATCCGTAATGACAGCCCTGATGCCAACTGGAATCGTAATGACAGTCGTAAGCCTTCTCGTATATTTTCTCCACCAGCATCGATTTTGCGTTGACAGTACCACGTTCCCCGAAACAGAAAACTGAATTGGATCTGGGGAATTTGTGGCCTACGAGTTTTCCACCAAATTACAAGCCTGGAGTGGTGATTGACACAGCCCTGGCACCTCCTACCTTCCTGTTACCTGAGCGAGGCTGGTCGTAAACAATAGTGTCGCTCCGGCTGTCTTTACTTTTATTTTACGTTGGTTTCAGCTGAATGTGAACCAAATATTATCTGTTTCATTCAAAACGGAAGCTTAAGCTATATGCACCCTGCATATAGGCCTATATACACCCTGCATATAGGCCTATATGAATCCGCAATGATGAGAAAATAATATATGCATGGTTGGGAATAATCATGTATTGTCCAGACTGGCTACCGTATTGATTACTTTTAACATAAATAACAATATGTAGATAACGTGGTTCGGCCATAATTTTGAGAAATACTGAGTGATAGATCAACCACCAGCGTGTACGAGAGCAAGAATAAACACAGAAGTACTAGATACATGTGGAACAACATAAAGCTTCGCAAAAATGAAGCACCATACAGGACTTTGCTGGAGTGAAGTACCTTGTGGAGTTCCAGTGATGAACCATATGGCGCTTCACTAGAGTGAAGCATCTTGGCTATTAAAAATCCTTAGGGAGTTAAAAGAAGCACCATATGAAGCTTCGCTAGAGTGAAGCACCTTGCGATTAAGAATGCTTGAGGTTGACTGACCAACGCGCTTCAAGATGTACACTCGCATCTAGGCTAATTATACAACATTGGAAATGTTATCCAAACCTCTTATTCTTTGATCTGACTGATTCAGCTGTTTGAACTGCTAAGAAAACAGAAACGCACAATTGTATATTTGGTTGACTGGTATTGACCTAATTTACTTAGATTTACTGGGTTACGAGTCGGCAGCGCTCGCCCAAAAAGCACTTGGACTGGAAAAAACTGAAGCCAATTTCAGGATTTCCCAGGTCATAGCGAGAGTAATCCACTCCCCACGTAAGTATTGTCCCAGTGGTGAAAATGTTTCAGATATTAAGTATTTGTACTTCTTGGGGACGTCAACAATAGTTTCTACTTCAAGATCTGGATCTTCCAGCAGTCAGATGGGCAGAGTGTGTGTCTGCCATTTCTCCTAATAAGGTTTCAGTCCCACACAGGTGGACTTTTAAAAGGGAAGAAACTAGCATGTCCTTTCATTTTATTTCAGCTGTTGTTTTCTCAATGATAAATACAGACTTTCCCTCTTAAATACTACCACTACAACAAGATTTCACCTTCGATTTCTCGCCATACACTTCAAATACCTTACACACCTACATCCGTGCTTGAAGTGTTTGGTAGTGGTAGGTTACTTCAACGACAGATAGTGGTATTGCCCGGTCATATGGCTTAGTTGCTCTTCAGGACCCGTAAATCCCAGTTTGAAGGTTTATATTAAAGTGAACCGCCAGTATCAAGCGCGAGCAAGCCGGCTGTTACAACTATATATTTGAGGATTCATGAGTCCTGTGATAATCTGGAGCGGCTATTGGCTATATCTATACTATAGAAGCAGCTCTTTGTGTGTGTGTGTGTGTGTGTGTGTGTGTGTGTGTGTGTGTGTGTGTGTGTGTGTGTGTGTGTGTGTTTCAACTTTTATCCGTACAGCCTAAGTTAACCCGAGACGGGCTCACGTTGGGAAAATCTAATTATATATGTATAAAACGAGAGTATGACAAAATTAAATTATCTGGCTTAATGTCCTTGGCCCCAGGCCAGTTGTCGATAGCCAAATAAACATAAAGAAAAGGAAACTTGCTGAATCATACTGGTACTGGAGGTTAAGGGTGGATGACTGGGTTCCTTGTGGGCAAGGCATATTACCTTTCAGCCTTCACCTGCCCAGCCAGAGTTAACACATCACCAGAGACTGGCTTACGTTGCTAGTTATAAAGAAAAATGGAAGCCATTTACGGAATTCCTTTGGAAGCAAGAAATTATTAGCCTCCATGCTACATAAAACAAGTTTGTCGTGGTGAAGAGGCATGAAACACTATATCTTTGTGTTTGACACAAAACAAGTAAAAATCAGGGCATTTCTTTTCACTTGTAGGCCTCACTCCCTGGACGGGTTAAGTTGGGGATTCCTGTTGTTGCCCAGACATTTTTCTTGGTTTATCACTTTGTGACTGGTTTACATGCCTGACATATGTCGAGCGTGTCTGTTTACTGCATTTTTCCCATTAGCCATCCTTAGTTAACGAAAGTTACTCACTCACTACTTTGGAAAAAAGAATGATGAACACCTAAAAAATATTCCCCTACACACCCATGAGGTTCGGTTAAACCGTTATATGGATCTTAGCCATTGGTGTAAATTTGGACTGCCGGCTGGCAAGGAGGGGAATACTCATCCACTCCCTGAAGTGTCATCTGGCTCGTGGGTGAGAGAGCCAATAAGGGACTCTCCCTGTATACTTAAGGATATAGGTTAACATTAAAATTTTGGATGGCGAGTTAATACAACACTTTATTTCCTTTTGTCATTTGGTTCACCTTTTATTATTGGTTGTTTTGATATTTATTTATTTCTTCCCTGAGTTATGCTTCAGTGTGAATTTTATGTCCATGCAGTATTTTGTACTACGGTCAAGACTTAAAACCTGATCCAGCTGTTGAATCTCATGATCTCTACGTGTGAGCGCCTGGCGAAAAGCTCATGGTTTATTGATAATATAATTAATGAAAGAAGAAATTGTAAAGGTACAGTCACTCATAAAAGAAGACAGTGATACCTCGCTAGCCAATTCCTCCGCATTTCGTGTGGTGACACTGTAACCTTTAACACTTCAGGTAATTCGAGCTGGGCTGTGAAATACCGTGCCTGAGAGAACCCCAATTCGAAGTTAGTTTCACTTCCTGATGAACTAATGTTGCTATGCCGTGTGCGAGAATGCTGTTCATAATATCGCTTTGTATATTAAATAATCGCATTATAGTGAAAGTTGCAAATCCTCTGACCTCAGTAGATAATCTAATGTTGAACACTTTCATAATGTAGCATCTATCGTTCACATTAAAATATGATAGGTGGATGCACAAAAACAGTTACGACGTCGTATCTGCCAATGATTTCCAACAATACCCCACGCAGTTCAAAGTATTCCGTTGAAGTGATTACCGTATTATAACTTTCACTTCGTAGCCTAACCAGTGAGGTAACGTATAGAAATTCATTTTCACATTACCGACTGGGAGTTGTTATGTTGGTACACGCCCCGGGAAGACCAGTGATTAATCTTGTAATGACTCGCACAATATAAACATCTTGAGGCTATGTACAAGTACAATATATATATATATATATATATATATATATATATATATATATATATATATATATCTATATATATTGTTACGGAACAGAGAAAGATAACGTACACTTTAAGTGAGAATACTAAAAATCACTACTGTCCCGTAAAGTTCCAGGTTCAAAACAAAAGAGTTAGGTAAAATTACAAGTTAAAGTTTAATGCTCAAACTAACAACAAAACATTCAGGACTCATAAGGATAATGTAATGACAAAAAACAGGTTAAATATATGGTTAACTGCAATAGCCTCTATTAACACGAAATTAGCAAGAGCAAACTTATCTAAGTCAGCCCTGATAAAATGAGATACCAGATAATACTCAGTGAATGCCAGATAAATTATTACAGATACAAACTATTACCAAAAATGACTGACATAAAACCCAACATTAATCAAAAAACCTCACTAGGCCTAAGAATTAACCTTATACTACACAGTACAAGAAAAAATGCAATAACATTTATACTCAAATTACACACAGCTGCTAGATGTTTGGAGATTTCTTGAGCACTCACAATAATAATATCTGTACAGGGGAGGACAGAGATGTGAACTGAGGAGCAGATCTAAGTGGCAATGATGCAGAGACTGAGCTCATTATATAGGGGCCAGCAGAGCTTGATACAACTTGTAAGAAGGACGCGCAAATGAAGCCATGGGGACATAGAGTTGACAATCCCGCTCTAGACAACAGAGAGAACGACTTACTCTACTGTAACGGTAGAAGGGGGGGACTGAGGCAGAACACGCTCGTGATCAAACATGCAGCAACTGTGCGTTAAAATTACACAAAGGATGATGAAATCATAGGCTATGTAACAATATATATATATATATATATATATATATATATATATATATATATATATATATATATATATATATATATATATATATATTAGTGTCATTCACATGAGGCTGTTTATTATAAAGGCGGCATGGCTTCATGATGTGTAATTTCGTTTCAGGCTACAACACATTGGTTAAATAGGGACACCTCTTTTACAACCCTGGAACACATTCGAGGACACTATTGTGACCCACGCAAACTTTGGCCACGTGGCCCTTCCTTCCCATGTGACCCAAGTGGGTGGTGTTCCCAATAGTTTCATTAAATGATGCGCTGTCAGTTGAAGGTAGTTGGTGCGCGCTCCTTGGCTAGGTTTTTCATATAACACAGGTGTGGTCTGTAAAAGTGTCCACGAATATCTTATAGTACTAGACATTTTTAGTGCATGGAAAAAAATCGATGTTTTGCTGCCAGGAGACTGGGAGTGGGCCTGCTGCCCCCCCCCCCCAATGCTCACTGGTCAACGGACATCAGGATCCATCCATTATATATACGTGCGACTTAATTTTTTAAATAGTTTTCTTTAGTTACTCATGGAGAATTACACTAATTGATTTTATTTTTCTTTCTTTCAGACTGTAGTGTTAAGATTAGATTTTAAGTTCATAACTTGAAAACAACTCCATTTTTTTTTTTTTTCCAAAAACTGTTACACAATTGTGACCTTGAATGTGGTAGCGTAAAAAATATATACCAGGGTTAATATGGTTTCATTGTTTTGACTGGGTTTGTAAGTATTATATCGATGACCTCGTCAGAAGAAAAAAAATTTCTTTGATGTATAATCAACATCCGATTTTATGACGTACTACTGGATAAAATATATTACTCTCGGAATGATAGTGTTACAACTAAAACAACCGTTAAAAGAAATATGAAAGTAATACTTCTATTTGGCTTAGAGTCCCAGATCACCTCAGTAGAAACACCTCATTACGTGCCTCGCGACATTTTCACAGAATATGAATTTCTGCATTATCGTTCGTGTATTGATTTTCTCCAACATTTGTGATTAGGTACTTCATGTTTCTCCAGAAAAATATTATGACATTAAAATGTGTACTAAATCAGTGTTACGTTTTTGTGCAATATGTCTTAGATAATGCATCCTCTGACTATCCTACGCGAAATTTTAGCATTTCACTGTTAGCGCCATAACGATTAAGTAGTACAAGAAGAAAATTTATAGTAACTAGGTTACATATCACTGTTCGAGTTGCATTCCAATGCAGATACTGCCTTTATCACCTCAGTCCCCAAATTTCATAGATTATATTTGTCCTTTATGATATACTGTAATTTTAATGTGAGATAACTGTGGAGATAATATCAATGAAGACGGAGACTGGAATCTCTGTCGAGGACTTTGATCCCAAAGCTTGCAGCTCAAGAGCTAAGTTTATCTGCCCAGATTAGTATCCACATCAATAATCCCTACCACATATCTGTGTGTGAGGGGATGTCACTGCCACAGGAAAAGGTAGCTTGTCCACATCGGTAGAACATGTGCTTGGGCTAAGGGGATGTGTCACTGCCAGTGCGAACTCTAGACAGGCCACGTCTCTACCACTTATGCGTGGGTTGAGGTGATGTGTCAGTGCCAATGCAACCGCTGGCCTGGCCACATCTGTACTACATATGCGTGAGTTGAGGGGATGCCTCACAGCCAGAGCGACAGCTAGCATGGCCACATCTCTACTACATATGCTTGGGTGAAGGGACGTGTCAGTGTTAAATCACATGTTAATCTGGCCCTATCTCTGCCACATATGCATAGATGAGGGAAAATGATAGTGACTAATTACTCCTTTACCTGGTCACATCTCGGTTAGATACAAGTTCATGGGTTACCGTAGCAGGGCACATACAAATTTGAGAAGGCTTTAGCTCAAAAGGAGGAAAGACATTTTCGTGTGCTGGTTCAGTTTGCCCCATGGCCTACTTTTGGTGGCAATAGGCCCAGTAGGTTGGTCGTGAGTGCGTGTTTACGCACGCACGCACGCATGCATACATGCACATATCTATGCTATGGTGTAAAGGAAACAATTTGGCTTGTCACTCAGTGTAAAGTCACCCACAGGCAGATGGAAGGGGAAAGACTGAAGGAAAGAAAGACAGACGAGGGAGTGTTAAGTCACCCGTAGGCAGAAGGACAAGGAAAGAATGAAAGAAAGAAAGACAGAGGAGGATGGAAGGAAAGAAGGATGGAGGAGAGAAAAGGGCAGACACCCGAGAGCAGCACTACATCGAGTAAGTGGATGGTGAGCGCCGCCACGTACCACAAGAGCTTTTGCCAAAGCCCCGAAAGAAGGATGACAAGGAGTCTGAAAGGTAGGTGAGATCTCCAGTGGAGCGTCCCTGGCAGAACCCATTCTGACGATCTGAAATAAGAGGGTTGTGATAGGAATGGTGCTTTATTTATTTTAAAAGTAGACACCAAAAACTACTGAAATACAGGATGTTAAATCAACTGGACGAAGGATAGATGGCTGGGAATGATCACCCTTCTCTGGGACAGGCTGAATGAGAGCAAACTTCAAGCAGGAAGGACAGACAAAGGGGAAAGAGGTTACCTATGCAGTTTGTAAGCACAGAAGCACAGTTCTTGAGAACAACAGGAGGGACCACTTCAGGCCCACATGAAATGTTAGTACTGAGGCCAGTGGTGGCAGAACATACACCAACTGAAGAAATTTTAATGTCAGTCATGAGGAAGTCAGAGGGGAGAAGTGATAGAGGGACAGCACCAGAATCTTTTAAGGTGGAATTGGAGGAGGATGTCTGGGCAAAGAGTTCTGCTTTATCAGTAGAAGAAATAACTACAGAGCCATCAGAGTAGTAAAGAGGAGGGAAGGATGATAAAGTGAAGTTGTTAGAAAGATTTTTGGCAAGGTGCCAGAAGGAGCGGGAAGGATTGTGTAAGAGTTCAGAGCACTAAGTACGAATGAAATTGTTTTTAACGGAGTGAAGAAAAGATTTAGCATGATTCTGGGCAGAAACATAGAAAAGATGTGATTCAGGGGTTGTTTGGCTGCGTTACCCTTTGTAGGTCTTCTCTTTGTTGTGAACAGCATTAGAACATGCATGATCAAACCAGAGATTTTTACTTTTTTTTTTTTTTATGCATTAATCACAGGATATGAGAAAGGAATGTATGCTTCGATGTCTGAGAGACATTCAAATGGCTCTCGGCCATGGAGGGTAAAATCATCCCAGGGACGATCAAAGAAGTACTTCCTGAGGGCTTCCCAATCAGCAGCTCCAAAGTGCCACAGCTGCCGCTTCTTCGGAGGAACTAGAGGCCTCACTGGAGCAATAGGACAGGTTAAGGCAATAAGGTTGTGACCAGAGGAGCCCAATAAATAGAAAAAATTAACAGATTAGCAGGAGGATTAGAGGTAAGGAAGAGGTCAAGTATGTTGGAACTCTGTCCACGGCGGTCAGGGATACTGGTAAGGTGCTTCACAAGCTGCTCTACATCATTAACAATAGGCTAGTTCACTAGGTGGATCAGTGGAGCAGTGGCTAAGTGGGATCCCTTTGTATCCTTTAACTCTTCCACAACTCTTGGTCCAGATGATGAAAACTTTGAGTTTTCATGTGACCTTCACCCTTGACCCTTCCCTGTGACTCTGACCTTTCATTTCTTTCCTTTATTTTTAATAATCGATTCCCTTCGCACTTGCCTTACCCTGAAAATTTCCCAAAAGGGTGATTAAAATCGGGATAAAACTTTAATTTGACCTGGCAGTGTGCCCTAGAGCTTTGACCTATTGCTTTTAAAAACAGTGGGTCAGCCCCCATCTTACCTGCAACCTTTAGACGATGATTGTTTGAAATCAAATAACTGCTTGTGGGAACTAAGGATCCTTGAAACATCCCTTTACTTGATGTTGTAGATTAAAACTGTTTGACTGGCGCTGTTCACACACACACACACACACACACACACACACACACACACACACACACACACACACACACCAATAAGTGAAGCAATAACCCTTTCGAATTAACGTGCATGCAAGTCTTATAATCATGATCGTACTACTACTACTACTACTACTAATAATAATAATAATAATAATAATAATAATAATAATAATAATAAAAATATTATTATTATTATTATTATTATTATTATTATTATTATTATCATTATTATTATTATTATTAATGAGATTAAGAAGAAGGGGAAGATGAAAAATACCAAAAGTAACAATATCAATAATGATGACAACAACAATAGCAACATCAACAACAACAACAGTAACAAGAAAAACAATACCAGTTACAATAGCATCGGCAGCAGCAGCAGCAGCAGCAGCAGCAACAACAACAACAACAACAACAACAACAACAACAACAACAACAACAACCATCATCATCATCATCATCATCATCATAAAAACAGTAAAATATTCCAAGGACATTTTTGATACAAAAACTTTCCAGTCATTGCCTACTAGAAGCCGAGCTATAAAGTGACCTTTAGGTCAATGTCACCGATCTTGTGCACGTCATCTTAGGTCATCGGAGTATATAAGTCCACCAAGTTTGGTGACTTTAGCTTTTTTCCTTCATGGAAAACTAAGTGTTACCCAAAATATCCGGAAAGGTCCCAATTACCCCAGGTGAAGTCGAGGTCGCTAATCTTGTGCATGTCATCTTAGGTCATCTCAGTCTATCTATAAGTCCTCCAAGTTTCGTGATTCTAGCTTTAATCGTTCGTGGATAATAAGGTGACATCCTGAATATTCAGAGATGTCCCTTTTTTTTTTTTACCCTAGGCAAGGTCAAGGTCACTGATCTTGTGTATGTCACCTTAGGTCATCACTATTTATAAATCCACCAAGTTTCGTGGCTCTGGCTTTAATCCTTCATGGAAAATGAGGTGACATCCAATATACCCAGATAAAGTCTCAATTTTTGACACCAGGCTATCTCTAAGAATGATCAACCAGTTGATATTCTCCTCCTTTCCCTACTGCATCCACCTTAAGGTTATATTATAGTAAAATTCCAGCTTCCAAGCTAAAGCAATTCTTGATATACTGTGGCTGACTCACTTTTCTGTGTTTCGAATAATGTCCGGAGATCCGGTTGGCAGATTCCCACCATATTTGGCCAAAAGAAGTGGACAGCTGTCCGACTAAGTTGACCAAGTTTGAAAGCTGTAGGCTATATAACCTATAAAATATGACAATTTTAAAATAAGTAGTAGTAGTAGTAGTATAATAATAATAATAATAATAATAATAATAATAATAATAACTATTATTATTATTATTATTATTATTATTATTGACAAGAAGAAGAAAACCTGTCACAGGGATGTGAGAAGGTTTAATATGTCATATTGGGTGATAGATGGCACTCGCAGCAAAGTAAATAAACCCATGAAAAAGTACCCCTAATTTTGACAAAATTCTGAAGGATCTAGCAAGCTGTCACCCTACAGCACTGGCAGAGGGTAAGAGTAAGACATATTCTTTAGTATAGTATCACCTGGGAATGTAAGTTTTTTTGGACACTGTCAGTATTTTCTTTACACAAACCTATACACTTGACCAATCCCCTCTAATTGGACTTTTTTATGCTTGTGCATGCACGGTGTGAGAAGTGATGTGTAGTATCTTCATGGATTCATCACTCTGCCCAAGCACATGCACCAACTCGAGTCCATTGGTGAAGGTGTTGTCAGTGCTCTGAATGCTACCCTGTTAGGGCAACATGGAATGCTCTGGCTCCGGACCTGTCACACTCGTTGATCTTGAGGTCGACCTAGTACTCGGTAATGACGAGGTACTTTATGAGGAAGCTTGGCCACCACTTGACCTTCATAGACATCTGGGCTTCACATCTACTGCAGTCTCGGTGACTTCCAGGCTGCCTTAACCTGTAGCCCCCCCAACTATGTCCCCCAGGGCTTCACCTCTGCCAAACGCCCCTTGGGACATGCTTTGGATATCAACAGTGAACCATCGTCTCCTGCTGCAAAAGCATCCAAACAAAAAAAGATTTTGCAGCAGAAGGCTCCTGATAACTTCCTCCCTCGCCTCACTCCTCATAGGACACTCTCCCAGCCTGCATCAGTTCCTCCAGCTTTTGGTTCTCTGGCTGAGTACGTCAGATTCCTCTTCAAAGAGGTCACAAAGATATTGTGTCTTGATCAAGAGCTAGCTAAGATCAAGATGTCTGTTGTCACCTCCAGCTTCCTTTATATCTCAAGACAGCATCGGGACATCATAGACAGGGTCACAAATGATGAGTTTCTGTCCTTGTTCCTGGAAGTTCGGGACACGATTGACAGGCCGTATAAGTTCCCTACCTACCTCACCTGTCGGCATTTACCCTTCCTTGACCAAAGAACACCCTGGCATCTACACTGCTCGTGGTTTCCATCAAACTGGGCCACACATCAACTGCCTTGTTGTCACTTGAAGTGGCACAGACCCTCCTCCATCAGTTGCTAACTTTAGTTTCCTCCCTTGTCTCCCATCCTGTGAGCTACGCAGAATGAAGGATGAACAGCCATTATGCTTCAAATGCTGGAGAATCAGACATATATCATGCTACTGCTCTGCTTCGGAGATGTGTGCATGGTACGCTGACAACCATTCCTCCCAGGCTTGCCCATATCGTACCCCTTTACCACCCACCACTTTTGCAACCACTTCAGCTTTGGAACTGCTACCCTTACCTGCATCGGACACCTTGCGGTCGAGATGTCCTCGTTGTTATACCAAATGCTCAAGTCCTGGTGGACTTGACTTCTACAACTGCGCTACCACACTAAGCACCACCACCACCACCACCCCAACCGGATGCTGTCACTTCACCTGCCTCTTCTTTCACTCCTCGTTCTGCAATCCATGAGGCCATTGCCTCTGTGATGTCTCGGTGCAGACCGCTAACAGCACGTTTTGATGTCATTGGGACATGCCTCAATGGCCTGGTCAGTCAGCACACCAGCACCAAATGCATACTCGCTTCTACTGTTGAGCCTCTTCAGGTTGTCATCACTACAGTCACTACCCTCAGAGAGAAGGTGGATGCTATCACCTCTTTCCCTGAGAGGATCAGTGATCTATTGACAAAGGACCCCTCACATACTACACCACAGAGCAGAGCTCATGCTATCTCCTCATCCCCTCCTAACTCTTGGAAACCTAAACATAAAATACGCTAACTGAATGCCACTTCATGTTGTCTCCTGGAACGCCTGTGGAGTCAGAAGTCATTTGAAACTTACTGCACTCAAGAGCTATGTATGTCGCCATCATCCGCATGTTACTGTATATTCATTCAAGAAGTTTGGTCGTCCTCTACCTTGGGAAGCGACTCCCTCACTTACTAGCTACATTTTGTGTGTCCACCTCTCCAGGAATGGTCTCATTAGTTACAATCATTCCTCCATAGCACATCAACTTCTCCACTTCTCTATAGATAATGATATGACCTTTTACCTTTTTGAGGTAACAGTGGGCGATGGTAGGATCCGGTTATGTAACGTCTATTCTGCCCCTGGAAGAAGTAATCTCACTGTACTATCTGCTCCTACAATTTGTGGCATGATCTATAGTACATGAGTAACTTTAATGCATGACATCCTGCTCTGGGTGGCCTCTCTCCTACTCCAAATTGCAATGGGCTTCCTCTCTTTGAATACAATTGCCACTATCAACTCACTCACTCGAACATTGGTGGTGCCACGCACACTCGTGGAGGTACTCTTGATCACATTATAACATTCGGGTTAGTGCCATCCCATGTCAGATGCTCTTCCTTCCCTACCCTCTTCTCGGACCACATTGTCTGCAGCCTCCACCATTCCCTTCTACTGGACCTTCCCTTCCGCACAATTGCACCTGCATTACCATTCCTCCTAAGTACTGCCCTGTGTACATCTCATACATTTCCAGCCTCGTCCCCACATTTGATTTACAATCGCCTCATAACTTATATTCCTCCCTGGTAAACTCCACTCGTGATTTTCACAGTTGCTATATTACAAGACCACACATTAAATGTCACCCTCAAGCACATTCTCGGACACTTGATTAGTGCACCTGCCAAGCAGAGGGGAAGGTGGCGGAAGATGGTCTCTCTTTCCAAAAGTAATCAACACCTGACCGTGTGCACAGTAACAGGTGTCAAGAGACAATCTAATTGTCCTCCAGCAGTGCGTCCATACTGAAGTTCTTAGATAGCATCAGTCATCAAACGACTGTTGGATCCATGTGGCATCTAATAATTAAGGTTTTCAAGAAAAAGCACTCCAGTGCCATCCATCACAGTCCGACTGAAAACTGACAAGATCTTTTTAATACATGGTCTAAACAATCACAAGCACACTACCTTCCCACTCATATTCAAGATGCACTCTCCTCAGAGCAAAACGTCCACATTCTCTATCTGACAGCTACCTTACTGAAGGCAGATGGAGATGATGACTTGCTGATTAGTGAGGACGCTTTGTGATGTACTCTCATTTGGAGTAAGGCAACAGCCCTGGGGATGGTGGCATCACTTACCCTGTAATTTGGTTACTCCTGAAGGTCCCTGGCAGCCCCCTGCTACAGCTCTACAATTTTAGCTTCTGTAAGGGATATATGCATAATTTTTGGACCTCCAGCACGATTGAGCCCATTCCGAAACCTGGTACTGACAAATTCAGACCTATGTCCCTTACTTCCTGCTTCAGCAAGGTTGTCGCATGCATCCTCCATACCCGTCCCATGTTTCAGCTGGAGAAAAAACTCTCACCCAGACCATATGGTTTTCTGCCACAAATTACACACCATTGTCTAATGGAACTTTATACCCTCCTCTGCCACACCAGTGTTGTAGCATTCATTGATCGTAAAAGTGCCTTTGATGTTGCAAACACAGAAATCATCCTAGATCAGCTGGAGGAATTTGGTGTCCAAGGAAATCTCTTGAGATGGATATAGGGTTACCTCCGTAACAGAACCTTGTGTGTCCTTTTGAAGGGTGCGTGTAGCTCCTCCAAGGCCTTCGAACTTGGCACTCCACATGGTGGTTTTTTAAGCCCGTTTCATTTCAATGTCCCTATGTTCCAGTTACTCTCTCTTCTTCCCAACATTCTCGGAAGCACTGTTACCTGATACGCTGGTGATACCTGCATTCACTCAAGCTCCAGAAGATCTTCAATGCTTCCTTCAGTAATTCTATCAGTTGCCTTCAACTTGTGGCCTCATCCTCTCACCAGAAAAAAGAATCTTCTCTCCCCACAAACCAGGAATGCTTCCAGAATTCACTGTGCGAAATAGTGTCATCCCCCTGTGTAGGCAGTACCTTTACCTGGGTGCACCTGGGTGAATTACCCCAACCATACCTGTGGGATCAAATATTCATACCATCGTCCGAGACCTCCAACATCGGCTGCAGCAGCGCTTAACCTCAAGTGGCTCACCAGCAATGCTGCTGGAATCTCTATCCCTGTGGCCAGAACTACCTACACTGTATTCATACGGTCATTTGTCTGTTACCTATCCCCTGTTCTCAGTCATCTCCCGAAGACATCCTTAGAACCCCCTCAAAATTTTCAGAACAGAGTAAAAAAATACATCCTGGGCTGTCCTATTTCCACCAGAATATTCAACATGCAAACCAAACTCAGTCTTCCCCCAGTCCTTGAGAGAATATACTCCAATGTTTCTTGCTATGGACTAATGTCTTTTGATCCTCTAGTAGAACCACATATATACAAGTTACTAACTGGGAGCTATTGCCACATTTGTATATTTCCTTCAGTGTTACTAATATTCCTATCTCCAAAAGTATTGAAATTCTCGGCGTCTCACTTAACAATGCCCTCAGCTGGACCTTTCATGTCGAATCACATGCTAAAACCGCCTCAAAGAAACTTGGATTTTTGTACAGAGTCTGTAACTTCTTCACCGACGAGCAGTTACATATAATTTATAAGAGTCATGTGCACTCTCAGCTTGAATATTGCTCATGCATGTGGAATGGATGTGGAGAGGTTTCATTAAAACAGCTAGACAAAATTCAGAACAAAGCTGTTGGAATTAATAACCCTGCAATTATAAATAAACTACCTCCCCTACACATAAAAAGGAATGTTGCCTCCCTTGCATCATTTTACCGATTTATTTATGGCAAATGCTCAGTCGAAGTTGCATCCATTGTGCCACCTCTCCATGCCTTCCCACGTGCTACACGGGTATCTGGTAGCGTTCATGACTGGAACGTCACTCAGCCATATTGCAGAACTTCTGCATATCAGAATTCATTCATCCCCAGAACTGCATCTCTTTGGAACTCGCTTCCCCAGAGTTGTTTCCCTCCAAACCTCAACCTACAGCTATTCAAGTCCAACTGTTACAGATATTTTATGAATGGAAGATACCATTAATCTGGTGTATGGATTACTTTTTATAGTCATTTGTTTTCCCTTCCTCTGTCTAGATACTAAAAAAAAAATGACCCAGGGACCTACTGCCTCTGGGACAGTCCCATACTGATATGTGTATTTAACTGCTCACAGTCACTTAGATATCATTCTCGTGAGATATGCACACTTTGGTGGATGCTAATTCCTGTATTTTAACTCCAGTATATTTATTTAACAAAATAGCGTGCCCTGCGAGACACGAGTTCCTCTGTACATAATACTTGGCCTCATGGTCCTGTTACTAGGTATGTCGCCCTTTGGGCGTAGTAAATTGGTTAGAAAAAAATAATACTGGAGACAGAATACAGTAAGTCTTAAATAGGATAATGGAAATGATGGTAAATGAATGCGCTTTTAACATGGTCCTCTGGTTACATATGCTATATGATGTATGAAAGAGCTTAATGGGATGCAGATATGGTTAATCAATATTATGAAGAGAAATGGAATATTAACGGTGAAGCATGATAATGGTTACTTACATCTATTTGGGAGTGATATTACACATGGTAAGTCCTCCCCTTCCCCCTACTCACACACACATACAGAGAGAGAGAGAGAGAGAGAGAGAGAGAGAGAGAGATCAGACAGACAGACAGACAGACAGACAGACAGACAGAGACAGAGACAGACAGACAGACAGAGACAGAGACAGACAGACAGACAGACAGGGACAGACCGACAAACAAACAGAGAGACCGACAGTTATGGAGGTGCAATGTTCCCAAGATTTGTCAGAGTTAACAACCACTGGGATCGGGAAAGCACCAAGTGGTCTACTTTTTTTTCGAGAGACGGTATACTGACGGCCAGGACTGTGTTACATAGCTGATCCTTCTGCTATATTACTGTTCTATTTTATAGCTCATCTAAATGATGTACAGATTTACTGTTTTATGTATAACTGTTCCATCAATCTATCCATCCATCATCCAATCCTACATTGTCCCATGAGGAGCGTAGAAGCCCGGGGCTAGGCAATTTGGTCCTGACATTTAAGATGTGAGTGACAAGCCTCACTTATCCCTGAGTGGCATTACATGAGCAATAAACCCCAACCACCCCTTGAATATACACCTTCACCTGCTCAATCCGATTGGAGTGCCGTATTACCCACTAAACCATTTTCTTCGCTGCTTGGTTCGCTAGCTTTATGCAGGGTGCGAAGTCAGACATATTCATAACATACACTATCTCCAATGTAGGTATACCACAGTTGCACATTTTATTATGCAAACGAGAAACATGACTGAATGGTAGTGAAGCCTACAATTCGCAACTTGTCTGTTGGTGTGTGTGTGTGTGTGTGTGTGTGTGTGTGTGTGTGTGTGTGTGTGTGTGTGTGTGTGTGTGTGTGTGTGTGTGTGTGTGTGTGTGTGTGTGTGTGTGTGTGTGTGTGTGTGTGTGATCATTAATGTGGGTCTCCATCCAGAAAGGCACCCGGTCCTCACCTCAGGGTTGACGGGGTGGTCCGGATATTATGGTTTCTGAATCAAAAGTCTGGGAATCAAAGATCTTTCCTGGTTTATCTAAAGAGCATTTCACTCCTACTAACGACTCATATCCATAACTTAAAGCCTTTTATCTCTTCAATCAGATGATGTATTTTAGATTTCATGCTTTCTACCCTCAAAACTCTTTGTGTTGTGTGCAAGAGACTTTTCTAATTGTGATGGTTAGATATAGTTTCACTGACGCTTTCACCATAAAGAACCTCCCGTAAAATATTTAAAACCGCTTAGAGGCACCCAAAATAACCAATCCATGGGATTGAAACATGTCTTGGATAGTTCGACTTTCTCTCGTGTATTCTCTCGTCTTTAGAAAGATAATTTTGTTCGGTATCCGGTAGCAATGTAGAGGGCATTGTATCACTCCATGTACAATAAAGAAAAGGAAAGATTTTAAAGCTGAGGATGGAATATGCAGCATACGACAGAATATGCCAATAGAGATGGAATGTAGCGTTAAATGCTGAAGACACTACTAAAATTACAAGCATAGCTTTAGTGAAGAGGTATTTTTCGGTTAAAGAACAACTGCTAAAGAAGGTGCGGATGAATCCAGCGCCAGATGAACCATAAGGGCAACAAGAGAAAGCCATGCAACAGGAAGAACAGCTATGCGTTAAGGGAATAGTTATGATAAAGGAGATAAACTACACAACAGAAACAACTATACAACAAAACACCGCCACAAAATGTTGAGCTAAATAACCGGAGGAATAGCGATAAAACAGCAGAAGAACTGCGCAACAGTAAAATAACTGTAAAACAAAATAGCTATGCAACAGTTGGAAATGCTACAAAACAGTATAGCTACGTAAATGTAGTAACTCCTACAGAACAGCTATAAAACAGTAAGAATAACTGTAAAAGAGAAAAGTTACAGAAAAAAAAATCTATACAACATTTGGATCAACTATAAAACAGAAGAGTTATATACAGTAGGAACAGCTATGTAACAGAGTCCTGGCCGTCAATATACCGTCTCTCCTAAAAACCAGACCACACACCGCTCCCACATCCTGGACGTTAACTCGGACACATCGTGGTAACATCAGCGCTAAGTATTGCACAAAGGCAAGGTTGCCCGGAATATAAAAATAATATAACTGCTAAGCTCATAAGTGGTTTATTTAACTTCAGGAAAATCAAATCGTTTGGAAGTTGAAAGAAGAAAATAGTCTTACTTCTTAGAGGTCTTTTAAATTTTTCTAACTCCTTAGCTATCTGGGATATCTCATAAGCCTAATCGGATCACCAGGCGTCAGGTGGCTAAATTGGCTGAGAAAAAGGGGGGAGGGGAGGATAGGAGCATAAAACCCGAAAGAATATAAATAAAAGCTTTTCTTTCAAGTTTTCTCTGGATGTAATTACCTTGGAAAAAGATTGAAAATATAAATCCACAAAACATTACGCTGGCTCTCCTTGTCCCGTTTTAGTCCCTGGCACGTTTACAGAGCCAGAGAAAAGTCAGAGGCAGAGATATTACTGTGTGGGTGGCATGGCGGACCGTGCGGCCAATGGGAAGGGGCAGGGAAGTGAATGGGGAGGAGAAGAATAGGTTGACCTCCACGACACAGCCTAAAGGTGCAGGTGCTGTATTGGCGCACTCCGTAGCTAACACACTCCGGAACCTGTTGCCTGTGAAAAAATGCTGTATGGTCAAGATCAATAGTTCCAGTACACCGTTTCTAAGCTAACCAATAATATAGAAAGGCGATCTACATGTTTAGTTTTCTGAGGCATCAAAGGAGTGATGGTCATGTGCATTGTGCACAATGGTTCTAATTCCTAAGAAGCGTCTCTACGGTTTTGGCCCCATAATTCCACCGGGGGGATAGTCTCATTAGCACCGCACGACTGTATTTAGCTTAAGAGAGACCTTAGCTCTGAACGGGTTAAGTTAATTCTCCTTTCATCCCCTCAGCACCAGACCGCCATCAATAGACTATTTTTAATTTCCGATAAGCGATACATTCAAATTATATTTACCTTTAAAGAGACTCCTCATAGTCTTCTATACAGAATACAGGCATACGAGTGTACCAGTATCTGTCTGTTTCTGTCTATCTGTCTATCTACCTACCGATCTATCTGTCTATCTATCTATCTATCTATCGACAGATAGATAGATAGATATAGATATATCCATCTATCTATCTATCGATATCCATCCATCCATCATCCAATCGTACATTGCCCCATGAGGAGCTTAGGAGCCCGGGGCTAGGCAGTTGGTCATTTAAGATGAGAGTGACCAGCCTCACTTATCCCTGAGTGGCATTACATGAGCAATCAACCCCAACCACCCCCTGGATATAAATCTTCACCGGCTCAATCCGATTGGAGCGCAATAATTATCCACTGAACCACCAGGCGCCAAAAGTTGGTTATATGGTTACCACCCAGCGTAGTAAATGGTTTCCTGGTGCACAGGAAACCATCTGGCTTGTCACTCACTGTAGAGTCACCCACAGGTTGAAGGAACTGGAAAGAATGAAGGAAAGAAAGACAGAAGAGGGAGTGTAAAATCACCCGTATGCAGAAGGACAAGGAAAGAATGAAGGAAAGAAAGAAGGATGGAGAGGAAAGGGCAGACACCTGAGAGCAGCACTACATTGAGTGAGTGGATGGTGAGCGCCCCCACCTACCACCAACTATCCATATATATATATATAATCATTCATTCATTGCCAGACGCCATGTATCCCAAACGGGGTGGCCAACGGCTTAGAGTTAATTGTTTTACAGGGAGGGGCACTAATCCTCCATCAACCCCACTTGACACGTAGGGATGCCAACAGCATCTGGTGTTCCCAGGCGGTCACCCATCCAAGTACTAACCAGACCCAACGTTGCTTAACTTCACTAATCGGACGGGAAGCGGTGTACTCAACGTGGTATGGCCGTTATATATATATATATATATATATATATATATATATATATATATTACAGTACGTATATATATAACATTTGACGATTACATTTAGGTTGAGAGTGATACCTTATTGTAAAATGATTAACCAAAAAAAGGCGCCGACAGTGTTTGATGCAGTGCAGTCACAAGCGCTGTGCTGTGGATTTTATCAGCTATCGCACTCAGTATTACAGGCAACACCGGCATCGGTACTGACACCGAATTAATTACTTATCATGAGAAAAAGTTATTCGAACTCCGAATGCTAACTTTTTGCAGCACTTGGATAGGAATTAATTAAACAGGATTTGGTTCAACGTCACGCGTGAAAAGTGTGCCGGTGTGTATCAAACTAGAAAGAAAAAGTGAAAAAGTTACAATAAAATCACGTGACACTCTGTTAATAAAAACGTTTGTATAAAGTGAGGCAATAATCAAGACAGCATGATATCTACTCATTCACTACGACAACATCTTTTGAGGGTTTGTTCTTAATACTTCTGAACGATTTTATTCAGCTTAAAGGAAACCACTATATTTGATCTTATTGGCCATTCAGTTGCGATTAAGAGACTGTTTTGTTCTGGACTGCACTTTACGGTCCTCCGGTGGTTCTGCGGTTTTCTTACTGACCAGATTCAGAGTTCGTGACCCGTCTGGGACGCTTAGTGAGTAGAGCAAAAGAACATGCTGTCTGGGACGCTTAGTGCGTGGTGCAAAATAACATGCCGTCTGGGATGCTTAGTGCGTGAAACAAAATAAGATGTGGTGCTCCTCGAGGAACAGTGGACCCATCGCCTTCGTGGCCATGTTAAGTAACGCAAAATGAGGGCCCCTAACAATCTATGAAGCATGCCCACTAAAAGAACTAACAACTCAGCAAGCCACCCAGGATTTCCACAGTTGGCTTCAATAAGCAATATGGGCATCAACAAGCCAGTCGAGCAGAGTGATACTCCCAAGGTGGATGGCAAGCTGGTGACAGGGAGAGCTGGAGCTGCTGTTTCACCATCCTTCAGGACCTGTTCCTGACCATCTCCCTTTGCTGAACATTTTCATTTTTTCATTAACACAGAGACCAGAGCACCAATCTCTCATAACACCTCTACGTCTAACTGTCTGCACCACACTGCATGCACATTATATATCACACCTTCTATCTCCATCCCCTCATGGCACTGGCCGCTGAAGTATTTTCAGCAAATTCTACGGAGCCTCAGATTACTGCCACCGGCAAAGTAGGGCTGGTGGCACACGACCTTCCTGATCGCAATCAAGCGATTGTGCCAATTGCGGTTACACCAAATACTAATGCTCCTCAGAGAAGTGCGGGGTTGACCTTGTATTTTAGGAACATCCACGGTCTCAGTACCAATCTGAATTCTGTTCATTTTTCCCCCAGTCTGTATCCCCTCTAGCCCCATTCCTCACAGAAATCCAAATCTTTCCCTCTGTTGACATAACCCCATTTAGTTTTCCTGGTTACAATTTCCTCACAAACTTTCGTAACAAAGGTGGCACCTTTTGTTATATCAAATCAGAACATACAGTTAACACTACTTTGAACATCTCTTCAGCTAACTTTGATTATTCATTATACACATTAAATTACCTAAATATTACCAAATACATCTGCATAGTTTATCGCTCCCCAAAATCTTCTTCGGAACGAAGTGTATTTGACTCCATAACCATACAGTTGACCCACCATAACCTCACCCTTGCCACTGAACTTACCATTTTGGGTGATTTTAATATCCATAATGTATAGTGCTTATTGCATTCTACCAGGACTGACGATGCTGGTCTAGAATGTGAACTGTTTGCAGAATCGTTTAATCTCACTCAATTGATAAAACAGCCAACCAAAATACAAGATAATCCTGACTATAGCGCCTATCTCTTGGACCTACTCCTGGCAGATAACCCACATCAATACAGGATCGAAGTGCTTTCACCACTTGGATCCTCGGACCACAATCTAATCAAAGCCTCATTAGTCAGTTTCCCCAAACCTCCCCATTCTGAACCAGTCAGTGTTACTAGATGGCACATTGACAGGGCAAGTACTTTTGCCACAAAGTCTACCTTAAAGGAGATTAGTCAGAACGTCCCTGTACTTGAAGTCGACTCTCCCGAAACTGTTCCACTTAAGATACAAAGTGGATACGTAAAATCCATGCTAGAAAATTTTCCAACTAACAACGCTCCAGGTCCAGATGGAATTTCGCTAATCGTTTTGAAAAACTGTTTCCCAGATCTTGTTCCTGTTCTAGCTAAATTATTCAGACTGTGCAGCCGTAATTTATCCTTCCCTAGTTCCTGGAAAGAAGCCAATATCCACCCAATCCCGAAGAAAGGAAGTTCGTCTGACCCCTTTGATTACAATCCAATGGCTATCGCATCTTCTTTTAGTAAAGTATTTGAGATTGTAATCAATAAGCATATTGTTAAACATCTTGAATCAAACAACTTAATTAGTGACACATGGCATGACTTTCGCCACGAAAGATCCACTGTTGATATATTCAACCTCTTGATTCATACCATTCCATCAGTCAATTGACCAACATGGAGAAAACAACGCAGTAACCCATGATATTTCTGAAGCTACTGACGGTATGTGACAACGTTCCCTGCCATCCAAACTTCTTTGCTACGGCCTATCATATTTTGTTCAACCGATTTCCTCATATGTCAGCGACACAAAGGTAGAAGTAAAGGTAGATGATGTATATCCCAATTTCCACTCGACTAGTGCCGGCGTGCCGCAGGGATCAGTCTTGGCTCCAAATCTATTCCTAATTCATATTCATGATTTGCTATCTATCACCCATTATCCCATTCACTCATATACAAATGACTCAGCACTTCACAGTTCATTCATATCCATTCACAAAGTTAAATATGTTAAACTTTCAACTTAGTACAGCAATCTTCATAAATAAAGACTTATCTAAGATCACAAAATAGGGACAAAGTAACATTCTATCATTTAATGCTAGGACCAAATATTACAATTAACTAATAGACCGATATTGCCTGATTCCTGTGTTACCTTCAATGTTACTAATAGTCCTTCCTCTAAAAGTACTGAAATTCTCGGTGATTCAATTAACAGTGCCATCAGCTGTACCTTTCATGTCAGATCACTTGCTAAAACTTCTTCAGAGAAACTTGGACTATTATGCAGAATCCGTACCATCTTCATTGACGAGCAGTTAGCTATAATTTACAAGAGTCATTTGTGCTCTCAGGTGGATTATTGTTCACCCTTGTGGAGTGGATGTGGAGGGGTTGCACTAAAACAACCTTTCTTTGGGGGAAGCAGCCTAGGTCTATTGATAGGTAGATGCTATTAGAAATGAACTACTTCCCCTACGAGTAAAAAGTTGCCACCCTTTCTTGTTTTTTGGTAAATACTCAGACGAAAGTGTACCCATTGTGCCACCTCTCCACGCATTTCCCTATGCAACACGGGCATCTTGTAGCACTCATGACTTGACCATCACATTGCCACGTTGAAGAACTTCTGCCTATCATTTATTTTTAATTCCTTGAAGTGCGTCTCTTTGGAACTCATTTCTCAAGAATAGTTTCCCCCCAAACTTCTGCCTACAGCAATTCAAGTCCAACTGTTACAGATTTTTATTTTAATGACGCACACCTGTTATTGGTGTATGGATTACCTTTTTTTTTTTAATTTAATTTGTTTTTCCTTCCTCTGTTCATCTTCTGTTTAAAAAAATCCAAGTTATGCACATACTAACATGTAATAAACCTCTAGTATATCCAGATTTAACAATATGAGACATCAGCATAGCAATAGTGGACAAATGAAAACTTCTTGAAACTCACTATCAGAGACGATCTCTCATGGCTAGGTCAAGTCAACAGTGTTACTTCAAGGGCAGCAAAATATTCTCTATGCCCTTGAACTATTTAATGATCCTCCACAACAACTGATCAAAACCTACATTACATACATCCGTCCTCTATTAAAATACTGTTGCCCTCTCTTCCACTCTGGTTTCCCACAAGTCAAAGTGGTGGAAGGGATTCAACGGCGATTAATGAGAATAGCAGAAGGTTGAGATACAAGGTACACCCTCCCGCACTTCCACCTGTTTCAGGCAGCAATGCCAGTCCCATTTTCCGTGAATGCGAACCCTTAGTTGGTCGACCCACGTTTCGAGCCATTAGTGGTAACGGAGAAAGGACAGTCAGGGGAATTTTAGGACGATGCAGATGATGACAGGTAGGAAGGAAGACGGAGTTTGGTTCTCGAGAACAACGAATTGTCTAGCTGGATAGGAAAAGCGAAAGGTAGCGCCTACACTAAAATACTTCATACACCCATGAAAACTTAAGAAAAAATATATGCCGTGGAACATACTGTCAATTTATTTTCCCATTTATCACTGGAAGAAAATTATCCAGAACAACTTAAACTGTGCTTATACAAGTATGCTTGCACACACACACACACACACACACACACACACACACACACACACACACACACACACACACACACACACACACACACACACACACACACACACACACACACACACACACACAATTCACACACAGTTAACATATTATATTGCTATTTTTATTTAAGCCAGCATCGGAAAACATACCTTATACTGGTGGCACTTTGGTCAAGAAACTTACATTTGCATTACGAGTAATATGAATGTGTTTTTTGTCCCACAAGATTCATTTTCGTAGCAATTTACAGAGTATCATTATTCCTTTAGTGTGATAGGTTGGGACGCCCATCATTCACCCACTCGATGCAGGTGACTCTGCACTGATTGTCAAACCAAATGGTTAGCTGTAACCTAGGAAACCATTTGCTACGTCGGACGCAAGTTTATCGATGAATGAGGACTGGTCGTCTAATAGGTTAGAGTAACCCACCAGATGGGCCCAGCAGTGGTTTACGTTCTTGGGTTTGTTGTATGTTACTGGCTGTATAATACCACTTATGGACGAGTGTGGCAGGTCATCCTCGACTTAAATAACTGGACCGAATAACTAAGCCCCAGACTCCTACGATCCTTATATATCACATAAGAACTAAATGATACATGGATGGATTTTTCTTATATACTCCCGTTGTTATGATAGGAAAGTTGAAAGAAATGCTATTCCGTCTCCCTTTCACCAGTGGGTTTGTGTGTGTGTGTGTGTGTGTGTGTGTGTGTGTGTGTGTGTGTGTGTGTGTGTGTGTGTGTGTGTGTGTGTGTGTGTGTGTGTGTGTGTGTGCGCGCGCGCGCGTAAGCAGAGCTTAAGTTGTGTTCATTTTAACATTTTCTCTTGTAAAGTACTAATGTAAATTACGACATTAAAAAGCTTTTTCATGTAATCAAAGCTGTATTAAATATCACGATATACCTATTTCCTTGCCTCTTTATTTACTCCTCTCAAAACCCATATCCCTTCATTCTGCCTAGTCAATCTCACCTTCATCGTCCCAACATTCTAAAAATATCCCGACGGCTCTCACTCCCTCGCCAGTTTTCCACACACACACACACACACACACACACACACACACACACACGCACACAAATATTTTCCTACTCCCATCTCCTCTCCCCTCTCCCACTCACCAGTGGTACACACACACACACACACACACACACACACACACACACGCACACAAATATTTTCCTACTCCCATCTCCTCTCCCCTCTCCCACTCACCAGTGGTACACACACACACACACACACACACACACACACACACACACACACACACACACACACACACAACACGATTTATTTCATTTTTCTTTTTTAAATAACGGAATAGAGGAAAGAAAAACAAAGGAATAAAAAAAATAATCCATGCACCTGGCTACAGGTGTCCTCCATTCATAAACAATCAGTAACAAATGGACTTGAACAGCCTTGGGATGAAGGCTGGGGGGAAACCACTCTGGGGAAATGAGTTTCAAAGAGATGCAGCTCGAGGAATAAAAGAATTCTGATAGGGTGAAATTCTGCAAGATGGCAATGTGACAGTCCAGTCATGAGCGCTACCAGATGTCCGTGCAACGCATGGGAAGGCGTGGAGAGATGGCACAATGGATGCAACTTCGTCTGAGCATTTGCCATATAAGTATCTGTAGAATAATGCAAGGGAGGCAACATTCCTTCTTACCTGTAAGGGAGACAGTTCATTTGTAAGAGCAGGGTTATTAGTAATTCTAATAGCTTTGTTCTGAATTTTGTCCACTTGTTTTAGTGCAACCTCTTGCCATCCATTCTACAAGGGTGAGCAATATTCCAGCTGTGAGCATATATGACACTTGTAAAGTACAATATAGCTAACTGCTAATCAGTGACGTAGTTGTGGACTCTGTACAACAGTCCAAATTTTTTTTTTAAGCAGTTTTAGCAAGTAATCAAACATGAGGGGTCCAGCTGAGGCCTTTGTTAAGTGAAACACCTAGAATTTCAATACTTACAGAGACAGGAATATTAGTAGTATTGAGGGTAATATAAAAATCAGGCAATGTCTGCCAATTAGTAAATTGTATACATTTGGTATGCCTAGCACTATATCATACAATATTATTTTGTCCCCATTCCAGTATCATAGATATGTCTTGCTTTATGGAGATTGCTATATAGATTTTTGAGTTTGAGATATTATACTTTGTGAATGAGTGTTTAAGTGTGAATGAATGTAAAATGCTGAGTTATCTGCATATGAGTGAATGGGATTATGGGCGACAGATAGGAAACCATTAATATGAATTAGGAATAGTGTTGGAGGCAGAACTGATCCTTGTGGCACGCCGGCATTAATCGAGTTAAAATTGGAATATACATCGTTTACTTTTACTCTTATCTTTCTGTTGATATGAGGAAATCAGAGGAACAAAAGATGATATGCCATAGCAAGGGATTTTGGATAGCAGGGAACGGTGCCATACTGTCAAAAACTATAGAAATATCAAGGGCTTCTGCATGAGCTTCTCCATGTTAGTCAATTAACTGATGGTTGGCATGAGTCAGGAAAATTAGTATATCAACAGTGGACCTTTCATGGTGGAAACCATACTGTCTATCACTAATTAAGTTGTTGGATTTAAGATGTTTAACAATGTGCTTATTAATCACAGTCGAAAATACTTTACCAAGTGAAGATGTGATAGCTACTGGTCCGTAATCATAGAGGTCAGAGGAACTGCCATTTGTCGGAATTGGGTGGATATTGGCTTCTTTCCAAGAATTATGGAATGAATAAGTACGAATACGTAGTCTGAATTATTTAGCTAGAACAACAGCAAGTTCTGGGGAACGCTTTTTCAGAACAATCGAGGAATTCCATCTGGACCTGGAGCTTTGTTGGTTGGCAAATTGTCTGGAATGGATTATACATATCTAGTCTGTATCTTGAGTGGAGCTATTTCTGGAGAGTTAAGTTTAGTACATGGACCTTCTAGTTGACTTTCTCGAAGGTAGAGTTTCTGGCAAATGTACTGAGTAGGATGTTCGCTTTACCATGCAGGTCATTGATAGTGCTATCATCAGAAGATTTTAGTAGGGGAATGGGTGATGACTTGATAAAGTTGTTATTGAAAGAATTGGGAGTTGACTAGAACATTGTGTTGTCATTAGGATTAGTTAATAGTTTGGATACTTGGTTGTGAAGAAAGTTTGATTTAGAGAGATTAATTATTGGTTTTGCATGGTTTCAAGCAATCTTAAATTGATAATGGGATTCAGATGTTTTTTTATGTTAAATAAAAGTTATGTGCTAAGGACTTTTGGGTCGTATGGTTTCAAACAATTTTAAATTGATTATGGGATTCAGATGTTTTTTGTTTTAAGTAAAAGTTATGTGCTAAGGACTTTTGGGTCGTTCCTCTAGCGCAATTGCTGCCAAACCAATTTGGCGACTCCGATCTTTTAGTGAACTCTTGACTGGGCATGAACAATTCAATATCAACTTGTATGAAATCATTAATGTGAAACTGGGTAGAACTGATGTTACTGGAGAAGAAAGACTGCCATGGAATATCTGCAAAATAATTTCTAAATCCATCCCAGTCTGACCTATCCAAGTGACATCTGGCCACCCTGTCTGGTTTAGAGAGGGGAGGTCTGGGACAACTAACTAATGAGGCATTGATGAGATTGTGGTCGAGGATCCAAATGGTGACATTACTTCGGCCCTGTATTGAGCCCTGTATTGATCTGGATTATTTGTCAGGAATAGGTCCAAGAGACAGGCGTTACGGTCAGAATTATCTGGTACCCTGGATGGTTGTTTTACCAACTGCGTGAGGTTAAACAGCTCGCATTCTAGACTAAGTATCGTCTGTCCTGTGGCAGAATGCAATAACCATTCTACATTATGGACGTTAAAATCACGCAAAAACAGTAATTTCAGTGGTAAGGTTAAGGTTATTCACTGTCGATATGGAGTCAGATACGCTGTTGTCTGAAGAAGCATTGAGGAACGATAACCTACACAGATATATCTGGTAATATTTGAAATATTTAGTTTATATAATGAGTAAACCAAATTAGCTGAAGTGAAGTTCAAAACTGTTTCAACTGCAAATTCAGATTTGATGTAACAGCAGGTGCCACCCTTGTGGCAAATTATTTATAGTTCACTTCACTGATTGTATTGAAAAATCAAGATTTTTACACATAAAATACGAAAACCATACATTCACCATAGAAATTAGATTGCCGTTTGTGGCACCCCTCTGGTTGGAATTGCAACCAGAGACAGATGATATGCATACAGTCATTCGCTTAATAACGTGAAATATGTAGTTTTATTCTTCAGGGCATTGTTTGACATGAAGTTATCTAGCAGCCCACACAGTGCATAGACAATGATGCCTATATTAATGAACATCAAAGTACAGTAGAATGAAGGAGATCTGAGTTAGGGAAGATTCGGGTGGCAGAAACTAATAATAGGAAATAGTGCAATTATAGTGTACTACTTCACTAGTCCATGTATATGTTGTGTGTGTGTGTGTGTGTGTGTGTGTGTGTGTGTGTGTGTGTGTGTGTGTGTGTGTGTGTGTGTGTGTGTGTGATCAGAGTGTATGTTGTGCTGCATTAAAATGTTTTGCTGTAAATTACTAAATACTGTAAATTGCAACAATATGGTATAACGCATACGTTCCTCGAAGTGTACTAAGTATTTTGGTATTGGCAAGTCCGTCATTTCTCGCCTCCAGCTGGGCTATTTACCCTCCCCAAGCACCAAACCCCGAATTCTTCTCTATCTCCCACCGTCTGCATCGTCCTAAAATTCCCCTGGCTGCCTTTTCTCCCTTACCACTGCAGGCTCGAAACGTGAGTCGACCAACTCAAAGTACACACTCGCGGAGAAATAGGATTGACAACACTGACCGTAACAGGTGAAAGTGCGGAAGGGTGTACAATACATACCACGACGCGGCACTCTGGTGCGAGACGAGGGAAATTCAGCCTAACTTGGGACGTGACTACAGGAAACATCACGACATTGCGACCTGCTGTCACAGAGGTGGTGGGAGGGTATTGAGAGGACAACGGGAGAAGCTGATCCAGTCCAGTATTTCCGGTGTGGTTTCAGATTCATAAATTTCCGAATCCCTTGCATCACATCACTGCTTAGCTCACATAATTTGTAATTTATAATACGGCGTCGTGTATTTGGAAAATTTAGGTATATTTAATTAGATGGAGAGACTTACCTTTATCTGGATGTTTCTGACGTAGTTTTTTATGACCCCTGTATTATTTTTACCAACATGTTAACATGTGTTACGTGTATTTGTATACACAGCCATGTAACTTTTAATAAACCATTAAGTTTTCCTCTCCGTGTGTCTGGCGCACTAATAAGACAAGTGCATTAACATAAAGTGCCCTAATTAGCCATATGCATTAATGTCAAGTGCACTAATTAACCAAGTGCATTAATTAGGCCTGTGCAAAATAAGCCAGGTGCATTCATAAGAGTATTGCACTAACAAGCTAGGCACACTAAAACGAGAAGTGCACTAATGACCCAGGTGCACTAATAAGACAGTAATAAACCAGGTGCAATAACAAGCATGTGCACCTATAATCCTGTTGCATTAACACTTTGGCCAGCTCAGTGCGCTCGGCCCGCGCCACCCAAGAATGGACCGGAATTGCCAAGCCACGCGTAGTTACTAGCACGTTTATACTCTCGTCTTACTTCTGACCTTATTTTTCACTCTATACTGTTCAATTTGGTCTTTATTATTCGCAATGAATTTTCCTATAAGATATATGCATATAAGGTTGAGGAGAATATAAGCCTTACCAGTACTATAAGAGAAAGTACAATGACACGTAAAAAAACATAGCTAACATAAATGTTTATAACCTTTCTTTATTTTTGACGTTATTTTTGTGCTATTTTATTAATTTTGCTCTTCATTTGTACGCAAATATTTGTTCTACAATAATATATGTAACGTATAAAACAGTGATCAAACAACCAACATCACCATTAATAACATAAAAAAAAAAAGTGAAAGGAAAGCCAGGCGCACTCCATCATCGCACTGTCAGCTCGTATACGAGTATTATTTCTGATGATATTTTATGAGGAACTTCATTCATTTTAGTCTCTAACTGTTCGTACGAGTTTCTTCTACAGTATTATTATGCATTCAAGAATGTCAGAATATGAACATCACTGTTATTAACTGTACATACAGCAAAAGGATAAATATACTGTATATGCCTACAAAATAAAAATAATCTATATACAATAACTATATTTATACTTACCGACCAATGATGTTTGTAGACCATGAGCTGAGCATCAGTAGGACCCATCCACCCCCTCCAATAAAAATACACTTCCTGGAGACGCTCAGCAGATGGTAGGTGGAGGGATGGTAGGGAAGCATTAGTGCTTCACCACCCAATTTTCTTCTTGCGGTGGTACAAGCCGTGGCAAGGTGCAGCGCCCAAAGCCACATCAAACGTACTTGCACTTATACTTGGTGTCTTTCCTTTTCCCAGACTTGTAGCAGACACGACACCTCAAATATTTCCTCGCGCTAAGTAGGATATAGTTTAAATTCTTGTTTAGAGGTTCTGGTCTATCAGCAATACTAGGCCTTTTCCCAGGAGGACCAATAGGTGTTGTCTCAACCTCCTCTTCTGAGTCAGATGATGAATCTTCACCTGGTGGTGCAGAAGAGAAGAGTGACCACCTCACACCTGATGGCCCAGGTGCTGGCCCTGGTGATGCCGCAACTTCACCACTAGCGCTGCTGTCATGCTTACCTGTGTCAGCAGCATGTGGGATCGCTTCATTTCTGACAGGCCAATCCATGAACTCAAAGTCCATCATTAAATCAATGAGGAGTCCGTGGAACTCAGGGCATGTCAGTTTCTTTGCATCAGTTGAAAAGTACTTTTACAAAAATACAAAACATAGGCATTATGAATAGCCATTTGCAAAAAAGTAGAATGTGATTTTCTTTGTCCACTTTTGTCATTTCCGTGTGAAACGATAATATTTAACCATTTGGTCAAAATAATCAAATCCTTTCATATATCACTGAAGTCACAGATTGCCGTAGGTTTTTTCACAGTGACCCAGTGCAGTGAAGTTCTTCCATCTCTGTTCCTTACCCTCCGCCCTCTGCAGTTCTTGCGTAGCAGCGTTATGGCAAGTTGTTATCGCTGAAACAACTCTCTTGTCTTTCCACAAAATTATAAAAATATTGCCCTTCCCTCGGAATATAGTGGTATCAGCTGGCAAGTTCTTCTTTGCTTCTAGCAGGAGATCACTGTGTGCACCACTCTGCAATCTGAGAGTACCAGAGGTTTACACACCTTGTTCTAGGAGCTGTTCACTAAGTTCCACTGAGTTGTAGTAGTTATCCATATATAAATGATAACCGTTATTCCTCAGTGGTGCAATCAAACCCATAACTGTTTCAATGGTTGTTTTCCCGGTCCCTGCACACACATCAAAACCGAAGACTTAACCCATCTTTGACTCAGCCAGCATGTACCACTTTACTCCGTATTCATCAGGTTTATTTGGATTATAAACCTTGAAAGCTAAACGGACCCTCCATGCCATTGTGCCTTCATCTAGAGACAGGTGCTTCTTGTGAATATAGAGGGATCTTGAATATGTTGGTCAGGTATTCCATTACTGTTCTCATTTTTATGAGTCTGTCAGTAATGTCGTCACTAATTGGTCTGTTGTTATACGTGTGAAAATACTTCGCAATTACAGCATATCACTTCGAAGTCATGCACGCATTGACAGCAGTCACATGCCACTTTTTACCTGTTTGCCAATACACTCTCATCTTTGGGGCTTTCACAGCTTCCATCAATATAGTTATACCTCAAAAGTTTGCCATTTCTTTCACATTCACTTCATCCCACTCAGTCCTCTTTGGGTTGCAAGCATTATGCAAGGATTGTGCTGCATACAGGTTAGTTTCATTTACCCTATATTTGAGCAAATCTCTCGTAATGAAGAGCTGAATAAAATCCAAGAACAGGGACTGGTGGAACAGTCAAGCCTGGTGTCCCAGTAAAAATCTCTACAAACGGTGCAGTGTTGTCTGTTGATCAGGCTGAATCATCTGCTTGAATTGTATGAGGAACTCTGAGACGTTGGAAACTGGCACATGGGGCACTGGCATGAGTCTGGCTGGAGGTAGAGGAATCACTTGGGTCGGCATCAGGTGGTGGTGACCCACATTCACTTCTGCCCTCACCAATCTCTCTCACACCATCAGCCTCAGCTCGCCACTAACCTTCCGCTTGACACCACCACCGCCGCCAGTATCACTTGTTTCACTTACACTCTCTACCAGTTCACTAGCAACATCACTGTCACTTTCTGTACTGTCAAGGTCTTCAAAATTACTTTATGAAAATTCCTCCATTGCAACCCCAAACTTTGTTGATGTGCTTCACTCTTTCATACTTTTGGTGCACACTCAAAACTTTCTCCTTTATACGCATTTCATTCTCCTTTTTCAAGATGGATTTGCCCTTTCCTCTGTCACTATCCATACAGATAAGATTTACAGGGAATATAAAGGTAGTAAGACACAGAAAATGATGAAAAATCTACGGAATCCAGGTAAACAGACGCATTGGAAAGCAGGGTCTGACCACGAACAGAGATGGGAAGTTACTGATGTTTTCTTTGGCGTGGGCGGCTGCATGTCAGCCTTGGGCAGTCACATGAATCACACAGAAAATGGGAAGACATTGGCTCTCATTTCAAACCATATTCCATGAAAATTGAACAATAAATCGATTTTTGGCGAATATTTTACTTCGATGACGAGAATATCATCATTGGCGGGCCTACGGGAGTTTTTTTTGGATGGCGAGAATATCGTCATTGGCGTGCCAAAGTTAGGTCAAGCTTCTGATAAGAGAGACTGCATTAATAAGAGAAGTGATCTAATAAGCC
Organism: Coenobita brevimanus; assembly: GCF_032717465.1. Classification (NCBI taxonomy): domain Eukaryota; kingdom Metazoa; phylum Arthropoda; class Malacostraca; order Decapoda; family Coenobitidae; genus Coenobita; species Coenobita brevimanus. Next base: position 42,062,958 of record NC_137053.1, on the reverse strand, counting down.
CGGCGCATCAATAAGTTAAACCACTAGTAAGCCAGGTACACTAATAGGCCACTTACCCTAATAAATCCAATGCTCAGATGAGCAACGTCTGCAGACAAGACGAGTGTACTAACGAGACATATGCCATAATGAGTCAGGTGTGTTGATATGATAGATGTGAAGATAATCAAGGTCCGAAGATGAGCCAGGTGAAAAGATGATTCATGTGTAAACATGAGCCAAGTGTGTAGATGAGACAGGTGTAAAGATGAGCCAGGTGCGAAAATGAACCAGATGTATGAGCCAAGTGAGAAGATAAGCCAGGTGTGAAGATGAGCTAGGTGTAAAGATGAGTCAGGTGTAAATATGAGTCAGGTGCAAAAATGAGCCAGATGTAAAAATGAGTCAGATATGAAGATGAGCCAGGTGTAAAGATGACCGAGGTGTGAAGATGAACCAGGTTTAAGTTTAGCCAGGTATAAATATGATCCAGGTGAAAAGATGATCCAGATGTGAATATGAGCCAAGTGTGAAGATGAGCCAAGTGCAAAGATAAGTCAGGTGTAGATGTGCCTGGCCTAAAAATAACTCAGGCGTGATGAGCCAGGTGTAAAGATTAGCCAGGTGTATAGATGAGCCATGTGTAAAGATGAGTAAGGTGAAAAGATGAGTCAAGTGAATATATGAGACAGGTGTAAAGATCAGCCAGGTGTGAAGATGAACCAGGTGTGAAGATCAGCCACGTGTAAAGATGAGCCAGATGTGAGGATGAGCAAGGTGCAAAAATGAACCAGGTATAAATATAAATACAAAGTTCCTCTGACCCCTCTGATTACAGACCAATAGCTGTCACATCTTTTCTTGGTAAAGTATTTGAAATCGTAATTAATAAGCACATAGTTAAACATATTGAATCCAACAACTTTAGACTATAGTTTTCGCCACGAAAGATCTACCATTGACATACTCAATCTCCTGCTCATACCACCCACCAATCACTCGACCAACATAGAGAAACTCACGCGGTAGCCCTTGATATTTCTAGAGCTTTCAACAGACTGTGGCACCGTTCCCTGCTGTCCAAACTCCCTTGCTATGGACTAACGCCTTTTGTTCCTCTGCTTTCCTCATATCTCACTGACAGAAAAAGAAGAGTAAAAGTAGATGATGTATATTCCAATTTCCAGTCAATTAATGCCAGCATGCCACAGGGTTCAGTTCTAGCGCTACTGTTCCAGGTTCATATTAATGATCTCTTATCTGTCATCCACAATCTCATCCACTCATATGCAGATGACCCAACATTTCACAAGTCATTCACACTCAAACACCCATTTACAAAGTCTAATATCTCTAACTCTCAACTCAGTACAGCCATCTCCGTAAATCAAGACTTATCTACGATCAATGAATGGGGACAAAATAACCTTGGCTCATTTAATGCTGGTAAAACCAAATATAAACCCCTGTGGCGGGGGGGACACAACCTGGCCGCACTATGGGGTGGTACTACTACTCTGCGGCCAGGTTGTGTTAGGAAGAATACTGCCACCGTATTCCCTGCGTGTCGTAAAAGGCGACTAAAAGGGGCGGGGTGAGGGGACTAGGGACCCCCTCCTCTGTTTTTTAGTTCCTAAAAAGAGACAGGCCAGAGAAAGGGATGGGGGATGGAGTTATCCCCGTACCCTGAAGATTGGGTCTATGAATGTGCGTGGATGTAGTACAATTGAGGCTAAAAGGGAGGAGATTGGGAGAATGTTTGTGAGAAGAAAGTTGGATGTGTTAGCTTTGAGTGAAACGAAGATGAAAGGGAAGGGGGAATCTATGTTTGGAAGTGTGAATGGAAGATTGTCAGGTGTTGATAGAGGAAGGGCAAGAGAAGGTGTGGCCTTGTTAGTGAGTCCGGAAGTACAGCAGTGTGTGATTGAATGGAAGGAGGTGTCATCGAGACTGATGTGGGTGAAAGCGAAATTTGAACGTGAGTTGTGGGTGTTTGTGAGTGCATATGGGCCTGGTAGTGAAAGGGATGAACAAGAGAGGGAGTCTTTCTGGAATGATGTTGATGAGTGTCTGCAGAGTTTTGGAGCGAATGTGAATGTGGTAATGATGGGAGATCTGAATGCTAGAGTGGGAAATGTAGCAGTTGAAGGCGTAGTTGGTATGCATGGTGTGCCTGGAAGAAATGAAAATGGGGAACGAATGATAAGCGATGTGTGTTGAGCGAGAGATGGTGATTGGGAATACGCTGTTTGAGAAGAAAGATATTTATAAGTATACATGGGTGAGACAGGAGGGTGGAAGGGTTGTTGATAGAGCCTTGATGGACTATGTGGTTGTGTCTAGGAATGTAATAGGAAGATTGTTGGATGTGAGAGTTCTGAGAGGGGAGGGTGGAGGTATGTCTGACCACTACCTGGTGGAGGAAAGTTAAGAGTAGGTAAGAGATGGGTGAGAGCTAGGAGGGTTAGGTGTGGCAGGGAGGTTTTGAAAGTGAGTGAGTTGGATAAAAGAGAGAAAAAGATAGAGTATCAGGAGAAATTGAGAGATGAGTGGAACGCAGTGAAAGATCGGGAAAATGGCAGCGTGGAGGAGGAATGGCAGTTGTTTAAGAGTGCTGTGGTGGGGCATGCAGAAGAGGTGTGTGGTGTGAGACATGTGGGTGGTGGTGTAAGAAAAGGAAGTGAATGGTGGTGCGAGGAAGTAAGTATGGCTGTGGCTGAGAAGAGACGTGCATATGAAGTGTGGCTGCAGAGGAAGGATGAGATGTCATATGAAAGGTATAAGGAAAAGAGGAATAGAGCGAGAAGGGCTGTGCGTGATGCTAAAGTGGCAGCAGATGAGAGGTGGGGTAGGCGGCTGACAGAGAATTTTCAACAGAATAAGAAAATGTTTTGGAAGGAGGTGAAAAGGGTGCGAAAGGGAGAGTCTGGGAAGGAAGAACGAGTAAAAGCAGAGGATGGAAGGATGTTAATTGAGATGGATGCAGTAAGGAAGAGATGGGCAGAGTATTTTGAAAGATTGTTAAATGTAGAGGAGGAAAGGGTGGCTGAGATTGTGGCAGATAGAAGGGTGCAAGGAATAAATGTGTTGGGAGAGTTGAATGATTCTTTGATCACGAAGGAGGAAGTGGAGAAGGCAGTAAAGGAGATGAAAACAGGGAAAGCTGCAGGTATGGATGGGTGTGCTGTGGAATGCCTGAAGGGTGGTGGAGTGACTATTGTTGACTGGTTAGTAAGATTATTGAATGTGTGCTTTGAGAAAGGTATGGTGCCAGTTGACTGGGCAAGTGCTTGTGTGGTCCCGTTGTATAAAGGCAAGGGTGATAAGTATGAATGTACTAGCTTTAGGGGTATAAGTCTGTTGAGTGTTGTAGGTAAAGTGTATGGTAGAGTGTTAATTATGAGAGTTAGAGAGGGTACAGAGGGAGTGATTAGTGATGAGCAGTGTGGCTTTAGGAGAGGGAGGGGATGCGTTGATCAGGTGTTTGCTGTGAGACAAGTGTGTGAAAAGTATTTAGCGAAAGGCAAGGATGTGTTTTGGGCATTTATGGATTTAGAGAAAGCGTATGATAGAATTGATAGGGAGGCTTTGTGGACTGTTTTAAGAATGTATGGACTTGATGGTAGGTTACTAAAAGGGGTGAAAAGTTTTTATGTAAATAGTAGAGCGTGTGTAAGAGTGGGAAATGCTGTGAGTGATTGGTTTCCCGTGAGAGTGGGGCTGCGACAGGGATGTGTGATGTCGCCTTGGTTGTTTAATATTTACATGGATGGTGTTGTAAGGGAGGTGAATGCAAGAGTTTTAGGTGGTCTGAGTCTGGTAAATGTTGATGGAGGAGAGTGGAATCTGAAGCAGCTACTGTTTGCAGATGATACTGCACTGGTGACTGATTCAGAGGAGAGATTGAGACAGTTGGTAGAGGAGTTTGGAAGGGTGTGTGAAAGGAGGAAATTGAAAGTAAATGAGAATAAGAGTAAAGTGATGAAGTGTACGAGGTTGATAGATGGTAGGGGATGAATATAGTTTTGAATGGTGAGTTGCTTGAGGAGGTAGATTGTTTTAAATATCTAGGGTCACATGTTGCTGTGGATGGAAGAATAGATGCAGAAGTGAAGTTTAGAATAAATGAAGTAGGAAAGGTGCTGGGAGGAATGAAAAAAGTGTTTAAATGTCGTTCGCTTAGAATGGATGTAAAGAGAAGGCTGTATGAGGGTGTTGTGGTACCGACTGCATTATATGGGGCTGAAACATGGAATATGGGTGTAGCAGAGAGGAAAAGTTTGAATGTAATGGAGATGAGATGTCTGAGGAGTATGTGTGGAGTGACGCGTATGGATCGAAAGTGCGAAATGATGAAGTGCGAAGGAGAACTGGAGTTGTTCGGGAGATGGCTGGTAGAGTTGAGCAGAGGGTGTTGCAATGGTTTGGGCATATGGAGAGAATGGATAATGAGCGATTGGTGAAAAAGATAACTAGATCTGATGTGAGAGGTGTAAGACTGAGAGGAAGACCACGAATAGGATGGATGGACAGTGTGAAGAGAGCGCTGGATGCGAGAGGGATGTCTGTTGAGCAAGGAAGAGTGGCTGTGCGTGACAGAAATAAATGGAGAGAAATTGTGAATGAATAAGTGATGACGCAGCCCTGAGGGGATATTCTCCCGCTTTTGGTCTGATCAGCTAGTCAGGTCAGGTGCGGGTAAGGGGATGGTCTGTTATGATGTGGCAGGGGTAAACCAGTTCTGCTGTCGGGCCCTGCTGTGGATGTCACTGATTGCATTGCGCAGTTGACCCTTGTGCGGTGTGATGCAGTGAGGATCTGTCCGTTCTCCCCTTTGGGGCTAAGATGCGAATAAATGTGTTTGAATGGATGAGTAAATGGAGAGTGAGTCGTCCTGTCTCGGCTACCTCCCTTTCCTTGGGGGAAGCAGCCTAGGTATATAGATAGATAGAAAACCAAATATATACAATTTACTAATAGACAGGTATTGCCTGATTCGTATATTACCTTCAATGATACTAATATTCCCATCTCCAAAAGTATTTAAATTCTCGGTGTCTCATTAACAATGCCCTCAGCTGGATCTCTCATGTCAGATCACTTGCTAAAACCACCTCAAAGAAACTTGGATTATTGTACAGAGTCCATAACTTCTTCACTGACGAGCAGTTAGCTATAATTTATGAGTCATGTGCGCTCTCAGCTGGAGCAATGCTCACCCTTGCGGAATGGATGTGGGAAGATTACATTAAAACAACTAGACAAAATTCAGAACAAAGCTGTTGGAATTATCAATAACCCTGCTATTATAAATAAACTACCTCCCCTACACATAAAAAGGAATGTTGCCTCCCTTGCATTATTTTACGGATATTTTTATGCCAAATGCTCAGACGAAGTTGCGACCATTGTGCCACCTCTTCATGCCTTCTCTCGTGCTACATGGTCATCTGGTAGCGCTCATGACTGGAATGTCACACAGCCATATTGCAGAACTTCTGCCTAGGTCTATCAGAATTCTTTTATTCCCCGAACTGCTTCTCTCTGGAACTCGCTTCCCCGGAGTTGTTTCTCCCCAAACTTCAACCTACAGTTGTTCAAGTCCAACTGACGTCAGTAGTCTCGTGTATGGATTACTTGTTTTTATTCATTTGTTTTCCCTTCCTCTGTTCTGTTATTACAAAAAAAATATGAGCCAGGTGTGAAGATGTGCCAGGTGTAGAGATGAGTCAGGTATAAAGACAAGCCATATGGAAAGATGAGCCAGGTATAAAGATGAGCCAGGTGTAAAGATGAGCCAGGTGTAAGCTGAGCCAGGTGCAGAGATGAGCCAGGTGTGAAGTAACCCATGTGTGAAGATAAATCAAATGTGACTTAAGTCATGTGTGAAGGTGAGTCAGGTGTGGCAATAGGCCAGGTGTGTAGATAAGCCAGGCGTATAGATGTCCCAGGTGGGTAGATGAGGTGTGTAGTTGAGACTGGTTTACTGATAAGCCCGATGTACTATTGCGGCCAGGAGTTCTTAGCCACCCTCGTCCAGCCAACCCGTGTATGATGTGGCAGCGTCGCATTCACGAGCACAGAAGTTGCCTTCGATGCATTTCTGTAGAAAAATATTCCTTCAGCTTTGGGCTTGTACTTATGGATAAAGCAATAGTAATATTTACTTTGAAGGTTTGACTCTGATAACGCGAATATATCATACTGATTATTTAATAACTTGTTTCTCGTATACAGCCAAGCAAGTGACAAATATGTATATTTGGTTCCACTCCACGACTTCCTGTAGGTTTGAACCTGCGAACACAGAGTGAACAAGTTCGAAACATTCATTTGTTAACAGTAGAGAGAGAGAGAGAGAGAGAGAGAGAGAGAGAGAGAGAGAGAGAGAGAGAGAGAGAGAGCGTGTATGGTGGGCGCCTGCGAATTTTGGAAGAATGACGTGGAGGCAGACTGGCGCAGGGAAATGCAAGGGATGAAAAACCTTGGATTCCTGTGATCCATTGAAAACAGGCCACAGTGTGAATATTTCTTCCATCAGTCACTAGAACTTGCCTTGCTTTGTGATATATTTATATATATTTTTTGAGGATTGCTTTCGTTGGAATAATGAATTAGGAGATAAATATTGTTGATTTAACAAAAAGCTGTGCTTAAGAAAGTAATTTGCCTCTCTGTCCAGAGAGAGATATCCAGTTAATGAGAAAAATACTCATGAGTTTGCCAAAAATCTCCAGGTGCCAACCGTCTGAGAAAGAAAAAAATGCGAACATAAGGCATTTAACAGAAGTTACGCGGCCTGCCAAATAATTTGACAAAGTCAACTGGCCTTACCCCCCCAAAAAAAAAACATCTTTCATTTTGTCCGACGAGACGTTATCCTGGTATAAACTCCTTCGTCATCAGCCAAAGGAAAAATTCCGTTTAGCTCGAGCACTTTATTTACTCATATCGCATAAAATCATTTGAATGTAACCGGAATGAAGCCCATTATCTACGGCCTGGCAAACTCCCTGTAAAGGGTACCCGGTACTGTTTTCTACCGACAGACTGAGTTAACCGGTAAGACTCATCTTTCGTGTAAGGAAATCCACCCCGCCTCTGTGTGTGTGTGTGTGTGTGTGTGTGTGTGTGTGTGTTGAATTGAAAGTCATCTGACTTGTGGAGCATGGTATGCGGATTGGTAGGTTGGTGACTGGGTGGGTGGATTGGTTAGTGTAGGCTGGTTGTTTCACCGGCGCGGCGGTTTAGGTGGAGTGAGTAGGCGAGAGGGAGGGAAAGGGTTGTTGGGCTGGGCGGAGTGGGGTTCGTGCATTGTTCAAGTGGGGTGGGTGGTGGGGCTACCTGTAGGACAAGGCAAGAGCCGTCCTTCTTTTGAGACATACTGTACTGAGTGAGGTTGTGGGTATGTGCTTTGATGGGTGGCTGTGCAGGTGGATGGACGGGTTGTGGGAAAACAGGCCACTGGGGTTAGGTGATCTGAGTTAATGTCCAAGTTGGGAAAATCGGTGCACAGGGGATATTATTCTGGAATCATGCTGAAGTAGGTATATATAGCCAGTGGGATACAACAGGTCCATCGTGCAATACGTCTGTTGGTTAAGAGGTCTGTGTTTCAACTGTACGCATCAGTGGGTGATATAACCGCGTCGGATAACAGGTTTATGGGGAAAATAGGTTCATTAGGAAAAATACATCCATGGGTATACGTCCATGTAGGAAACCTGCATCCATGGAGACATTCAAGGTCGACGGAGAAACTGGTCAGTGAGGACAAAAAACATCAATGGGGAAATTTAGTTCGTGGGGAAATAGGTTACGTAGAAAAGTAGGCGTCTTTGAAAAAAAAAAAAAAAGTAATTATGGAAAATAGGTCCATGGGGGATTGTGCTCCGAGTGGTGAAAATGTCCATTGATAAAAATATTCATGAGGTGACAATAGGTCCATAGGGGCATACACGTACTGTAAACATATATAGAGCTATTTAAAATAAATAGGACTTTAAACATCCAACTTTTAACAGCAACCGTTGCCTGGAATTAGGCTTACCACTGCACACCTTGGACCAAACAACCATTAGCCAGACCCTATTACCACTTCGTCATCTAGTCATTATATTCCATAATTTACCCTCATTTAGTCATTTAGGCACAGAAAGCCAGCCGAAACGAAAGGAAAAACACCTGTTTAACTGTGTTGAGCTCCTCATTTCTCCACCTCATTCCTCTAAAATTCACGGTCACCCGCTACTCTCTCTCTCTCTCTCTCTCTCTCTCTCTCTCTCTCTCTCTCTCTCTCTCTCTCTCTCTCTCCTGTTAACAAATGAATGTTTCGAACTTGTTCACTCTGTGTTCGCAGGTTCAAACCTACAGGAAGTCGTGGAGTGGAACCAAATATACATATTTGTCATTTGTTTGGCTCTATACGAGAAACAATTTATTAAATAATCAGTATGATATATTCGTGTTATCAGAGTCAAACCTTCAAAGTAAATATTACTATTGCTTTATCCATAAGTACAAGCCCAAAGCTGAAGGTATATTTTTCGACAGAAATGCATCGAAGGCAACTTCTGTGCTCATGAATGCGACGCTTCCACATCATACACGGGTTGGCTGGACGAGGGTGGCTAAGAACTCCTGGCCGCAATAGTACCTAGTCGTCACTTACAGCAGCTACGTTAGAAATAGTCACCCAGTACTACTAGGTGTAACAGAGTCACTAAATCTGGACCAGAATGGGTCACTAAATACGAGTACATAAGGTCAAAACTAGTCACAAAGTGCAGCTGGATGAAAGCGGGTTAGGGAAAAAAAAAATCAGAACGACTCACTAAATACAGTAGATGAAAACGGGTCACTAAACGTAGTTTAATACAGGCCACTAAATTTATGTAAATAACTTATATTGAACAAAACGTGTCACGGGGCTAGACACTCCCTCCCTCCCTCCCTTTCCAAATTACATATACCGTATACTGAATAACAGTGCCGTACATGTGGCACATAAAACTCATTTACCCTCTCCATGAGCAGCACAACTCTAATACCGGGGTTAGGGGAGAAATGCATATTTGTAATTGCAAGTATACTTTTTTTTTTTCTTTTAAAGAGAGATATATGTAACCCAAAACCGGTATATAGGAATTTGATGTCTGTAAACGGTGTATGTGGGTCAAATACATTTAAACAATAATATTTAATGTAAATTATTGTCTCCACTCTTTTAACTGAGGCTCATAGTCTGTACTGAAATCTAATTCCAGGCAAGCACTTGATAAAAGGAGTATTATAAAGATATTTACAAATTTTATTTTGAATTGTTTTAAATTACAATAAACTACCCAAACCTACAAGTATGTAAGCAAATAATCTTCTGTCACACTCCAAGCTTATGAGTAAGGTATAGATACCTGGCCGGAAACAGCAATGGTATACCAGTGCATTATCTTTACATACCCTTGTGAGGTTTACTGCTGTTTTGTAAACTTGATATTCATGAACATTATTCCTTCACTATAGCTGGATAATTTTATAAGTGTATTGTGTTAAACCGACTCAGCAACGCTAAGACTTCTTAAGATTTCTTTGCACATTTCCAGCCTTATTAACAAAGAAATATTCAGTTATTAGGTACACTACAAATAATCAGTAACCCACGATCTGGTATTGCTTGTATTATTGATTTAATGCAAAGTGAACGACTGAGGTGGTTTAGTCATGTGGAAATAAATGGATGAAAATAACTTGGTGTGGAAAGTGATTTCTATGTATGTGCATGGGAGGGTACACAAGGGAAGATCGAAAATGACACGAAATGAGGTCCTTTGAAACACTTTTTTTTTTTTTAATCAGTTTATTACTCCCAAGGGGCAACCCACCTAGCAACAGGACCATGACGCAAAGTATTAGGTACAGTAGAGCTCCTGTCTTGCAAGGCAAGCTGTTTTGTTACATAGATATATTGGAGTTTACAATACAGGAGTTATCATCAACCAAAGTGTGGATGTCGCATGAGAATGATATCTAAATGATTTTGAGTAGATAATTACATATTCAGGAACTGTCCCTGATGTAGTAGGTCCCTGACTGAGGGTAACTCAAGACAGTAATACTGAAGACTGTTGGCATTACGACGGTCACATAGTTTGGAAGAGGAGAAGTGAGGCAGGTCTCCTGACTCAAAGATTTCCCAAAACGGCGATATCCTAGCCGAAGTCCAGCAGGCACAATATTGTGCCTGCAAACCATAAGCCCATATCAATGATACTTGGGAGGAGACAGACGAAAATTGTCGTAGTGTTGGATGGACACTCAGAGTCCACTCAGCATTCCTGCAATGGACTGTAGGGAGAAGAGCGGTTGAATGTATCTTCTTTTTTGTAGCAGCTGAATGTATCTTCTTTTTGTGGCAGAGGAAGGAAGAAATAGCAACATCAGGTAGACACAGTCCACAAGTATTTTTCGCGGGGAGGCCAACAGTGTCATTGACTGCATTTCCAACACGCAAAGGAATCCACAAGAACTGTATAGTAAGAGAATTTTCAAAAGCTGAAACTAACTGACGTAAGATTTGTTGAATTAAGAGGTGGTTTGTGCATTTTGGAGACGAAATGGCTTGAAGTGCAGACCGAGAGCCACATATAACTACATCATTCAGTCTTCACTGAGAGAGGACTCTAACTGCATGCAAGAGTCCCTGTAGCTCACAGTAGGTTGAGCTGGGCGAGTTCGGTAGTCTGCAGGCAACCCAGCATCCCTCCGGTGGGTCCAGATTTGATGAGTAGCTGGTGCATCCAGCACTCCCATTTGCTTGCAGAGAACTGTCGATGTAAAGATGGTGTGTGGCAGAAGCTGAGGAAAACAATACAATGGTCTCCAGAGCTAGTTGTTTCTGGAGGAGTGGTTACTCTGCCTTGGTGGTAGGAGTAAAGCAGTCTTCAAGATGAGGAAGGTGGACCATGATCCACTTCTGCCAAAAGAACATTAGTATCAAGTCTTTGTAGGACTGAACAGGCTGTATTAACGAGGGTGTGGACACCGGCCGAAGTGGAGGTCGAGGTCCAACAGGGTCCAGTGACGTTCTGATGCCACGAGAATAATGAGGGCAAGATGGGAAAAGTGAAGGCATTTGACGCTGAAATAAGATATATTGGCGTATAGTCTCTCAGCAAAGGGTGGAAGACTGAGTTCAGTTAGCATGCTGACTGTTCTGATTGAAATAGGACAGCTCAGGATGTACCTCATTACTTTGTTCTGATATTTTTCAATGGGAACTAAGGATGTCTTCGGAAGCTGACTGCGAACAGGAGAGAGGTAATCAACAACGGACCATATTAATACAATGTAGATAGTTCTGGCGACAGGGATAGAGATTCCGACAGCATTGTTGGTGAGCTACTTGAGGGGAATTAAGCGCTGTTGCAACTGATCTGGGAGGTCTCAAACGATGCGATGAACGCGTTTTCATACAGGTATGGTTGGGGTAATTCTTACAGGTGCACCCAGGTAGAGGTAATGTCTGCACAGGAGTACAACATTATTTCCTACAGCGAATTCTGGAAGCGTTCTTGGGTTGCAGGGAGAGAAGATTCCACTTTTTTGGTGGGCAGGGCCGGTCCTTCCTATACGCTCACTACGCTCAGTGCGTAGGGCCTCCGATCACTGGTGGGGCCTCCCGTCCTCAGGAAGTGTATTTGAAAAAAAAAATAGACAAAAAATTAAAAAATAAAAGTACGTCGAGAATGCTGCTTATATCGACTAATTGATACATGGACATTGTATAAACAATAATAACTGAATAATTGCAGGCAAAAACTGGGCTACATTAGTTTTTTAGAGTAACAAAAAACAGTGGTAACTACAAATTTGTTTAGTGGGATTTAACATTAAATTCTGATGGCAATACCTAGTGCTGCACTGCAGGAAATCAGCTGAGTCGCTGCTGCCGACTGCTGCCCTCAGTCAGCAACATGACGTCAAAACGTAAACATCTCTCAGGTTCACAAAAACGAACAAAGAAAAGACTACAAGAGGAAGCTCATGCTAACAGTAAAGGTCAGTAATTTATGTTATATTGCCACTCATCATGCGATTGTACGCTACTGTTTTTAGAATATCGTAAGTGACGAAACTGACTAAACTTTATTGTTAACGTTCCTGACAGGTCACAGATGGGCCATAATATAAAAACCCAGAGTTCAGGTGGTCCAAAGGCGACGTTCAGTTGTCAGACGTTCCTGAGCATCAGTCATACTTACTATAAAAAATCTAGACCGTCAGTCTTGGCGAAACCCAGTTCTGGTGTTTGAATGCCACGACAGATGCTAGATTAGGAGGGAGTGTGCTGCATGAGCACTAAAAGCACACAATTTTTTAATGTTTCTTCTGTTTAATAAACGAAACACTTCCTTAACCCATTCTAAACTGTTATTTTTATGTAGGAAGTAAGTATATTTGCGCTAGAATTGATAACAAATGATGCAGAATGCATAAAGACCATGCATTTACAAGCAAAATACAGTGTACCGTATGGACCAGGCAGGAATGAATTATGATTTATCCTTTTGCAGTTATCTGCATGAAATAATTACTGAGATTATCCAGGTGTGAATTCATATGAGCAAAGAGAATGTATTATTGCATACCTCGTACACTTGCATATTGTTTCCGGCCAGCTCACCAGTCATGAATTATACAGCAGTTTATCCAGGCTATGTGCACCTCTACTCATGCAGCAGTAGGCTAGATCATGTGTTCCTAAATTTATATTGCAAGATGTAAATACACAGTTATTGGAGACTTTATATTTAGCATGGAGACTAATTTACTTTTTACAAAGCTGGTTGAATGGTCACAGTCATTGCAGCACCTGCCCAAGAAGGATGCAGTAACACTTCTCCTCCTCCATTTTTTTAACAGTTTCTTTCCACACCTGTCATCCAGCCATGACCAGCAGACCATATTGGAAAACATAGGTTATCAGATGTGTGTACTAGAACAGTTGTTTATTCAGTGTCTATATATATAGCTATATTCTTTTTTCTCCTAGGCTATATTATTGTCACCTTCGCTGGTTCAGCAATTGCCATAAAATATCCAGTTTAGCTCAGTAGTTAGACTAGCTACTCTGATATTCACATTCATTATTACCTTTCCCTTCCAGCAGTATGCAATGATTTCCTAAGTTATATGGTACAGCATTTCTTTTTCTGTCCCAGTCTTGTAGATAAGCTTTCCTCTTTTTCCATAAATCATTCCACCTCTATAGTAATTTCTTCCAGTTCTGTTTTATACATTTTCAGAATGTTTACTGTTCTGTTTTCTTAGGTTTCTCCTAAACTGGTCATATGCTTGATGTTTGTCTCCTCACTAAATATTTATCTCATTGCTTCCTGTTTCAGTCATTGCTTAACTGCACCTTTCATGCTTTTGTATAACCGTTCCACCATAACCAGTATTCTGTGCCTTTCCTACACCCATCTACTTCTCCATTACAGTAACTCATTTCTATCTAATTAAGTACTTTTTATATTATACATTCATGATACAGGCTATTTCCTTAGGCCTGTAGTTATCTACAAGAAAAGCTCTTGGGATGGAAAGATACCTCAGGATGTTTTTTTTTTCTCTCTCTCATGAAATAATCTGCATTTACCAGCAAATTTTGCTTTAAGGCCAACACACCTGTGCTCAAATCCGAGTGCTTGACTGAAACTGGTAAATATCTCAGCCAGCATCCTAACCAACCAATTCACTCATTTCTGGTAACCTTATTTTAGGCTAACAACATCAGCTTATCAGTTTATTTTGGTGCAAAAACGAAGCAAATTTTTCAATAAAGAACTTCAGTGACTGTACATACTTGTTAGCACTGACGAAAAAATTTTCTGTTTTATCACCAGTTTCTGTAACTTAACTGTAAAAGCAAACACTAAAGCTAGTGAAAAATACAAACCTAACCATTTACCAACAGTGACGCATCTCTGATATGTATAATTTCTGCCTTGTAATATAATATTATATATAAACTTCTTACACGTCATTTATTTCATGATTTTTCATAGGCAAGAATTGTAACGAGGATGTTGTTGGGTTAGAGGGAGAAGCGTACTGGCTTGCCCTCAAATGTGCTAACTACAGCACTGAGCTGGCTAACACACAAAATTTCAAACAGTTGCCTTTTCAAAAATCTACTAAGAAGGTACCCGGGTAGTCTGAAATAAACTAGGAAGCATAATTTAATGCTTTAACTCCAATTTTACTCCACGATGCCACCTTGAAAGTTCTTGTTTACTCGTATTCGTTACGGAAACGTTTAGTCTTGTAAAATTTTATGAACAGCCTTGTATTTCTAATATATTTTAGCCTGCTAAAGAAAATTTTCTTCTGGAATTATTCAGTGTTTTTAAATGGAAAAACCGTTATCGTAGTTATGAATATGTAAATTTGTTACACGAAAGGGGGGGGGAGGTCTCCGGTTGCGTTTATCCTACTGTCACATTCCAGTACTATTTTACACCATAAACAGGTGACGGTCGCCTGGCGTGAACAGCAAATTTATTATGGTACGAAAACGGGAACGTCAGATGCTCACTTTCGTCCATTATGGCGTTAAGTTTTTTTTTTCATAGGCCTTAGTGGCACCGCCTAGGGATCGGCAATTGGGTAAATCACTCTGTCGGGGGTAATTTAAAGTTTTCGGTGGGTAACGATACTCATCCATTTACAGTAGTAAGAACGCAACGTTACAAATTATATGTTTAAGAAATTACTGCTATATCCAAGTCACTAATTGCATCACATGTAGCCTAGTCACTCCTTTGGCCTCCCTCATCCCTCGCCTCCTGTCTTCCAGACAAAGCGACGCCATTCAACGCTCCCGTGGCTGTCCCTATTCTCTCCCCTCTTCATGCGAATTCGTTAATTCACTTATACATGTGTTTATGGTGTGGCAAGTGTATTGACCTCAGTATTTCACAACAAAAAGTGTTTTTGTGTACTTTGAAGCATTAGGTGAAAACTAATATTTATTATGAAGATATTACTCAAGTGAAAATAAATTCATTATTTTAATAAAGTGCATTATCAAAATTAGTGTAAACGAAAACTTCAAAATGTGTTGTGCACTATACTTCCCATGCTTTGATAGTACATGGAGAAATGTGGTATTATGCCTATAAATTTAAAACTGGCTTACTTATAGGCTTATATATCCAATTTATATTCTGCACTGCTCAGGATAGGGATATAACTTGGGGGATGAATATGTAGGGTAGGAGGGAGAAATGCAAACAAAGATTGGGGGGGGGGGGCCTCCAAAGATCCAGCGTAGGGCCTCAGAAAAGCTAGGACCGGCACTGTTGGTGGGAGAGGATTAGGCCACAAGTGGAAGACGACTGATAGAATGACTGAAGGAAACAATGAAAGTCTTTTGGAGAGAAGAGTGAATGGAGATATCATCAGTGAAACAGGAAACTGGTTTTGGGAATACTGAGAAGAAGGGAGAGTAACTGGTGCATAAGGACATTAAAAAGAAACAGGCTTAGAATACTACCATGCAGAAAACTGAGATCAAAGGTCTTGGAAGAGCTACACACGCCCTTAACCCCTTACCCACAGTCCGTCACTACCGTGACGCTCGTTACATAAGTGTCATATCGAGGGGCGTCACTTCAGTGATCCAGGGATGATTAAAATCGCCCGGGCTTTCAAGTGCGGTCTTGTATCATCTACCAGTACGGCCAGAGTGTAGCTGTAGGCAGCGCTGCTAATACCGCTAGTACTCGCATCCAGTGTTACCAATTTAGCCATTTTTCTGTGTTTGCCTCGCCTCCCCACCTTCCTTCCCGTACCCCCTCCCCCGCCTAGCTACAGCCTGGCTGTGCAATGCAACTCCCAGCTGGTTTTTTTCCATTCACTTTTTCCATTGAAATGTGCCCTATGCCCTATTCTCATACTAAAAAATATATATATAAAAGGGAAAAGGCTAATTAATACTGCCATTGGCCATAAAGTAGCTAATTTATCACCTGGCAACACCCCACTTGCACTTGGTCACTAATTATCCCTGTTCATTATCCATTGAAATGTCCCTTATGACCTATTCTCATACTAAAATATATATATATATATATATATATATATATATATATATATATATAAGGGAAAAGGCTAAGTGATACTTACATTGACTTGGAAGTAGCTAATTTATCGTGCGCTGCTATCCCCGCGGGAGAGGCACGGCGTGGTCCAGCTATCCCCGCGGGTAAGGGGTTAAAGAAGACACGCAAGGTTTTGTTACAAAGGTAATCCCTATCCATCTCAAGAGGTGTCCTAGGACACCAGATACCACCACCAGATCGAGGATGACATCTCTGCAACATCAAAGGCATGTTTAAAATCAATGAATGCTACAGCACCGGTGGGGCAGAGGAGGGTATAGAATTCCATTAGACAGTAGTGTGTACTTCTTTGTAGCAGAAAAACATACAGTCTGGGTGAGAGTTTGTCCTTCAGCAGAAACATGAGACAGATGCTTCTGAGCACCTTGCTTAAGTGGGAAATGTGGGAAATAGGCCTGAAATTATCAGTACCAGCTTTTGGAATGGGCACAGTCGTGCTGGAGGTCCAAGCATTAGGCACATATCCTTTACGGAAGCAAATATTGTTGAGCTGTAGCAGGGGGCCGCCTAGGACTTTCAGGAGTAGGCGAAGGACATAGTAAGTGATGCCATCATCTCCAGGGGCTGTTTCCTTACTGTAATGAGAGCTTGTCACAATTCATCCTATGTTGTTAGCAAGTCGTCATCTTCATCTGTCTTTGGTAATGCTGCCATCAGATGGAGAGTGCAGACACTTTGGTGGGAGGAGAGTGCACTGTGAATAAGTGTGGGACGGTTGCATGCTTGTGGTTGTTCATACCATGTATTAATAATATCTTGTGCATACTCAGTTGGGCTGTGGTGGAAAACACTGGAGAGCTTTTTCCTGACAACATTGTTTATTGCATGCCACATGAATCCAACACTCGTCTGATGGCTGATGCTCTCTGCAGTGCCACTAGGACTCATTATGGATGCACTGCTGGATGGCAATTTGATCGTCTTTTGACACCTGGTACTGGTGCAGAAGGTCAGGTGTTGGTTGCCTCCGGATAGAAAGACCATCTTCAACCACCTTCCTTTCTGCTTGGCGGATGCACTGATCAAGTGTCCAAGTATGAGCTTCAGGGAGACTTTTAATGTGTGGTCTTGTTACATAGTGGCTGTGGAAGTCATGGGTTGAGTTTACCAGGGAGGGATACAAGTTATCAGGTGATTAAATCTAATGTGGGGAGGTGGTTGGAAATGTATGTGATGTACGTAGGGACGTACTCAGGAGGAATGGTAATGCAGGTGTGAGTGTGAGGCGGAAAAGGTCCAGCAGGGAGGGAACTGTGGAGGCTGAGGACAGTATGGTCCAAGAAGAGGGTGGGGATGGAAGAGCACCTGATGTGGGATGGCATTAGCCCGGATGTTATGATGTGATCAGCAGTGCCTCTATGAATGTTTGAGGCATCAGCAGTGTTCCAGTGAGTGAGTTGGTAGCAGCAGATGTATTCAAGGAGAGGAAGCCAGCTGAAATTTGGAGCAGGAGAGAGTAAATTTGGAGTAGGAGAGAGGTCACCCAGAGCAGCATTAAAGTTGCCCATGTAGATCATGCCAAAAATTGTACGAGTAGGGAGGGCAGGGAAATTAATCCTTCCAAGGGCAGAATCAATAGACGTTACATAAGAAGATCCTACCATCATGCACTGTGAACTAAAAAAGCTAAAAGGTCATATCGTCATCCACAGAGCAGCAGGTACAACCCGCATTTGGTACAACCATGCCACACTTTGCCTTCTGGCTTATAACAACGAGGCGTCTAGTGCAGGTAAGGGTAGTAGTTCCAAAGTAGAAGCAATTGCAGCTGTGGTGGGTAGTGAAGGGGTATGATATGGGCAAGTGCGGAAGGCACAATTGCCAGCACACCACGTACACACACTCTTTTCTCTGAGGCAGAGCAGTATTGCGATATATGTCCAATTCCCCATCATTTGAAACACCACGGCTGTTCATGCTTCATTCTTAGTAACTCACAAGGTGGGAAATAGTAGAGGAAACTGAAGCTGACAACTGGCAAAAGAGAGTTTGGGAGACTCCAAGTGACAACAATTCAGTTGATGGGTGTCCCATTTTGATGCAAATGATGAACAGTGTAGATGCCAGGGAGTTCTTTGGCCAAGGAAAGGTGAACACAAACGATGTAGCGGGTGATGAGGTAGGTAGGAAAGTCATGGGGGGGGGGGCCAGTTGACCAAGTCCTGAACATCCAGGAACAAGAACAGGAACTCACCTCTCGTGACCCTGTCTATGATGTCCGTGCGTCGTCTTGAGATACAGACTAAACGGGAGGTAACAACAGACATCTTGACCTGAGCTAGTTCCCAGTCAAGACGGAACGTCCTGATGACCTGAGATACCCAGTGAAGCTTCATATTGACAGTTGGCTGCTCTTTGAAGAGGAGTTTGATCTTCTCAGCCTGGGGAGCAAATGCTGGAGGAACAAGCAGGCTGGGAAGGTGTTTTCTCGGGAGTGAGGCAAGGGAGGAAGGGATTAGGAACCTTGCATTGGGAAGACGTCTCATTGCGCTTGGATGTTTTTCCAGCAGGAAATGATGGTTCACTGTTGATATCCGAAGCATGTTCCATGAGGCATCTGTTGGAGGTGGAGCCCTGGGTAACATTGTGGAAGGCTACAGGTTAAGGTAGCCAGGAAGTCATCGTGACTGCAATAGATGTGGAGCACTGGTGCCTATGAAGGTCGGTCAAATGGGGGCCAAGCTTCCTTAGTCGGGATGTTGTCATCATTGAGTGCAAGGTCGACCTCAAGATCAGCGAAAGTGGCAGGTCCTGAGTATTCCATGTCGCCCTAATGGGATAGCGTTCAAAGCGTTCTTTACACCTTCACCAGTGGAGTGGAGTTGGTGCATGTGCTTGGGCTGTGACATAACCATGACAATACTACACGTCACGCTCCTCGCACCGCACAGCACAGATATGAGAACTTCCAACCGGAAGGGACTGGCCATGTGTATGGGTTTTTATATAGAAAATACTGACAAAGTCCAAAAATCTTTAAATTCCGAAGTGACACTATACTAAAGACTACGTCTTACTATAGTTCTCTGCCAAGGCTGGAGGGTGGCAGCTTGCTAGATCCTTCAAAATTTCGTCAAAATCAGGAGAGCTTTCTCAAGAGTTTGTTTACTTGCCGCGAATGCAACCGAATCCCTATGTAAACACTAGATGTGATCCTGCGGTGTAGACAACTGCCATTACCTAGGGCCGTTTTTTAGGAGACACAGGAAGCTTAGTAGCAAATTTTCCTCAACAATTTATTTTGCACAGTACACTTAAGACTCCTTTTTATGTTATATAATTTTAAGAACGATATAGCTTACATTAAGAGCGAAGAAAAGGATAATGAGGTGCCATTTCCAAAATAATTCGTTAAAGCAGACTTTGGAAATCTACGTAGTCTCATTTAGTACCACTCCATGGCTTACTCATGCCAAGGTCTAGTGAGAAATCACTAAACCCTGACACATGCTACAGTACCAAAAAGACGGCTTATAATCACTTTAGTCCGAGGAAGTGAGTTTTATGACATTTTTGCTACTACCAAACCATTATATTTAATTTTTGGAAGCCATCTAGGAGAAAGAAGTTAATGACAGCTATGCTACTCCTGCATTTCGTAAAGTTTATCCTGAGGTAAATACAGTTAGCAGGAGAGCGCAATAATGAAATAGGGAATACATCACCAGACTGAGATGTTAAAGGAAGAAAATAAAATCTACTTGAAAATCATTTTGCAGTATACTCAGTATTTGTATTTTGTACTTGAAACTTTGTTGGGTATGTGCATTTGAATTTGAATTTGAGGATTCGAAGAAAGGATATTTGTATCTGTCCTTGAATATAACTTGCTTTAACTTGTGCATTTGTATTTGGAAAAGTGTACTTGACCCTAAACCTGTCAAGTATTCTCTTACAGAAAAGACAAGACATTGGTGTTCAGCTGAATGTAAGTTATAGGAGTCTGTTAACTAGTTCATCTATTCCTGTAAATACAGGCACAAATTTGTCACTAAACGCACATTGATAAGAACGGCTAAATAGGTTCAACACTTGCTTCTCCAGTTGCCAAATATGTTTGTAAATGCATTGGTTCTTGTCTTCTGTTACACCATCAAAGTCGTTCATGAAATCCTGTCACAACACACTCACACAGTCGTTATTAAATGAAGCCAGATCGACACGGATCACTAGGTTTCACACTCTCTCATTAGCCAGATTTGTGTTTTCAAATTTGCATCCATTAAAGAGGTATGTCAAATCATCAAAACATTCTGTATCAAGCCTGGCAGCCAATACATTTCAGATCACACGCACACACACACACTCACACACATATATATATATATATATATATATATATATATATATATATATATATATATATATATATATATATATATATATATATATATATATATATATATATATATATATATATATATATATATATATATATATATATATATATATATATATATATATATATATATATATTCATCATCATCATCCGGACCTCCTTTCCCACCCTAGGGCAGGGTGAGGAGTAGCAATGTCCAGACGGCCCAAATTTGCCCAATCCACTGGGCCAAGCTTCCATTCACTCATCATTCAAGCCTCCGGAATCCTGGCTCTATCGGATACGCCAAAAACATTCACAACGTTCTGTAGCTTCACATAAACGTATCCGATTGAGTCATTCCGGAAGCTGCCACGGTAAAAAGGGATACCAAATGCCTGATCATGCACTTCTCCTCACAACATTCATCCAGCCAGCTCGGTCTCTTCTCAGTTCCCTAGCCTCACCGACTTCCAAACTTCTCTTCCTCACACACTCATCCACCATACAGGTATCTCTCCACCTTCTCCTTGGCCTACCTCGCCTACTCCCTCTTTCAAATTCGCTCAGGTATACCTTTTTCACCACTCTATTGATATCCATTCTCTCCACATGACCATACCATCTCAGTACACTCTTCGATTCTGTTGTCCATCAACTTCCTCACTCCACATCTTTCACGAATCACATTATTTCGTATCCTATCCACCCTCTGTACTCCACATACATTCCTCAGCAGTCCCAACTCCACTGCTCTTGCTCTTGACTTTTCATTTTCATGCCACACCATAGTCTCACATCCATATGTCAAATTTGGTACTAACACTCCTTCATGTAAGCCTCGTGCAGCTGCAACACTCAAGCCTCTGTTTCTTATCAAGGCCTTCATCGCACCAGCTACCTTTCTTCCTTGTGTCACTCTACTTTCAACTTCTTTTGCACATTTTCCTCTCTTTTCTATCACTGTACCCAGGTACTTGAACTCTCTCACCAATTACAGTCTCTTTCCATTGGCTGTAACATCGCACTGGGAGTCACCTTCTCTCTCAGTAACCATCACTTTACTCTTTTCTACATTTACCCTCAAGGCACGACGTTCACAGCCATCAGCAAAACTCTGCAACAGCCAACCAAGTTCTTGTCCGGTATTTGCAAGCAGTACTGCATCATCAGCATACAACAAATTTGAGATATTCCATCCATCAGCATTCATTACGACAGCCATCCATCTCTCCATTACTCGTGTTTTTGTTTCTCTCATTACCTCATCCATATATATATATATATATATATATATATATATATATATATATATATATATATATATATATATATATATATATATATATATTGAACAACCATGGGGACATCACACAACCTTGTCACACGCCCACACCGATCGTGAACCATTCACCTAGATGCCCATTAACCTTTACACATGCCTCACTACCATCATAAAAACTCTTGACGGCACCTAGCAGCATACCATCTACACCGTACATGCGCAAAACTTTCCACAATCCCTCTCTGTCCACTTTGTCATATGCTTTTTCCAGATCTATGAATGACATAAACACCTTATGGTCCTTCTCACAAGCCTTCTTTGCTATCTGTCTCACTGCAAATATTTGATCCACATATCCTCTGCCACTCCTAAAGCCACCCTGTTCATCATTCACTAGGACTTCTGAGATCTCTCTCACTTTCTCTATAATAATTCTTTTATACACCTTCCCTACCGTACTCAAGAAACTTATGCCAAGATAATTCTTGCACTCACTTCGCTTACCATTATTTTTGTACAGGGGTACAATCACAGCCTTTTTCCACTCTGCAGGCACAGTTTCACTCATCCATGCCTCCTTACATATTTCCAACAAAAATTTCATTCCACTCTCTCCACTACACTTAAGTATCTCTGCATACACCTCGTCAACCCCAGCTGCTTTTCCATTTTTCAGGCGCTTCACAGCACTCTTCACTTGTGCAAGTGTCACATCTCCTTGTCCTGCATTCCATCTCTGCACACCCTCAAACCCAATCATGTTTACAGTCGCTCTGCTCTCTCTATTCCCATTAATCAGACTTTCAAAATATTCTTTCCATCTGGTCCATATTTCATCCCCATGGGTTAAAAATCTACCACCTACATCCTTCACAGCATCACATTTCCTTCCACTTTCATTTCTACATTTCCGCACCTCTTTCTAGAATAACTTCCTGTTTTCAGAGTAGTTCACATTCATTTTTCTACCTGGATCATCATTCACCTCCTTTTTCCTCTTCACTAGTCTCTTTAATTGCTTCTTGTTCTCAATATATTCAGTTCTTATTTCAACTGAACCACTGTCCTGTAACCACATTAGCCACTTCTTTCTCTTTTCCTCCACCTCTCTCTTAACATCCTCATCCCACACCATGCCGTACCATCTATCTATCTATCTATCTATATCTATCTATCTATCTATATATATATATATATATATATATATATATATATATATATATTTATTTATGTGTAAAGTGGAAGGAATGTAAGAAAATGTTCTGGAAAGAGGTGAAGAGAGTTAGACAGGATGGCAAAGAAGTTAACCGCGGAGTGAAAGTTAAAAATGGTAGATTACTAGTGAAGAAGGGGAAAAAAGTGAACAGATTTAGAGAACACTTTAAGGAACTGTTGAACACAGAGAATGAAAGTAATGCAAGCATAAGTGGCTGGGGAATGGCTGAGAGACGTAGGGATGTGAGAAGAGAGGAAGAAATCAGTAGGATGGAAGTTGTGGAAGCAATGAAGGAAGTCAAATTTGGGAAAGCCCTAGGAATTGATGGAGTGTGTGGTGAAATGCTGATGCATGGGAGTAAGATAGTAGTTGAATGGATGTGGAAGATGTGCAGATTGACCTGGGAGGAAGGTAGAGACCCGGAAGAGTGGAAGTCAGGTATCATTATTCCCTTGTACAAAGGAAAAAGGGGAAAAGAAGTGTGTGATAATCATAGGGGCATTTGTCTTCTTAGTGTAATAGGAAAAGTGTATGGTAGGATACTTATTGATAGTTAGGGGGGAAAAACAGAGGAATTAGTTGGAGAAGAAGAGGGAGGTTTAAGGAAGAGAAGAGGTTGTGTAGATCAGTTATTCATTCTTAGATCGTCTGTGGAAAAATTTCTAGACAAGGGAAAGACGTAGAAGGTGTATGTATGCGGCCTTCATGGATTTGGAGAAAGCATATGACTGGGTAGATAGACAAGGATTGTGGAAAGTATTAAGAGTACGAATATATGGTGTAGAAGAGAAGTTGTAGAATGCTGTGAAGAGTACGTATGAGGGTGCTAAGGCTGCAGTGCATGTGTATAGTGAACTGGGTGAATTTTTCTATTTGAAGATTGGATTGAAACAGGAATGTGTCATGTCTCCATGGTTGTTCAATCTGTACATGGATGGGGTTATAAAAGAGATACAAGACAGGGCAGTGGATGATGGAGTGGCCCTAATGAGAGAGGGCAATATTTGGAAACTCCCTGTATTGTTGTTTGCAGATGACACTGTGTTGTTAAGTGAAGATGAAGGGGAGCTGCAAGGCTTGGTGGATGAGTTAGGGAGAGTGTGTAAGAAACGTAACCTAAAGGTGAATGTACGGGAGAGTAAACTTATGGTCTTCGAGAGACGTGAAGTCAGTGAATGTACAGTGTGGTTGAATGAGGAGGATATGGCAAATGTGAGTGCGTTTAAGTACTTGGGTAGTGAGATGAGTAAGGATGGAAGTTTGGAGCGTTAAATGCTTGGAAGAGTACCACAAGGAAGAAAGGTTGCTGGTTCCTTAAAAGCAGTGATAAGAAACAGGAACGCGAGCATGAAATGAAAAAGTTACTGCATGAGAGTATTGTGATACCAACTCTAACGTATGGATGTGAAGCTTGGTCCTTGTTGGAGGGACAGAAGTCAGGAGGAAAAGCAGTGGAAATGAGTTATTTGAGAGGAGCCTGTGGAGTCACATGGAGAGACAGACTGACAAATAAGCATGTGAAGGAGCGTTCTGGTGTGGATGTGGATGTGATAGGAAGCGTTAGGAGAAACACTCTGAGGTGGTTTGGCCATGTGGAGAGGATAGAGAGTGAGAAACTGACGAGGAGAGTGTATGTAAGTGAGGTGGATGAGGGAAGAGGGAGGGGGAGGCCAAGGATGAGATGGAAGGATAGAGTGAAGAGGTATATATGTAGCTTTGTCTGATAGAGTCATCAGATTCAACGCTTCATCCTTCTCTTGCTTGATTTTTAAAGTCTGCATCTGTCAAGCAATGAAAATGGCCGGTGAAATTCTTTTAACTGAGCCTCTATTTTTACAGGGAAACACACATTCCTTCTCAATCTTCTCCACAGTAAAATAGTCATTACTAAATGCCGCTGATCAAAAGGAACATTTTCTTCGCCACTCCCTTCCTTTCTCGCCAGATTTGTGTAAAAAAAATTACATGTAGTCTAGCTTTTGTATAATCCAACTCAGCATTTCTCACAAGCCTCTAAATTAACATATGGAACAGTTTCTAAGAGTTTATTTCTCCTCGCAAGCACACACACACACACACACACACACACACACACACACACACACACACACACACACACAATCATCACTGAATCCCATTAGGTTACAAGAGTTCATCAAGATCAGCATCCCCTCCTTCGCCCGACCTGTTTTACAGCTTTAATTCGCTCAAGTCTTCTGTCAGGCCATCAGAATAGGGTATCACATTCTATCAGCACGTCATTTCCTTCTTATAGGTACAAGCATTGTCATTACAAAGCACAAGCAGGCCAGAATGACTTACTAAGTACAGTTTGGTCAGGACGGGTCACTGAATACGGTTAGTTCAAAATATGTCACTAAATACGGTTAGGTCAGAAAGGGTCACTGAATACAGCTAGGTCAGAATATCACTAAAGGCAGCTGCGTTAAAACAGGTCACTAAATACGACCAGGAGTAAATGGGTCACTAAAAGAAACGAAACCAAAACGAATTACGGATATAGTCAGACCAGGTTGGGTCACTAAAGGCAACTAGGTCAACGACTCACTGTATACGGGCAGGGCAGGGTCATAACGAGTCCTTAAGTGCAGCTAGGTCAACGGGTCACTGGACACAGTAAGATTAAAATGAGTTTCTAAATGCAATCAGGTCAAAATGGTTCTCTAAATATAGTTAGAGCGGAACGGTTCAGTAAATCCAGCTGGGTCAGAACGGAACTTTAAGTTCGACACTCCCTCACTCCACCAGTGCCTCTCCACCACAGACCATCTGCCCATCACCACCACCACCATCACACCTGCAACACTGACTCGTTCTGCCGACAGCTGGCCACAGAGAAAGGAGAGTTATTATCAACTTAACCCAGTCCGCTAGATGAAAAATGAAAATTTCAAATGTGCAATAAGTGGGCAGCTCAGCGATGAATGAAGATATTATATAACTGAGGCTTAGAATATCAGTCACTGTTACAATCCGCGGTATACTGAAAAACTATATAGATACTTAATAGGCAAACAAACATCTGCACAATATTGTGCTACTCAGGAAAATGGACAGTCTAGTGCAACACAGAGAAAACTTTTTGGCAAGAAAGAAACCGGTAAAAAAATCAAAATAAAAAATTAAGTTCGTCGAGCGTATTGTTTTTATATAGCAGCTTGCGGAGATTAAAGTTAATTGGATTAGGATAGGAGGGATGAAGTTTACTTCCTAAATGCTGAAAAGGGGGAGAAAAACAGACATTGTGAAGAAAGATACACCCCACTCTTGTCGTTGATGCACAACACAATACCTGGCCAGAAAAGAAAAGTAAAAAATAATTTATGCCTTAGGAACAAACGATGGCTACGCATCGGAAAACAAGGAAACAACGGAAAGGAAAATCAATGAAAAAGAGTGATATATGTTCCTAATAAATGGAGAATTGTCACTCCAATGATGAATCGGGGGGATGTGAGCGTGGACCCCCAGCGAGGAAGTCTGTGCCTGGCTTAAAGCTGGGGGACCGACAGCAGTGCGGGTTTCCAAGGTCGGCCGCTTGGTGCCGCCAGGTGCCCGGTCCCCAGCCCAACGCGAGGGGAATGATTGATTAACTTGGAGACGTGCTGGGTGAGGATGTGAGAAAAGAAGTTGTCGCGAGCAATTACGCTTTTTCATCTTTTGTTTGCAGGCAGATGGGAAACTGCAAAATCTTTCGAAAGATGTCAGTCCGTATCACATTTTCTGATACATTTTCACATAAGCCAAATTAGCAAAAACTAATATTTTTAAACTGTGACACACACACACACACACAAAAGTTAACTTCACCCATATATAACTTTTTTTAAATTCTAAGGAACAGCAATGTATATATGTATGAATGTATGTGACTATTTGTAAATATGTATAACAGGAGTCAGATTAGCAAAATACGAGCATATACAGTTGATGAGGCGTGAGAGAGTACAGGAGGAAATATAGCAACATCGAGGTGAAATTGCCACAAACTTATATTTTTCTCTGTCATCCAAGCAGTCGGAAAACTGCGAAAAAGAAAAAAAAAGTGGCAGATTATCCCTGAGAGTTGATCAGGGAGGTTACTTCTTTTGCCAACTACTATAGTGATGAAAAATGGAAACAACCAGTCCCGTAATACTCCTGCCCACCCGCTTCGTCTCGCGCTATAAAGGACTGAACCTGGGTTACAACACTTATCCGTTCAATAATTATGATGACAGCGTTTTACATCATTCTTGCTATATGCTGACGAATTTATTTAGTGCAAGTCAGATGCATTGGAATGAAGCTGCCAGGTATATCTTTTGTACTTCACGATTGTGGTACTCTTTTAAGCTGAGTAATATCATCTGCTGGTGGGTGGAATGAAATGCAAATGACGTCCTTTAGCCTACACCAAGGGTGTGGGCGGATCATATTATGATCCGCCCACACCCCTGGTGGTATTACGTAATTGTCAAGCCCCAGACACCTTGGAGACTCGAAGCTGAAGCTGTATAAAACCCAAAGTAGTGCAACATTGATGGCTTCCCCCCTTTTTCAATTACATAATGAGGTTCTGTACAGGGCAGACGTTCACGGCATCTTTATGCCGCATTGCTTGGCATGTTATACGAGTATAATAACAATAATAAAAATAATAATAATAATAATGATAATAATAATAATAATAATGATAATAATAATAATAATATTGATGATGATGATGATGATGATGATAATAATAATAATAATAATAATAATAATAATAAACAGGAAGAAGACGGAAGAAAAAGAAGAGCTAAGAAATATCATCACCATCATCATCATCATCATCATCACCATCATCATCTCATGAGTAACGTCTACACTGTGAATGGGGATCGGGAGGATCCATAAAGAGGAACAGGAAAAACCTAATCGGCAGGAGAAAATGTAGCACCCAGTGTATTCATCATCATCAGCAGCAGCAGCATCGCATCAACATCAGCAGCATCACCACCATTAAAAATAATGAGGTGAGCAGGACCAGGAAGACATAAAAAGGGAACAAAATATCATCACCATCACCATTATTATTCTTTTCCACTTTTAAGCCCGTCAGTATGAGCGAGGATTTCATTCAAGTTGCAACCTCTCGCAGTGGATAGGGTTAAGGATAGCTGGACCTAACTTCTGCATTGTCTAATACGTTGAATGCAATCGCTTGTTGGCAGCACGAATACAAAAAAAAAAAAATGTTGTGGAGAGACTACGAATGAAGTGAGTAGCGTCTCGAAGCAGGCAAAAACAGAGAAGCATAAAGGCAAGGGAAAGTGTCACATCAGTAGTCGGTGGTAGTGACTGAGGTGGTAGTGGTGGTGATAGTCTATATATCGGTGTCAGCGATGGTGGTCTAAGTGTTAAAGGCAGGTGTGGTAACGTGATAGTAGTGGTGGTGATGTGTTAGTGATGGTGGTGGTGGTGATGTGTTAATGGCACGTGTGGTGATGTGGTAGTGGCGGTGGTGTTGACGTGTTGATGGCAGGTGTGGTGACATGATAGTGGTGGTAGTGACGTGTTAGTGGCGGTGGTCGTAGTGGTGACGTGTTACTGGCGGTGGTGGTGATGACGCATTAGTAGCGGTGATAGTGGTGACGTGTTAGTGGCGGTGGTGATGACGTGTTAGTAGTGGTAATGGTGATGTGTTAGTTGTGGTGGTGGTGACGAGTTAGTAGTGGTGGTGATGACGTGTTAGTAGTGGTGGTGGAAACGTGTTAGTGGCGGCGCTGGTGACGTGTTAGTGGTGGTGGTTGTGATGTGCTAGTGGTGGTGGTGATGACGTGTTAGTGGCGGTGATGATGTCTTAGTGGTGGTGGTGGTGGTGGTGATGTGTTAGTGGTGGTGGTCGTGACGTTAGTGGTGGTGGTGGAGACGTGTTAGTGGTGGTAATGTGTTAGTGGCAGTGGTAGTGACGTGTTAGTGGTGGTGGTCGTGATGTGTTGGTGGTGTTGGTAATGTGTTAGTGGCAGTGGTGGTGACGTGTTAGTGGTGGTGGTCGTGACGTGTTGGTGGTGGTGGTAATGTGTTAGTGGCAGTGGTGATGACGTGTTAGAAGTGGTGGTGGTGATGTGTTAGTGGCGGTGGTGATGACGTGTTAATGGCTGTGGTGATTTGTGTTAGTGGTGGTGGTGATGACGTGTTAGTGGTAGTTGTGGTGACGTGTTAGTAGTGGTGGTGGTGGTGACGTGTTAGTAGTGGTGGTGGTGATGACGTGTTAGTGGTGGTGGTGGTGACGTGTTAGTGGTTTTGGTGGTGACGTGTTAGTGACGGTTGTGGTGGTGACTTGTTAGTGGTGGTGGTGGTGACGTGTTAGTATGATGGTGGTGGTGACGTGTTAGTGGTGGTGGTGATGACGTGTTAGTGGTGGTGGTGGTGACGTGTTAGTGACGGTTGTGGTGGTGACGCGTTAGTGGCGGTGTGGGTGGAGAAGTGTTACTAGCGATGGTGATAGCGACGTGTTAGTGCCGGTGATGGGGTGACGTGTTAGTGACGGTGGTGGTGGGGAAGTGTTAGTAGCGGTGCTGGTAGTGACGTTAGTGGTGGTGATGGTGGTGTGGTGTTAGTGGTGGTGGTGGTGGTGTTGACATGTTAGTTTCGGTGGTGGTGAAGTTAGTGGCGGTGGTGGTGGTGACGTGATAGTGGCAGTGGTGTTAGTGTCGTGTTAGTAGCAGTGGTGGTCGGTTAGTGTTAGTGGTAATGATGGTCGGTAAGTGTTAGTGGTAATGGTGGTCGGTAAGTGTTAGTGGCAGTGGTGGTCGGTAAGTGTTAGTGGTAATGGTGGTCGGTAAGTGTCAGTGGCGGTGGTGGTCGGTAAGTGTTAGTGCCAATGGTGGTCGGTTAGTGTTAGTGGCAGTGGTGGTCGGTAAGTGTTAATGCCAATGGTGGTCAGTAAGTGTTAGTGCCAATGGTGGTCAGTTAGTGTTAGTGGCAGTGGTGGTCGGTAAGTGTTAATGCCAATGGTGGTCGGTAAGTGTTAGTGCCAATGGTGGTCGGTTAGTGTTAGTGGCAGTGGTGGTTGGTAAGTGTTAGTGCCAATGGTGGTCGGTGTCAGTGGCGGTGGTGGTTGGTAAGTGTCAGTGGCGGTGGTGGTTGGTGTCAGTGGCGGTGGTGGTTTGTAAGTGTTAGTGGCAGTGGTGGTTGGTAAGTGTCAGTGGCGGTGGTGGTTGGTAAGTGTCAGTGGCGGTGGTGGTTGGTAAGTGTCAGTGGCGGTGGTGGTTGGTAAGTGTCAGTGGCTGTGGTGGTCGGTAAGTGTCAGTGGCGGTGGTGGTGGTTGTGAATGTGTTAGTGACGGTGGTGGTGGTGATATATTAGTGGCGGTGGTGGTGACGTGTTAGTAGCGGTGGTGATGAGGCATTCGTGATCGCCCTGGTGGCGGCGCCGGCGACGGAGGGTTTGGTAATATGCCAGTGGCAATGGTTATGACACGCTCGTGGTGGTGGTAGTGGTGATGGCGGTGGCGCTGGAAGCGACGTGTTAGTGGCAGTGGTGATTCTGCTTGTGGTGTTAACATTAGTGGTGGTGATGGAGGTGGTGGAGCTGGTGATGGTGTTGGTGATAGTGATGCTGTAATCATCTTTACACCTGCGCATGTGCTAGCGCGAACGGGGCGTTGGTTTATTGGACGTGTCTTTGTGTTGTTACGGAACAGAGAAAGATAATGTACACTTTAAGTGAGAATACTAATAATCACTACTGTCCCGTAAAGGTCCAGGTTCAAAACAACAGAGGTAAAATTACAAGTTAAAGTTTAATGCACAAACTAACAACAAAACATTCAGGACTCATAAGGATAATGAAATGGCAAAAACAGGTTAAATATATGGTTAACTGCAATAGCCTCTATTAACACGAAATTAGCAAGAGTAAATTTATCTAAGTCAGCCCTGATAAAATGAAAATACACTGGGTAATGCTCAGTTAATACAAGATAAATTATTACAGATACAAAATAATATTAAATCTGGCTGACAAAATGAATCCTACATAAATTACAAAAAACCTCGATTAGGCCTACAAATCAACACCCTATGCTATACAGTACAAGGAAAAAATGCAATAACAGTTATACTCAAATTACACAGCTGCTAGATGGTTGGAGACTTCCGGAGCACTCACAACAATAACTGTACAGGGGAGGACAGAGATGTGAACAAAATGAGTAGATCTAAGTGGCAATGATGCAGAGACTGAGCTCATTATATAGGGGCCAGCAGATCTTGATACAACTTGTAAGAAGGACGCGCAAATGAAGCCATGGGGACAAAGAGCTGAAAATCCTGCTCTGAACAACAGAAAGAACGACTTACTCTACTATAACGGTAGAAGGGGGGAACTGAGGCAGAACACGCTCGTGATCAAACATGCAGCATACTGTACGTTAAAATTACACAAAGGATGATGAAATCATAGGCTATGTAACACCTCCCCACAAAGAAAAAGAAATTTACAAAGGAAATTTCTTATTACTCTAAAACAATCTGTCTAAAGTCTAGATAAGCAATCTGCAATAACATTTTCTTTCCCCTTGACATGTTGTATGTCTAATGAATACTCCTGAAGAAGTAGACTCCATCTTGTCAATCTCTGATTTTTATCTTTAAACTTACTAAGGAATTTCAGTGGGTTATGATCGGTATAAATGACTATGGAGTCAAAACCAGAACACAAATAAAATGAAAAATGCTGTAAACCCAAAATCAAGGCCAAAAGCTCTTTCTCAATAGTTGAGTAGTTCTTTTGAGGTGGAGTGAACTTCTTACTGTAATAAGATACAGGGTGTTCATTACCCTGATCATCCTCTTGCAGCAAAACAGCCCCAGCTCCTGTATCACTTGCATCAACAGCCATCTTAAAAGGCTTAGCAAAATTTGGAGTAGCGAACACTGGCTGACTTAATAGAATAGCTTTAAGTTTGTTGGAAGAGGATTCACAGTTATCGGTCCAGACAAATTTAACTCCCTTTTTCAGTAGGTCTGTAAGTGGTGATACAAGAATAGAAAAGTTAAGAACAAATCTCCTGTAATAACCTACCATTTCCAAAAATCTTTGTAGCTCTTTCCTACTTTTAGGTCTGGGAAGATCACTTATAACCTGAACCTTAGCTGCTGGTGGTACAACATGTCCATCACCAATTACGTACCCAAGGTACTGAACTTTAGCTTGACCAAACTCACACTTTGATATATTAGCTACAAGATTAGCATGAACCAAACGCTCAAGAAATTTACTGACATGGCATAGGTGATCTTTCCAGTTGTCACTGAAGATTAATACATCATCAATATAAACAACACACCCTGCCAAACCCTCTGTTACAACATTCATGAGCTTCTGAAATGTGGTTGGTGCATTCTTCATACCATATGGCATTACCGAACATGCAAAAGTCTTTCCTAGTGTTACAAAACATGAGATCTCCCTAGCACGTTCAGTCATAGGTACTTGCCAGTATCCCTTTAACAAATCAAACTTACTTATGTACCTAGCCTTTCCGATCTTGTCTATGCAATCTTCCACGCGAGGGAGAGGGTAAGTGTCTGTTTTGGTTATCTGATTAACACGTCTGTAGTCGATGCAAAGCCACTGTGACCCACCTGGCTTAGGGACTAGAGTGACAGGAGAACTCCACTCGCTCTGACAGGGCTCAATCATCTTGTGGTCCAACAGGTAGCCAAGCTCCTTCTGGATGAGAGGAACTTTCACTGGGTTCACATGGTAAGGAGGCAATTTAATTGGCTTTGCGTCTCCAACATCGACATCATGCATCAACACAGTAGTTCTTCCTGGAGTGGCACAGAACACTTGCGGGTACTCGTGCAGTAATGCCGAAAACTCCTGCCTTTCCTCGGGAGGTAGATGAGAAAGCTTAGTCTGGAGATCATTCATGATATCAGGATTCTTCCCCAAACTATCACTCAGGCTCATACTGCATGGGAGAGCTTCACTTGCAGACTCGGGTGGAACAGCTACAGTGCAGACTGGATTATTTTCGTCCCGCCTGTGATATAACTTTAGCATGTTGATGTGACAAAGTTGCTTGTTCTTTCTACGATCTGGTGTGGCGATGACATAGTTGACATCACTGAGTTTCTTCTCCAAGAAATAAGGACCACTAAACTTGGCTTGAAGAGGTTGCCCATGAACTGGTAGCTAAATCAAAACCTGATCTCCTGGCTGAAAGTGGCGTAACCTGGACTTCTTATCATACCAAGTCTTCATTTTCTCCTGAGCAGCTCCTAAGTTCTCTCTCGCCAGCTGTAAAGCAGTGGACAGCCGTTCTTTGAACTTCATCACATACTCCAGCAGGTTGACGTCATCTTCCTCCGACAGCCAGCATTCTTTGAGTAACTTAAGGGGTCCTCTTACTTCATGGCCAAACAGTAGTTCAAAAGGTGAGAAGCCCAGTGATTCATTTGGAGATTCTCTTGCGGCAAACACAATGAATGGAAGACCTTTATCCCAGTCTTTCTGATGTTCCAAACAGTATTTCTTGAGCATCGATTAGAGTTTTTGATGATATCTCTCCAACGCTCCTTGGGTCTGGGGATGGTAAGCTGAAGACATGATCTGGGTGATGCCCAACTCTTTCAGAGACTGCTTGAAAACATTTGACACGAAATTACTTCCCCGGTCTGACTGTACCTCCTTGGGCAGACCAAACTTTGTGAAGAACCCTAGCATTTCCTTAACCACGTTCTTTGCTGAGATATTTCTAAGTGGAATGGCTTTAGGATAACGAGTAGCCATATCAACCAGGGTCAACACATAAGAAAATCCTGAAGAAGTCTTAGGAAGAGGGCCCACAATATCCACCAACACATGGGTGAAAGGCGCCTCAAAAGGAGGAATGGGAACTAGAGGTGCAACCTTTTCGGTCTGATTACACTTCCCCACAACTTGACAGGTGTGACAAGACTTACAATACCAGGAAACATCCCTGAAGATACCTGGCCAGTAGAAGTGTTTCAAAATGCGTGCCACAGTCTTCCTCACTCCAAGGTGTCCTGCCAAACTGTAATCATGAGCCACTCTAATGATATCCTGCCTACAAACACGAGGGATGACAACTTGATGTACAACCTCCCATTCACAGTCGGCTGATGCAGTTGGGGGTCTCCACTTCCTCATAAGTACTCCTGACTTTACATAATAACAAGTAGAAGCACCAGCTGACTCTTCCTCACTGCAAGCAGAGTTAGCTAGACCTTTCAGCTCAGGGTCAGCAACCTGCAACTCAACCAACTCTTGACGAGACAAATTATCAACACTACGGGGTACTGCCTCATCTGGTGAGTGGACCAAATTAGCAAGAAAAGCGTCAGCTAGGATAACATCATCATCATCTTTATCCTCTAAATCACCAGTAACTTTAGACTTAGCCCTAGTGACAGCACATGCAGGGAACACATCAGGGACATCACAATCCTGGGTCGCAGCCACTGGCTCACTAGACAACTGAGGAGCTGGACACACTTGACTTCCACCAAAATCATTTCCAAGTAAGAAAGTTACACCTGACATTGGGAGTGTCTCAACCAACCCAACCATAACGGAACCATTAACAAAACCAGACTCTAAATTCACTCTGCACAGAGGGACAGAGAAGTAATTATTCCCTACACCTTGTAAGATTACAGTTTCATCAGAGGAATTAACATTAGAGCCTAGAACACTGGTCAGCATAAGGGATTGGCAAGCACCTGTATCTCGATATATTTTATCTGATTTCCTCTCATTACTGTCCAGAGGACTGACAAAACCATCAGACAGGAAATTAGCACATGAACTCTTGAGAGTGTCACCCACGTTTCTGCTCAAAAGAGGAGCTCCATCATGAATGAGAATTTAAGTTACCCCTCAAAGCAGGTTCAGTTAACTCAGTTAAAGAATTCTGGGAACTCTCAAGAGTGGACACTAGACCAATTGACTGAATATTTAAAGACTCCTTTTTGTTCACATCACGCTGTCTCCTGAAATATTTCTCCGTAGTATGACCAAGCTTACTACAATAAGTACATTTACTTTTCTGAAATCTAGAGGTGAAGCTGGTATTTACTTCCTGAGAAACATCATCTTTATTCTCTTTCCTGTTACCTGTACTCTGAGTAGAGGCAACGTACTTACTCTCAGCTTTCCCTTTTTCTTTAGAATATCTTTTGTGAGTGAGAACATATTCATCAGCTAAAACTGCAGCATCAGACAAATTATCTATTCTTTTCTCATCAAGATTGTAGGCTTACATCTTTACTAATGCACCTTTTGAAGTCCTCCAGCAAAATCATCTGCTTAAATTTACCAAAATCAGAATCCACATTCTTAGAATTTAACCACTGCTCTAACAGATCTTTGATTTTTGCATACTCAACATGGGATTGCTTATCTTGCTTGTAAGTTGTCCTAAATTTTACTCTATAAGCTTCAGGAACAAGCTCATAGGCCTTAAGAATCAAGCTCTTAACTACATCATAATTATCAGATTGATCCTGAGGCAAAGATGCATAAGTTACTTGAGCTTTACCGGTGAGAACAGTTTGAAGGAGTACTGGCGAATACTCCTTGGGCCAATTAAAACCTGTAGCTACCCTCTCAAACAACTGAAAATACTTTGTTAAATCAGATTCATTAAAAGGAGGGACAAGTTTAACATTTTTAGCCACATCAAAATCATCAGAGCTAGATGATCCAGTTCCACCTTGTTTCATGCGATACTCATGGTCTGCCTGAATCCTAGCTAGTTCAATTTGTGCCTGAGCATGTACCTGTGCCTCTTGAATACGAGCATTTGCCTGAAATTCAGCCTCCTTAACACAAGCCTCCTTAGCCTGAGACTCAGCCTCCTTAGCACGTGCTTGAAATTCAGCTTCCTTCACACGAGCCTCCTGCAGGGCTAGCTGTAACTTAGCTAATTCAATCTGCGTTTGCTCATTTGGAGGAGTTACATTAAACAAGCTTTCATTAATCATGTCAACAATTTGATCTTTAGAATGATGAGAGCGAACAGCAATTCCCAATTGTTGAGCAACAAGCTTAAGTTCATTCTTTGTTCTGTTTTCTACATCACACACTGTTTGCACATTTGACAAAAAATCTTTGGCTTCATCAAGTGTAGTAACAGTAGATATCATGAATAAGTAACTGCCACAAAATATCAAGCAATATCCTTATGATAATATCCTGAATATCCTGATAAGAGGTCGCCAAATTTATGTTACGGAACAGCGAAAGATAATGTACACTTTAAGTGAGAATACTAATAATCACTACTGTCCCGTAAAGGTCCAGGTTCAAAACAAAAGAGTTAGGTAAAATTACAAGTTAAAGTTTAATGCTCAAACTAACAACAAAACATTCAGGACTCATAAGGATAATGTAATGGCAAAAACAGGTTAAATATATGGTTAACTGCAATAGCCTCTATTAATACGAAATTAGCAAGAGTAAATTTATCTAAGTCAGCCCTGATAAAATGAAAATACACTGGGTAATGCTCAGTTAATGCAAGATAAATTATTACCGATACAAAATAATATTAAATCTGGCTGACAAAATGAATCCTACATACATTACAAAAAAAACTCATTAGGCTTACAAATCAACACCCTATGCTATACAGTACAAGGTAAAAATGCAATAACAGTTATACTCAAATTACACAGCTGCTAGATGGTTGGAGACTTCCGGAGTACTCACAACAATAACTGTACAGGGAAGGACAGAGATGTGAACAAAATGAGGAGTAGATCTAAGTGGCAATGATGCAGAGACTGAGCTCATTATATAAGGGCCAGCAGAGCTTGATACAACTTGTAAGAAGGACGCGCAAATGAAGCCATGGGGACAAAGAGCTGAAAAGCCTGCTCTGAACAACAGAAAGGACGACTTACTCTACTATAACGGTAGAAGGGGGGAACTGAGGCAGAACACGCTCGTGATCAAACATGCAGCATACTGTACGTTAAAATTACACAAGGGATGATGAAATCATAGGCTATGTAACAGTGTGAACAAAACGCTTCAGTTTTTATCAAATTTTGATCATACTTGATGTAAAGGTAGAGGGTCTGCCTAGGTGTTGACTTATTGTTTTTGAGTACAACATTTCAAAAGCCAGTGTTACATAACGAAACTACTTAAGCAGTTTCGGTCCAATTTAAGCCAAAAAAAAAAAAAAAAAAAAAAAATTCACAGGGCATGGTAAACTAAAACAGTTCTGATCCATTTTAAGTCAGATTTTGTATACGAGTTTAGGGTCATGCAGGAATGACGTGATTATATCTTGAGGACAATAATATTGAGCAAAATCAAATGTTAGGCCAATAGAACAGCTGAGGGGCATGGATCATCTGAGCAACTCTGCTTGCTATAGCTGATTCAGTGCTCTGGTGCCAGAAGTCTTGGTCGGAGATGCTCAGCTGTTGAGGTGCTGCGGGTCGCATCCAAGAGCTTTCTATTATGTAATCTTTGTTTGGATCGTAGTGTGCTCTACTACCTCTGAATGATGTACGGGATTTCTTACATCCTGAACTTTCTTTTGCTGAAAGGGCTAATATGGGACTAGTTGATAACGTTTCACGTTATTGTTTTTATATTGAGGCGGAAACACTGAGAGAAAATAAAATTTTTAAAAAGTGTTCCGTTTAATAATTTTTCAAACATGCAGGCGGAAACAAACGAGCAAGAAGACCGTTATTCCTTGCAGTACATATGAGATAATCAAAACAGCACCATACTCCTAATCAAATCGGAAATGACTGGTACTCATTGCATGCCATGCTTCTGAAACAATGAAACGTTTTCTCGTTGATTTAGATCACGCAGTATTTCTTAATTAGTCATTTTAACTATTACACCTCGATTTTCTCTTACATGTTACTGACATCAAATTGATATTGACATTGCTTCCGTCAGTAACATACAGGAAGATTTTAACTGCTTTACTTCGATTATTTTTCTTTATTCTTCCTGCAAACTGTTTTCTTTGATCTTATATTTCCATTTAGGGAAGTTAAATGTTGCCTTCATTAATACCCTCAGTACTATAGGCATTCCCCGTGTTCCGTACAATAGTGTACAAACAGCAAGAGTAAACAAACAAACAAATGTTAAGATAATGAAAGGATTAACGTGTAGTGAATATGTCGTTGAGGAATTGGCTTTATGAAATCTGCTGTGTTATCAAGAATACGGCCTTATAGGGAAAACATTGCTTAGGATAGGAGAAAACAACTTGTCATAAAAATTACACTTCCCTTCTTGCTATTGAACACCCGGCAAACAGAAGTAAAGGCTGACTACACTGGGACAAAGGGTCGTGTTCCACTCGACATAGAGGTTTCCAAGCACCTTCATAGGAGTAGTTTTTTCCTATATATATATATATATATATATATATATATATATATATATATATATATATATATATATATATATATATATATATATATATATATATATATATATAACGCTCAAATTTTTTTTTCAAGTTCTTTATATCTATGTAACATACAGTAGGCATAGACTGCATGAACTAAGTCTAATGTTGACAAGTATATGGAGGAAGGTGCCAGGCACTCACGGTCCACTCACTAGATGTAGTGTTGCTCTCGGGTGACTGCCCTTTCCTTTCTTCCTTCCTTCTTTCTTTCCTTACTTTTCTGTCTTTGTTTCCTTTCTTCTTTCATCTTCTGTCTAAGGGCGACTCTACACTGAGGGGCAAGCTAAATGGTTTTCTTTACACCAAGAAACCACTTACTACGCTGAGTGGCAACCATATAACCAAACTATGGCGCGTGGGTGTTTTGTGGGTAATTGAAGTGCTCCAACCGGATTGAGCTTGTTGACAGGTAGGTACAAAGGGAAGTAGGTAGGTAGGCAGGGGGGTAAGTACATAGGAAAATTACTGTGGGTGTGCTGACAGGTAGGTACAGTTGCAAGCAGATGACTCCAGGCCACCTAATCCACCAACATGTGGACTATATATATATATATATATATATATATATATATATATATATATATATATATATATATATATATATATATATATATATATATATATATATATATATATTGATATTGATAATGATATGAGACCAAATTCTCTGCCCTCTAGCATCTGTTTTTTACCAACACGTGACACAAATGACACAAATCCTTGGCACTCATTATATTATTTAGTAGAATATACAATTATACATTATAATATGCAATGTATAAATGTACATGACCCAGTATGTGCAGCTTAAGCCAGCAAGCACAACACTTACAACAAATCTAAAAAGTTATTGTGTGGTGTGATATTCATTCAGTGCTAAATCTTGGCATGATGTATTCTTGTTCGAATAAAGCCATCCCTTTTTTCTTGTCCAGCAACAGCTATTGGTGCCTCTGCGACTGCCTTTATGCACCTTGCCACTGCTTGTGTATTACATGGAAAATGTGGAATTTCAGTGGCAAGAGTTGTTTTGTTACGAACCACATTTTCCAGGTCAGCATTGGAGATTGATTTTATGATTGAAGGTTCAGTCAGGACACACTTCTGCCAGTCAATCAAATCAGTGCACTCCTCGGCACTGGGACTGAAGGATGGTACTTGAAAACATCTAATACTACGTTGACGTGCCTTGGAGGCTCGAGTTCTCATGATTCGTCGAACGCCCAGCTCACTGATATGTTGTCGCTCGTCGGTTACCATGGTCGGCAAAATAATCTCAGGGTGGCCAGAGTAGTCATTGCACTGAATCACTGCATCATCTGCAGCTTTCAGATCTCGCGACAGGTAGCGTGACCTCTTAATCTGCATCCACAGGTGCTTAGAGCCATCCCTACATGAAGGCTTAGACTTGATCGTGACCCAGACTGGAGCGTAAACCTTCAGAATGAATTCAACATTTGTTTTGCGATTACTGCTAGGCCTTTCTGTCGCAATATACAAACGCAGAACTCGATTGGCCAGCGTGACCCAACGGGACGTATCGAGTTTTCCTGGCTGACGATGTGACAACGAGACACAGCAATTGCCAATGATTACTGCTTGGCAAATATTCAGTAAACACTGCTGATCCGAACTCAGATCTTCATCACTGAAATCCGGAAATTCACATGTTATTGGCTTAAAAGCAACAATTGAGATTTCCTCACAATATGCCAATAAAGAACCGATTGACATTGAGAAACTTCTTGGTCCTGTCATGCAACCATCCAGATTTTTTAACAAATGACGTAGAAGATTTCATTTGCATTGAGAAGGCAAACAAACCACTGTAGAGGACGTTTGACATGTTCTTCAAGGAGTCTTATAACTCCGTCCTTCTTTCCTGTTTTCACTGCAGTGCCATCACACCCAGTTGCCACCAGCCTCTGAATGTCTATGCTATTTTCACCAAGAAAATGGACGATGGCCAGCTTTATGCTTCCAGAACTGCCACTTTCAGTTTTAATGCGACCGAGATAGTTGGAGCCAGGCTCCTGTACCAGTGATATATGTTCCTCTACAGTCACTCTCCGTGAGCTGTGCCATCTACTGTTTCGAGAGTCAGTGTTTTATCCTTTCTTTCATCAAAATATGGGCTTTGTATTTCAACAGTAAGACTTGCCGCTTCAGCACGGATGGTTTCACAATACGTCTGCCATTCTCTTCTAACTTTGCTTCTGTCGATGACATCACTGTAGTCCTCAGATGTTACTGTGGGGGGCGCGGTAGCACAGTGGTAGCGCGCTGGACTTGTGATCGGGGGATTGCAAGTTCGAGCCTCGCCCGGGCTGCCGTGCCGGGAGGGGTAGCTCCCTCCTGTAACCCTAGCGGGGCTATATAGTCCAATACAGGGCTTAGCTCGGGGGAACTCCATTTCTCCCATTTCAGATGTTACTGTGCAATGGTATTCCAAGACTGCAGATGCAATCTCTGCCACTGCTCTATCTGAAACTGCAAGTCGCTCCGAAGCCCTCACAGTATTCTCTAGCCGACGTGTCTGCGGTGATGCTGCTTGAGAAGTACATGCAGCAGTAGATGGGTGTAATGCTTGCGAAGTACATGCAAGAGTAGCAGATAATATTTCAGTGTCATTATCTGTGCTTTCACCAGATTCATCTTCTGCAGAACTGCAAAACCTGCTTTAATATTTTTTTTTATGTCAGTGAACTGACACTAGCTTCAAAGTGATACTGGGCTAGCCTGTCTTGTTCCTTCGACTTTGTTCTTAGACGCTCCTGTAACCTCTTTGTAACTATGCTGTCAAGTGGCCCTATCATCATCCTGCGTGTGGTTCGTTGGTCTTGAAGAAAAGACAGTTCAGGAATTGGAGCCTTGCAAGACTTTGCATACGAACATAATGAATGGTTAGGACATTGGCAGGCTGCAATATCGAATATCTTCCTGGCCTGCTTCTTGAATTAGATGACTTTCTGTTCATACTGCTTATTTCTTTTCGACATTGAATATCTCACAGGTCTGAGATATTTATCGTGGTGATTTCGTATCACCTGTATAAAGCAGGTTGATATCACTGTATGTATTGATGCTCGAGTCCAAATTCCTTTAATTTTGACAGCCAGGACATCAGACACTTCAGCAACAGTTGGTTCTTTTTTTTTAATTACTCTTCAAATCCAGTCTGAC
This sequence comes from Coenobita brevimanus, assembly GCF_032717465.1. Classification (NCBI taxonomy): domain Eukaryota; kingdom Metazoa; phylum Arthropoda; class Malacostraca; order Decapoda; family Coenobitidae; genus Coenobita; species Coenobita brevimanus. The sequence continues at coordinate 42,021,318 of NC_137053.1, read as the reverse complement.
CTACTGATAGTCTGTAAGAACTTTTTCAATGGTTGGCAACCTGTTCAATTTCATCCTATGAGGATTACCGAAAATTTGGCATGCCGTTTGTTTGTTTTTCGGATGACGCACAGCCATCCTGTCACCACGTTCCAACACTCAAACTGCATAAGAAATGCAACAGAACACAGTAGGCTTAACAAATTAGAAGTATTATATGCATTATACAATATGCACACTCAGGTACTTATAAAACACTTGAGAAGCATGTATCTGTAACCTTATTTGCCTTGTCCTCTAATGTATTTGATATGACTGAACATGTCCCAGCATATAAAATTAGTTATTTTGGTAGAGGGCAGAAGATGTTGGTTTTAGAATGCCAAATTTTACATGCAAGATGTGTGGGATGAATGACAACTTGTAGGAGGCATTACATGTTATAATTCAATTTTTCATTTTGTCACTCCACCCTAAGGTAAGCAGGCAGGAGTATAGGTTGTTGGTGTCATTGATGAGTAAACGCTGTCTGTCTGGCCGAGCAGATCCATTACCCGCAGGCAAGCAATTGTCTCTGCAGGACCAAACCATGTTATGAACTTATGTTCCCTTACGGTAGACAGAACCTTGACACAGCAAGGCGCTGAGAAGAGTCTGGAAGTTTGGTTCCCAGATGGACGCCACATCTAACAGGGGCACCCTCTTATCCGGGTATATGGTTACCACCCAGCGTTAGAAATGATTTCCTAGGTTACAGGGAACCATTATTCGTCGTCACTCAGTGCAGATCCACGTGAAATGGAAGCAAGAGTTAAAAAGTGACAGGAAGGATGGGAGAAACAGGAAGAGACGAAGGCAGATACAATTAAAATGATAGAGGTAAAGGAAGAAATAAACAGCACTACGTCAAGTGGGTGGATGATGGTGGCCTCCACTTACCACTAGGGATATAGGTAAATTGGGAAAAGCGACAAGAAGTGGAATTTAACTCTTTGTACGATAAAAGGATAATTTGCAGCGTAATTTCTCCTACTTAAAGGATCACATTGTCTAACAAAGTGGCTGCAAAATTTGCGATCATCACAGAATCTGCTGTACACATGGCAAGGTTTATACTTTATATAACTTTGTCATCGAAACTCTCACATGGCAACCCATAGCTAGCACACACACACACACACACACACACACACACACACACACACACACACACACACATATATATATATATATATATATATATATATATATATATATATATATATATATCCCTAGATGGGAAGACCTGTGGCATATGGATACACGACCAGGGTGCATTTAAGTTTTGCGGTTAATTGTCTCCAAAATAATGGGTATTGGGCAACTTTTTTTCTTTACACCAGGCAGTCCTGAGCCAGCCTATGGTGTTTCTGCTCGCATGCTCAAGTTCCCGCCATTGTTGACTCTCTGTTGAATACCTGTATATCCAATTGGCACGTCTTCCTTTAGCATATAATTTTTGTAAAAACAAAAAGAGGGAGAGAGGAGGGCCATTCTGGTCAAGGTCGATGTCTTAAACGCACATTTTGAGTGTTTTAGGCACAATATGTCCATGTATATGCGTGTAACATGTCCCACTCTATGCAGTATAACGTAGTATATATGGTTTTCTTTGTTTTTTAGTGTATTTTTGTAGGTAATGGAGGCAAAACGAGCTAGGTAGCTGTCCCACACAGAGCTGGCAGAATATTCTGAAGCAGGAGTATTTCAAGAGGACTGTTGACATCACATTACAACGCCTGAGTGACACAGAAACCCTTGATTGTTATTGTGGGTGATGGGAAATTGACCTAGTGTAGCAGTGACCCCGTAATGGGTTAGTTTTAGGGGTCAATAGTGGCCGGAATAATGGGTAAATGGGAATTATTATTTACAGGTGTGTAGTCATGGGCCCCTAACGAACAAGATACCTGTCAGACGAAGAGCTGGCAAGGTATCTGAAGTCAGAGGAGTTCAACAGGACTGTTGACACCAAACTGGAACACAGAGTGACACAGAAACCCGTGAAGTTAGTTAGTGTGGGTGATGTGGCACTGACTGAGTGTACCAGTGACCCTAGTGGTGGTGTGAAGGCCGTCATTACACCACACAAGGACCGACAACAGGAGCCTAACACATTGAGTGCTTTGAGGGTAGAGGTGTATATATTTATTACCTGTTTCCATTTATGCCATGCACCCAGTTTTCTGTTAAACCCAGGATTGGCAGGCCGACTGTGTGATATTGAGGTATTAGATTCATAGGTTTAGGTAGTTTTTTTTTTTCTCAGTTTCATGTATGTACATCTCAGGAAGAGAATAAGTCAATACTACTTTCTTCCTTCACTATTTTTTTTCAAACAACTTATGAATGTATTTATTTTAGCTCATTTTTATTCATTCCTAGTCATCTGGTCTCCACAGGAGTTATATTTGTATTTCAGCCCCATTAGTTCTGAATAAAACATCTTTGTATATTTTTTATTTATTATTTTCCTTCAGTGTATCCAATTGGCACAGGTCTTCCTATCCCGAGGTCAGAAGGGACGTCCTCCTATCTAGGGATATATATATATATATATATATATATATATATATATATATATATATATATATATATATATATATATATATATTGTGTGTGTGTGTGTGTGTGTGTGTGTGTGTGTGTGTGTGTGGTAGGTGGGGGCGCTCACCATAAACTCACTCGATGTAGTGCTGCTCTCGGGTGTCTGTCCTTTCCTCTCCTCTATCCTTCTTTCCATTCATCCTCTTCTGTCTTTCTTTCCTTCTTTCCTCTTTCTTTTGCCTATGGGTGACTTTAGACTCCCTATTCTGTCTTTCTTTCCTTCATTCCTTCCTCTTCCTTCTGCCTGTGGGTGACTCTACATTGAGCAACAAGCCAAATGGTTTCCTGTACACCAGGAAACATTTACTACGCTGGGTGGTAACCATATAACCAAATTTTGGCGCCTGGTGGTTTAGTGGGTAATAGCAGCACTCCAATCAGATTGAACCGGTGAAGGTTTACATCCAAGGGGTGGTTGGGGTTTATTGCTCACGTAATGCCACTCAGGGACAAGTGAGGCTGGTCATTCTCATCTTAAATGCCAGGACAAATTTGCCTAGCCCCGGACTCCGACGCTCCTCATGGGGCAACGTAGGATTGGATGATGGATGGATATATAGATAGATAGATAGATATAGATACATACATACATACATATATATATATATATATATATATATATATATATATATATATATATATATATATATATGTATATATATATATATATATATATATATATATATATATATATATATATATATATATATATATATATATTGTTACATAGCCTATAATTTCATCATCCTTTGTGTAATTTTAACGCACAGTATGTTGCATGTTTGATCACGAGCGTGTTCTGCCTCGGTTCTCCCCTTCTACCGTTATAGTAGAGTAAGTCGTCCTTTCTGTTGTTCAGAGCGGGATTTTCAGCTCTTTGACCCCATGGCTTCATTTGCGCGTCCTTCTTACAAGTTGTATCAAGCTCTGCTGGCCCCTATATAATGAGCTCAGTCTCCGCATCATTGCCACTTAGATCTACTCCTCATTTTGTTCACATCTCTGTCCTCCCCTGTACAGTTATTGTTGTGAGTGTTCCGGAAGTCTCCAACCATCTAGCAGCTGTGTAATTTGAGTATAACTGTTATTGCATTTTTTTCCTTGTACTGTATAGAATAAGGTGTTGATTTGTAGGCCTAGTGAGTTTTTTTTTCTAATTTACGTAGGATTCATTTTGTCAGCCAGTTTTAATATTATTTTGTATCTGTAATAATTTATCTTGCATTAACTGAGCATTACCCAGTGTATTTTCATTTTATCAGGGCTGACTTAGACAAATTTACTCTTGCTAATTTCATGTTAATAGAGGCTATTGCAGTTAACCATATATTTAACCTGTTTTTTGCCATTACATTATCCTTATGAGTCCTGAATGTTTTGTTGTTAGTTTGTACATTAAACTTTAACTAGTAATTTTACCTAACTCTTTTGTTTTGAACCTGGAACTTTACGGGACGGAAGTGATTTTTAGTATTCTCACTTAAAGTGAACATTATCTTTCGCTGTTCCGTAACATAAATTTGGCGACCTCTTATCAGGATATTCAGGATATTATCATAAGGATATTGCTTGATATTTTGTGACTGTTACTTATTCATGATGTCTACTATTACTACGCTTGATGAAGCCAAAGATTTTTTGTCAAATGTGCAAACAGTGTGTGATGTAGAAAACAGAACAAAGAATGAACTTAAGCTTGTTGCTCAACAATTGGGAATTGCAGTTCACTCTCATCATTCTAAAGATCAAATTGTTGGCATGATTAATGAAAGCTTGTTTAATGTAACTCCTCCAAATGAGCAAACGCAGATTCAATTAGCTAAGTTACAGCTAGCCCTGCAGGAGGCTCGTCTGAAGGAAGCTGAATTTCAAGCACGAGCTAAGGAGGCTGAGTTTCAGGCTCGTGCTAAGGAGGCTGAGGCACAAGTTGAAATTGCTAGGATTCAGGCAGATCATGAGTATCGCAGGAAACAAGGTGGAACTGGATCATCTAGCTCTGATGATTTTGATGTGGCTAAAAATGTTAAACTTGTCCCTCCTTTTAATGAATCTGATTTAACAAAGTATTTTCAGTTGTTTGAGAGGGTAGCTACAGGTTTTAATTGGCGCAAGGAGTATTCGCCAGTACTCCTTCAAACTGTTCTCACCGGTAAAGCTCAAGTAACTTATGCATCTTTGCCTCAGGATCAATCTGATAATTATGATGTAGTTAAGAGCTTGATTCTTAAGGCCTATGAGCTTGTTCCTGAAGCCTATAGAGTAAAATTTAGGACAACTTACAAGCAAGATAAGCAATCCCATGTTGAGTATGCAAAAATCAAAGATCTGTTCGAGCAGTGGTTAAATTCTGAGAATGTGGATTCTGATTTTGGTAAATTTAAGCAGATGATTTTGCTGGAGGACTTCAAAAGGTGCATTAGTAAAGATGTAAGCCTATATCTTGATGAGAGAAGAATAGATAATTTGTCTGATGCTGCAGTTTTGGCTGATGAATATCTTCTCACTTACAAGAGATATTCTAGAGAAAAAGGGAAAGCTGAGAGTAAGTACGTTGCCTCTACTCAGAGTACAGGTAACAGGAAAGAGAATAAAGATGATGTTTCTCAGGAAGTAAATACCAGCTTCACCTCTAGATTTCAGAAAAGTAAATGTACTTATTGTAGTAAGCTTGGTCATACTACGGAGAAATGTTTCAGGAGACAGCGTGATGTGAACAAAAAGGAGTCTTTAAATATTCATTCAATTGGTCTAGTGTCCACCCTTGAGAGTTCCCAGAATTCTTTAACTGAGTTAACTGAACCTGCTTTGAGGGGTAACTTAAATTCTCATGATGGAGCTCCTCTTTTGAGCAGTAACATGGGTGACACTCTCAAGAGTTCATGTGCTAATTTCCTGTCTGATGGTTTTGTCAGTCCTCTGGACAGTAATGACAGGAAATCAGTTAAAATATATCTTGATACAGGTGCTTGCCAATCCCTTATGCTGACCAGTGTTCTAGGCTCTAATGTTAATTCCTCTGATGAAACTGTAATCTTACAAGGTGTAGGGAATAATTACTTCTCTGTCCCTCTGTGCAGAGTGAATTTAGAGTCTGGTTTTGTTAATGGTTCAGTTATGGTTGGGTTGGTTGAGACACTCCCAATGTCAGGTGTAACTTTCTTACTTGGAAATGATATTGGTGGAAGTCAAGTGTGTCCAGCTCCTCAGTTATCTAGTGAGCCAGTGGCTGCGTCCCGGGATTGTGATGTCCCTGATGTGTTCCCTGCATGTGCTGTCACTAGGGCTAAGTCTAAAGTTACTGGTGATTTAAAGGATAATGATGATGATGATGTTATCCTAGATGACACTTTTCTTGCCAATTTGGACCACTCACCAGATGAGGCAGTACCCCGTAGTGTTGATAATTTGTCTCGTCAAGAGTTGGTTGAGTTGCAGGTTGCTGACCCTGAGTTGAAAGGTCTAGCTAACTCTGCTTGCAGTGAGGAAGAGTCAGCTGGTGCTTCTACTTGTTATTATATAAAGTCAGGAGTACTTATGAGGAAGTGGAGACCCCCAACAGCATCAGCCGACTGTGAATGAGAGGTTGTACATCAAGTTGTCATCCCTCGTGTTTGTAGGCAGGATATCATTAGAGTGGCTCATGATTACAGTTTGGCAGGACACCTTGGAGTGAGGAAGACTGTGGTACGCATTTTGAAACACTTCTACTGGCCAGGGATCTTCAGGGATGTTTCCTGGTATTGTAAGTCTTGTCACACCTGTCAAGTTGTGGGGAAGTGTAATCAGACTGAAAAGGTTGCACCTCTAGTTCACATTCCTCCTTTTGAGGCGCCATTCACCCGGGTGTTGGTGGATATTGTGGGCCCTCTTCCTAAGACTTCTTCAGGATTTTCTTATGTGTTGACCCTGATTGATATGGCTACTCGTTATCCTGAAGCCATTCCACTTAGAAATATCTCAGCAAAGAACGTGGTTAAGGAAATGCTAGGGTTCTTCACAAAGTTTGGTCTGCCCAAGGAGGTTCAGTCAGACCGGGGAAGTAATTTCATGTCAAATGTTTTCAAGCAGTCTCTGAAAGAGTTGGGCATCTCCCAGATAACGTCTTCAGCTTACCATCCCCAGACCCAAGGAGCGTTGGAGAGATATCATCAAACACTCAAATCGATGCTCAAGAAATACTGTTTGGAACATCAGAAAGACTGGGATAAAGGTCTTCCATTCGTTGTGTTTGCCGCAAGAGAATCTCCAAATGAATCACTGGGCTTCTCACCTTTTGAACTACTGTTTGGCCATGAAGTAAGAGGACCCCTTAAGTTACTCAAGGAATGCTGGCTGTCGGAGGAAGATGACGTCAACCTGCTGGAGTACGTGATGAAGTTCAAAGAACGGCTGTCCACTGCTTTACAACTGGCGAGAGAGAATTTAGGAGCTGCTCAGGAGAAAATGAAGACTTGGTATGATAAGAAGTCCAGGTTACGCCACTTTCAGCCAGGAGATCAGGTTTTGATTCTGCTACCGGTTCATGGGCAACCTCTTCAAGCCAAGTTTAGTGGTCCTTATTTCGTGGAGAAGAAACTCAGTGATGTCAACTATGTCATCGCCACACCAGATCGTAGAAAGAACAAGCAACTTTGTCACATCAACATGCTAAAGTTATATCACAGGCGGGACGAAAATAATCCAGTCTGCACTGTAGCTGTTCCACCCGAGTCTGCAAGTGAAGCTCTCCCATGCAGTATGAGCCTGAGTGATAGTTTGGGGAAGAATCCTGATATCATGAATGATCTCCAGACTAAGCTTTCTCATCTACCTCCCGAGGAAAGGCAAGAGTTTTCAACATTACTGCAGAAGTACCCGCAAGTGTTCCGTGCCACTCCAGGAAGAACCACTGTGTTGATGCATGATGTCGATGTTGAAGATGCAAAGCCAATTAAATTGCCTCCTTACCATGTGAACCCAGTGAAAGTTCCTTTCATCCAGAAGGAGCTTGGCTACCTGTTGGACCACAAGATGATTGAGCCCTCTCAGAGCGAGTGGAGTTCTCCTGTCACTCTAGTCCCTAAGCCAGGTGGGTCACAGCGGCTTTGCATCGACTACAGACGTGTTAATCAGATAACTAAAACAGACACTTACCCTCTCCCTCGTGTGGAAGATTGCATAGACAAGATCGGAAAGGCTAGGTACATAAGTAAGTTTGATTTGTTAAAGGGATACTGGCAAGTACCTATGACTGAACGTGCTAGGGAGATCTCATGTTTTGTAACACTAGGAAAGACTTTTGCATGTTCCGTAATGCCATATGGCATGAAGAATGCACCAACCACATTTCAGAAGCTCATGAATGTTGTAACAGAGGGTTTGGCAGGGTGTGTTGTTTATATTGATGATGTATTAATCTTCAGTGACAACTGGAAAGATCACCTATGCCATGTCAGTAAATTTCTTGAGCGTTTGGTTCATGCTAATCTTGTAGCTAATTTATCAAAGTGTGAGTTTGGTCAAGCTAAAGTTCAGTACCTTGGGTACGTAATTGGTGATGGACATGTTGCACCACCAGCAGCTAAGGTTCAGGTTATAAGTGATCTTCCCAGACCTAAAAGTAGGAAAGAGCTACAAAGATTTTTGGGAATGGTAGGTTATTACAGGAGATTTGTTCTTAACTTTTCTATTCTTGTATCACCACTTACAGACCTACTGAAAAAGGGAGTTAAATTTGTCTGGACCGATAACTGTGAATCCTCTTTCAACAAACTTAAAGCTATCCTATTAAGTCAGCCAGTGCTCGCTACTCCAAATTTTGCTAAGCCTTTTAAGATGGCTGTTGATGCAAGTGATACAGGAACTGGGGCTGTTTTGCTGCAAGAGGATGATCAGGGTATTGAACACCCTGTATCTTATTACAGTAAGAAGTTCACTCCACCTCAAAAGAACTACTCAACTATTGAGAAAGAGCTTTTGGCCTTGATTTTGGGTTTACAGCATTTTTCATTTTATTTGTGTTCTGGTTTTGACCCCATAGTCATTTATACCGATCATAACCCACTGAAATTCCTTAGTAAGTTTAAAGATAAAAATCAGAGATTGACAAGATGGAGTCTACTTCTTCAGGAGTATTCATTAGACATACAACATGTCAAGGGGAAAGAAAATGTTATTGCAGATTGCTTATCTAGACTTTAGACAGATTGTTTTAGAGTAATAAGAAATTTCCTTTGTAAATTTCTTTTTCTTTGTGGGGAGGTGTTACATAGCCTATGATTTCATCATCCTTTGTGTAATTTTAACGCACAGTATGCTGCATGTTTGATCACGAGCGTGTTCTGCCTCGGTTCCCCCCTTCTACCGTTATAGTAGAGTAAGTCGTTCTTTCTGTTGTTCAGAGCGGGATTTTCAGCTCTTTGTCCCCATGGCTTCATTTGCGCGTCCTTCTTACAAGTTGTATCAAGCTCTGCTGGACCCTATATAATGAGCTCAGTCTCCGCATCATTGCCACTTAGATCTACTCCTCATTTTGTTCACATCTCTGTCCTCCCCTGTACAGTTATTGTTGTGAGTGCTCCGGAAGTCTCCAACCATCTAGCAGCTGTGTAATTTGAGTATAACTGTTATTGCATTTTTTCCTTGTACTGTATGGAATAAGGTGTTGATTTGTAGGCCTAGTGAGTTTGTTTTTTTGTAATTTTTGTAGGATTCATTTTGTCAGCTAGTTTTAATATTATTTTGTATCTGTAATAATTTATCTTGCATTAACTGAGCATTACCCAGTGTATTTTCATTTTATCAGGGCTGACTTAGGTAAATTTACTCTTGCTAATTTCATGTTAATAGAGGCTATTGCAGTTAACCATATATTTAACCTGTTTTTTGCCATTACATTATCCTTATGAGTCCTGAATGTTTTGTTGTTAGTTTGTGCATTAAACTTTAACTTGTAATTTTACCTAACTCTTTTGTTTTGAACATGGAACTTTACGGGACGGTAGTGATTTTTAGTATTCTCACTTAAAGTGTACATTATCTTTCGCTGTTCCGTAACAATATATATATATATATATATATATATATGACAAATTTCACTCCCTTATTAATCTGCCACAGGTGTAGGTGGCATCTCATGATCGGAAAATCTTCAGCTGTACTGTACATAAAGGAGAGCACTTGCCCTTCATTTCCACACAGTGCACCGGATCACTAGGTATCAGCAGAACATACATTTATCTGCAGGTCACTTGCTGTCAGTCGGATATAATTAATAGACTGAGTATGTAACTGACTGCATGTGACTCACGGCTATGTGAATCGTGAAACAATATAACCTAAGCTGTTTTTAGTAATTACATTTCCGTATTTCCTGAATAAAAGGTTATTAATCTCCACCCCTGTTATCAACTGTCAGACTGTTACAAGATATTGTTGTAAACATATACAGTTTAGAAGAATTATGTTTGGAGATTACCGAAAAGCAGTAAAACATGTAACTAAGATTTCAGACCATACACTTTTCCGATTATGAAATATTAAAACGACCCGCAGTTGGTATTGAAAGTGATGTTGTGTTACACTGAAGACAGCAGTTTACTGACATGAAATGCAAACAATATAATGAAGCTACAGATGACAACATTTGCAGGGATGGAGCGTGTTCAAACGATCACACTTAGCTACTAGTGTTCTAATTTTAGCTTTCTAACGATGTATGTTGGTCAGATGTAGCGTTAATAATTTCCTAGATACACATTTTATTGTATACTGTATTTAATAACTGCGTAGATCGGAGACAGTCTTCATGGAGCAACGACGGTAGGCATTCAAGTACACGCTTTATCAAGTGGAAGTCAACGCTGCAAAAAGAGAACAACAATATTATCAGTGAATAATACGTCAATTCAATCTTGACAATGTCATATTAAAGCTGGCATCATACAGAGTTGCGCAATGTCATATCACACTTAACGTTTACTGAGACAATAAAGACATCTAAGAGAACTGCTTATTAGCAAAGATTTGTAGTTTCATACAAAATATGCATAAATCTGTATAAAATACACAGCACTAATCATGAAAAAATAATCTATATTCCATACCTACAATTTGACCATTACTATGCTTACAATCCGCAAATGTCGTCGCTGTTGAAATACTTCAAGAACAAATTACTGTGCCCATTGGAGTATTATTTATTCCGATTTCTGGGAGGGGTGGTGGTGACCTCTGAGACTAAAGAGTGCTTAGATGTAGAAAAAAGTGGGGTGCACTGCCGAGGGAAGGGAGGCAATACAGCTGCTTGCATATAACAAATAACAAAATATGCCAAAAAGGGGAGGGGGGGGGACAAGAAAAATGCCCTAGTTCGTTCCTTTTACCTGACACCTTTGCGTCATTACACTGGCGCTCATTTTAAAAGTTTAGTTTGCAGCGATGAATCAGCTTAAATTTTCTCATTACATTTTCCTCAAATTCAGTTTCCTTGTTTTTATAATAGCTGATTATTCATTTTGAAGAATGTAAGAACTCAGGTGATTATAAGGTGCTTCATTTTGGCTGACTTGTGTACCTGTTTGGTGAGAAGCCGCTACGTCACATCTTCGTATGACGTCATTTTGTGTATACCGTATTTTCATCTTGCCTTGATATCTGAGAAACAGTTCTCAGTTGGTGTATGAAATGCGGACTGAAGGAGGGGGGGGGGTATACCGCATCTCCTCTGGGAACCGCTCAGCCATCTAATTATGGGAAAAAGCGTTGTCCATGGTGATAACATTTTCCTCCCCGAGAGCTGTGGCTAGAGCAGTAAAAAATACCTCAAAACTTTCTTGCTTAGAGAGTAGAGAATAAGAAACTGAAAATTTGTCACAGGTATGAAGAATTTGAATTTCACACAATATCGGTGATCTGGTATATTTATTAACTGTTTCAACTTTGCTTAATTGTTTTAAACTGTACGATGTATTGTCTTCGTGTATCGAGAGTGGCAAAACTTCCTGACGATAGGTGCATATACTGACAAATATCTAAACCTTCTCGACAATTATCGATTACAAACGACCAGTGGATTGTTTATTGTGATTAACTGTTAAAAGTTTAAAGATCTGCTTTATGATTTTGAAGAGTCAATTTCGATGGTCTAAATATTCACATGTAGGCTACTTGATTAGGGGTGTGGCATAGATTCAAAGCTTAGTTTGGCATTTTGGGGCAATATTCTGGAATTTGGTAGAGTTTTGAGAAAGGTCACCTAATCAACATCTATTCCGTGGGCTTTTCAAAAAACATGAGTTAGATTCGCTCTGGCTTTAATACTTTCGAAGATTGCATAGTTTCCTTGCTTAATTTTGTTGTTTTTTTTTCCTGATATTGATAGCAGTATGCCGGTGAATTTTGAGAAACGTCAGTTAAGAAACGTTACTTTTTCTTAACTTTCCAACGATGTGCGTAGACTCACTAGAGCTCTAAGACTTTCCGAAAGAACGAAGTTTTCTTGTTCGATCTGGATTATTTTAGCCTGTTTTTCAGGTATATGGGTGGGAATATTGAGAAAAAAAATACATAAAGTAACACCTATTACTATTTTACAAGCTTTTAAAACGATATTCATAGATCTTTTGTGGCCTTGATAGTTTCTGAAATAATACAGCTTTGGCACTGTGCTCCACCACTCTGCCATTACTTGTTTAATATGTCCTTTCTCTTTTCGTTTGACCGAATAATAATAAATAAAATGTAAGAAACTCAGTGGCATGGTGAAATTATATATATGATGGTCGAATATTAATGAAGCAATTTGCTGATCTAGAGGTTTGAAATCAAGGCCAAGGTTTTGTGAAGAAGTTCTAAGTTTGACTATGTCTAAAATACTTTCACTTTTTATCCATGACGTTCATCTTTGCTTGAGGTATGGAAACTGCCGCAAAGGAACCGAGAAGGAATTGAAATGCATGGATGAAGAAAGTGTTATGCACACGAGCTGCATCGCTTAGTAGTCTTCAGCATTACTCTATTCCATATGAGTACAGTACGTGACGTGAATGCAAAAAGAAGTGACAAAAAGAAAAGAACATGTGCGAAAAGGTTTCCTTGTGATGTGAACAAGGATCTCTAAGGCTTGGGTGATATGTGAATGATTGTGGTCTGTATCTGAGAGTGCTTACAGAAAATTTCACTACGTTTTTGCTTTCTCTTTCGTGCCTCACCTCATCTCTCCGACTAGAGCTAAGGTTGGAACAATGATGATTAGGATGATGATGGTGATGATACGCGAATATGAAGGATTTGATAATTAAAAAGTACTTGATTACCAGTGGAATACCAAACGGAAAGATTAAAACACGAATCATATTAAAATAATTACTTTTTCTCTTTCTCTTTTGCAAGAGTCCCCTCCCCCCTCCACTCAAAAATAGAGGACTGACAGAAATTGAAGGACTCCGGTGAAATAATAGCAATAATATGAGTCAGCACCAACATCTGTCAACAAATTCTTGTTTTTCAGATGAATAAAAAATAAGACAACTGTTAATTGGGATAGCTGCAGTGGAGACTAATTGACTTTTTAAAAATCAGAGGAAAACTGCTACGAGAAAAATCCATAACTTGTGAGAAGGCTGCTCCTAATGTGATAAGAAGTATTTGTACCAGTTTATTTTTCTTTTTTCTTATCTCTTCCGTCAAGTAGTCAAGTAGCCACATTTGAGAGGAAAAATTATTATGGTACCAGACAGCCGGAGCAGACGCGATAAGAAGCGACTTTAGCGACTTACGAGTCTCAATTACAGAGGACAGGTGGAAACTAAAACAAAAAAAATCATCGGAAGAAAACATCAATAGCCAAAATGTTTTAAGATCTGCCCCTGCAGTATAATCCATTCCTTAAGACCCAGTAGTCCTCTTACGTGCCACATTCCTTCACACTACCATACCCTCAAAATACATTCGTCTGTTCTTCTGTCAGCAGACTTCTTTACTATATACCTTTCAGAATTTCTTTAACCTGTGCAGTTTAAGTAAATCCCCCGCATTATCAAACAAACATAGTATGCAATGTACACATTCTTAAGTTTTCATGCTTTTGCCATAAACATAATCACATCTGCAGGTATTACCACATCTAAATACAATAATCTTGCTGCCTCCAGTTCTCTTTTTCTTATGAGGGTCTTCTTAAAACCAGCCACCTTTCTTCTATGTGCTAGTTTAGTCTCTACTCCCCTTGCACATTTACCGCTCTTTTATGTTATTGCACTTAGATACAATCACGCCTCTCTATTCACCAGAACATCACAGTTTGAGTTACCTTCTGATTCGACGTTCGTCACTTTACCCTTGTATAAAATTACTTTCAAACGATGGTGCTCACAAAAAAAAAAAAAAAAAAAAAAAAACGGGCCGAACTGCAAAGACTGTTCACTATTAATAACCAACACAACATAATCTGCATATAGAAGATATGAAACACTCTACCATTGTTTGTCACCAGCATTGGTGACCGTTCTATAACTACTGTTTTGACGTTTCTCATTAGCCTATTCATATACATACTGAATAATCATGAGGACATCGCACGGCCTCTTTTCTTTAAAACATTGATGTGCCACCACTCACTACCATCCATTTACTCCTACATATGCTTCACAACCTTTACAGCATTCAACAGATTTCCATCCACACTTCAAACATTGCACACACCTTCCTGCGCAGCTTGGCATACGCTTTTACAAATTCATTAATGCCTTAGATATCTTGCACACGCAGCGTAAGCCATCTAAAACTCCAAAGAGACTTTCGAACCTAAAGAGACAGACATGCCAGATCCATGACTGTAGTTTATGAACAGTATTTTATTATACTGCCTCAGATTAAGCATCAATCGATAATGATCCAGACGAAAAAAAATGTAGGACTGACGTTATCATTGATGATGATAATAATCATGATGCATGGCGTCGGATCAAAATTTTTATTGTTATCTCAGCATACAAATAAATACATACCATTGGACTAATAAAATTTAGTTAGTTCGCTGAAACGGGCAATTAACCGCTTGATTCCACTCTCATAGGCAAGACTGAACAATACATATGAGACTTAAATTTACACTTCCATCATAACGACTATTTTTTTCTTGCCATAGATAGACGATTTACTTCAGCTTAGCGGAAATTCGTGTTAGTTAGGTAGTTAGAAGGCATTTCCTTTCACTTATTGTGTTGATTTGAGTATTTTGCCCTTTTTCGTGTCAATAAACATCTCTGATGTCAATAAATAACGACACCGCTTATAATGGAGGGGTTAAGGGTACGGAACTGTCAGTAACTTATTACTATTTTTATGCCTCGTTCAGATAGATGAACGTGACAAAACTGAGCAACGATGAACTAGATGACGATGAAGGAAGACGTAAAATACAATTTCATTCACTCACAATTGACCAACGTTGTCAGAAACACAGCCTCATTTCCTGTCTCCCACCCCACACCATAACACCATCATCATATACCATACCAACATTGCACACCTGTCTAGCTTTGAAACCAATATCTTTAGTTTACAGAACTGTATATCAAAGACTTGCTCTTCTCTGGAGCAAAGAGCCTCGGAAGGACCACTAGGACTGAGGCTGTTTATTTTTCTTTGTGTTTCATAAGGTAAAGCCAACATCACTTCATACTTTACTTCCCAGCACATACCATACTTTCGACTACATAATCTACACCGCCACCACACACTCATCTGTTTATCACCTACCCTACCCACCACCAAACCCTCACTCCATCACACATCCAACCACTCACTCCACACACACACACACACACACACACACACACACACACACACACACACACACACACACACACACACACACACACACACACACACACACACACACACACACACACACACACACATACACAAACAAACACACTAAATGGACAAACACACTCACACAAATATCATTCACAATTACCACCATCGCCAAACATACACACTTTACACACAAATACATCCTATTACACACAAGTACACACACACACACACACACACACACACACACACACACACACACACACACACACACACACACACACACACACACACTACCAGGAACAAACGCTTTGCAGTCCGCCTCATATTCCACCACCACTACCACCCACCCACCACACACCAACTGTCCACCGCACACCCTATCACTACCGCACCCACCACACACCAACTGTCCACCGCACACCCTATCACTACCACACCCACCATCTAAAACACCACAAACCCGACACCACGACACCCATCACCTAAAGTACCAGACACCCAAATATCACATCCGCCACCAGTAATACAGTAAATCATAACACTATCACACCCACCACCAAAAACACCACACATCCAACCACCACCATGTTCATTGCCATACACCCTTCCAATAACCATACACCCTAACATCACACTCATCACTCCGCGACCAACCACCCATGACACACCTACCACCATCACACACACATACCACACACTGCCAACATAAACTCTGCTGCCATTCACACATCCGATCATCCACCACACACTTTTTCCACACCCACCAACTGTGCTTTCACCTCCCAGCCATACACATCGCACAGTTTATCAGCCACCACACACTCTGCCATTGTCCACTACACACTACCATCCAACACACACACACACACACACACACACACACACACACACACACACACACATGCACTTTCCATCACATATCCTTTCCCCCAGAACACACACACACACACACACACACACACACACACACACACACCCATGCACTTTCCATCACATATCTTTTCCCCCAGAACACACACACACACACACACACACACACACACACACACTGTCAGCTTCACCAACACCCGTCTCGTATGGCTTCGTAGGGACTGAAGCAAATATCGCGAAATTCTAAGCCGGTGTCAGTCCGTGAATTCGATAAATTCAAAACCAGCACTCAGTATGCACGTTGGGCCTTGAGAGAGGGGAAAAAAAAGAAAAAAAAAAGAAAAAACAAGAAGAGCCGAGGAGACAGAAAACGTTCCCCTCATGAGTTGGTTTAGTCGGATGGATAGAAAGATGAACTGAGTTATTTAAGTCGGCCATGGACAATATACGAAATTTTACATATTCTTTTTAATAATGTGAACTTCTTAAAGGGCAGAATTGTCCAGCTGGAATCACCTCTACCGTGTTAAAATCCTGAAAAAAAAATGATTACTCGTGCACAGTCGGGCTGGTACAAATGCTATTAAAAGAAAAAGAAATGCATAAAATTATACAACACAGATCCAAGCATTGTTCATCCAAGTTTTATCATTTTAGTAAAACTCCGAAAACAAGAAAAAGCAACACATCCACTGTAGGTTAAAATACCAGGACAAGATCTCGCAAGGCACTACAACAATATTTTTGGTGTTATACAATATACAAACATTGTACATGATGAATATATGATGGCGGTGGGCACCACAAACGTAAAGGAACATTCAATTCCGCAACGCAAATCCGCAACGCAAATCCGCAAACTCAAAAAATTGCCTTCCACAACGCAAATCCCCCAAATTCCTGAAATTTTAAGTTCTGCAAATGCAAAAACGCAAACGCAAACCATTTTTATCCCTTTCCGTACCACGGCATCAGTTTCATTTTTTTCTGGAGACCATTAGAGGATTAAGTTTAGGATAATATTTTTCATAATCAAGGAGTTAAAAATCATCTCTAGTTACTCATCCGCTGCAGTAATGTCTTCATTTACTCTGTTTTGATTAACAATATGTGACTTTATGAAGTTTGGAAATTGTCTATTGAATGAGATATATAAATTTATAGCTATAGTAGAACTAAAATATTTCAGTTATTAATAATATTAGTATATAAGACTGTTTTTACTACAAAACATGGGTAAATCCTTCACAATTGTATATATATTAATTAAAATATTACACTTCACAGCCCACACTTGACAAGTTGACGCACCAGGCCACCTCCATTCCTCAGCTTTAACCTCCTCAGTCCTCATTCCTTAGTCACAGTCAGACTCCTCCAACAACTGAGACAGCGCCAACATACAGTATATCTATCTATCTGTCTGTCTATCTGTCTATATTGATCCAGCATGGGGAAAGATGGTTGTCTGGTAAGAAAAATGATAAAATTGTTTTAGGTTTCATTTCGTATGTTCTTGTTTCATCTGTTATTTATCAACCTAATGATTTTTGCTGAGATTGAAATACTGGCATTGGCAATGCTACACGTCTGACAAATTTGAAATTTTGACTAAAGGTCATATTCCAGGTGGACTGGGAGGCTTCGTAGCACATCTTTGCACTTTTCATTTTGTTATTGGCTTGCATGTTAAACAAGTCTTTCTAGTATCGATGTAGCTTACATCAGCTGCATACATTATAACGTCTAACAAACTGGAAAATAAATTGATATTGAATTAGGTTTTATATTTTTCTTTACTTATTGAGGGAAAAAAAATCTTTGCTGGCTTTATCCTTGGATTCTTATTTCTTACCCTCCCCCCAGAGAGCACATACAGTATATCATTAAGATACTGTAGTGAGGAACCCTCCAATGAAAAGTAGAATATTATGCTTCATTATTTAATCACGAGTACGAACGTTGCCACCTCCTGGCTTATACCCATTTTCATTCCTTTCCTGAGAGCTTGGTATGAAGCCAGTGAATTATCACAAAGAGATGAACCTGATCTTCAATCTCTCTCTCTCTCTCTCTCTCTCTCTCTCTCTCTCTCTCTCTCTCTCTCTCTCTCTCTCTCTCTGTATTTCTTTTTGATGGAATCGTAAATTTATTGTAGAAAATGTACGATAATGAAAAATGCTATTGTACTGTACACTCTCCCAAAAAAGTATCGGCACTCCTCCAGCACGTATCATTCTGAGATATGCATTAAGCATTGCGATGAATGGGGCATCCTGTAATTAAAAGTGAAAATATTATCTTTGGTAATTATTAGAACTCAAAATTGCAAAAAGATTCACTTACTGGGTGGTAGATGTTTTGTGGCACCACAGTTATAGACTTATGTGTGCCTGAAGAAGTTGTTAATTTTCACAACCATTGTACCCCAAGAGGCCGATTTTGGGGGGGAGGGGGTACATCATGCCGAAGATGAATTTATAGTGTATACTGGAGAGAGAGAGAGAGAGAGAGAGAGAGAGAGAGAGAGGATACTTATCGTACATTTGGCAACAGTGTGGGACTGGCCGGTGTATCATTAAATCGTGAAGACCGTGAAAACCTGAGGACGAGGGCACCAGGCACACTCCAAAAATTTTCTTCTCGGCTAATTTTCACCATTCTTAAGGGCATTCATTGCCATAAAACCTACATCATCGTCTTTGTCGATGTTTTTTCCAGCTGATAAGCATGAAAAAAAGGGGAGGAAATCAAATACGAGCACCTTAAGGCGAAGATATATTTTCCTCACCTTAAGGTGCTCGTATTTGATTTCCCCCCCTTTTTTTCATGCTTATCAACTGGAAAAAACATCGAGAAAGACGATGATGTAGGTTTTATGGCAATGAATGCCCTTAAGAATGGTGAAAATTAGCCGAGAAGAAAATTTTTGGGGTGTGCCTGGTGCCCTCGTCCTCAGGTTTTCACGGTCCTCACGATTTAATGATACACCGGCGACTCAATGCCTCCTGCCAGGGTAGGCCACGTTGACGTTCGCAGGCAGATTTGCGTTGACGGCAGCGCTTCCGCAAGAGCAAAACCACAAATCAGCATAGAATTTGTCGCAAACGCAAATCCGCAAACGAAATCACACTTCTGTAATTGCGGAATTTGCAGTTTGTGGAAGTGATATTGGACGTGCCCTGTTTTGGGCTGTACATGGTTCAGAGTCAACACTTGTATATACCGGCACGAGAACATATCGGGGACCTGGTAAATATAAGTAGAATATTAAGTAGTGTGCGTTAACTCATGTTCTATACCTCTGTTTACTCCAACTATCGAATAATCTTGTCAGTGTATTCCCATATAACTAGTTCTTTATACTATATATGAGAAGTTCTTTCTTACAGGTAATTAGATCGTAGGCCTGGTCGAATTTCCTTTCTGGAAATAATTTGTATTTTACGGTGATAAAGAAAATACGGGTGTCCTCATTTATGACCAATTCCTCACTCTAGTTTCATCCCTCTCTGTGATGTACAGTACAATGTCTGAGAGTGGATGAAGATTGGTGGTGTCTGAGCTGTAGATGTTACGCAACAGTCAATAGTCGCTGGTTACTCTTTTTGCGATTTAAAAAAAAAAAAGTACATAAAAAACATCAAAAGGCAATTAATTAACAGTCGATGTTCGTGGCAAAACAGTAGAAAGCTAGTAAGTTTTACTTGCGTAATCACTGGTGGAGAAGGCAAAAGCAGCCGAACAAGAGCACGACACACTCATTTTGCATTTTCACCTGACGTATGATAAAGTCTGTTTTTACTGCATAAGTACTGTCATAAGAAAATATTATTCAGCCTACTATAGACCTCTCGGACTGCAGAAGTTATGAAGAGTCTTCTTCAGTAACGATGATTTTTTTTATTCTTCTTCCTACCTAAAGATGATTTTTTTTTCAATATACGATAGATGTTTCCTAGGAAGATGATAAAGAGTTCCAGTATATATTGGGCATCATTTATAACATAGGAGGATCCCTTAACTGTCTATTATACCCAATAACATACAAGACGATAGGGAAATACAATGGGTTGAATACGTAACTAAAGATAAGCTGTTACGAAACCTTCATAGGCACTTTGAATACAACACATAATATCGCGTTATGTGCTCAGTATCGCGGTAGGATGTAAGGACGGTGGCAAAATGCATGAAGCAAGGGTAAGGAAGTGGTGCCGTTATAAACCCCATTAATACCATACATGCAATATCTGCTGAACTAATAAAAAGGCATGACGGTATAAAAAATCAAATCGACGTTATCATTCTGAAGAAATAAAACGAGATTCTTTCAACACCCTTCATTATATGGCGTCTCGTCTATGCTGTATGAAATCGTTGGGCTAGAGAAAAAAAAAATGGTGCCAGACAGACGTCAAGAAATTGAAGGTTTATGGCTATAAAATTCCATGGTATTAAGAGCATAGAAATATAATAATCCCTCCTGAAACATTACGATCTTCACAGGGACATATTCGAGCAAAGCATCCAAACCCGCGGGAGATTTCGTAGGCAATTAAATACCCTCGTCTGGCAATACCCAGAGCAAAACAGATACTCACGGATCTGAACGCGATATAACAATAGCATGCAAATCAGCTTTCCACAGACCACAAAAGTAAAAACTGCCACTTTCATTTTACTCCCTTTCAAAAGTGTATAATGATCATAAGACTGAGATACTGTCACAACAAGAATCCTCCAGCTTATATCATACCAGAACCCTTTTTGCCAGCTGCCTCAAACCACCCCCTTCTGAACCAATCAGGGTGACCAGATGGCACTGTGATAAGGCAGACTTTGATGGATTAAGAGTTTTGCTAGTTGATATTCCATGGCAGTGTTTCTTCTCAGCTGGCACCTATTCTACCCACTCACATCACTGACAATACGGATTGGTGTGTAACTGTTAGTAACGTAACAACAATTTACGAAGAGATCGAACTGCCTCAAATGGTTCGACCACCCGCCACAAGTTTATAGCACATAACTACTTAAAATTAAGAAAAAAAAAAATCAATCACCTTAAAATTGCTAGAAACTACGATAAAATGGAAATAAATCTCGCCAAATCATTCTTTCTTCCCCACCAAGAATCCAACATATTACTGTATATAATTAACCTAAATGACAGCAGAGGGTTAACTCTCAGTTCTTTCAGTAGTGATCTTAATAAGTTCTCATCCATTCCCTCACTAAAATCCTTAAACGGAACCACTGTATAATTATGACCCCATGGAAAAGGTAACATACTTGCTTATACGTTTGCCAAAAAATTTTCCTTAAATGAAATTAGTTAAAACGTTCCTGTACCAGAACTTAGACTCTCGCGAAATGGTCCACTGAAGTTACAGATCAGACATGTAAAATTATTCCTAAACAATTTACCAACCAACAAATCTCCGGGCCCAGATGGAATTCCTCTCAGAGTCAACACTTGTATTACACCGGTACGGGAACATGTCGGGGACCTGGTAAATATAAGTAGAATATTAAGTAGTGTGCGTTAACTCATGTTCTATACCTCTGTTTACTCCAACTATCGAATAATCTTGTCAGTGTATTCCCATATAACTAGTTCTTTATACTATATATGAGAAGTTCTATCTTACAGGTAAGTAGATCGTAGCCCTGGTCGAATTTCCTTTCTAGAAATAATTTTTATTTTACGATGATAAAGAAAATAAGGGTGTCCTCATTTATGACCAATTCCTCACTCTAGTTTCATCCCTCTCTGTGATGGACAATGTCTGAGACTGGATGACGAATGGTGGTGTCTTAGCTGTGGGAGATGTTACTCAATTCAATATTCGCTGGTTACTCTTTTTGCGATTTTAAAAAAGGTATATAAAAAAATATCAAAAGGCAATTAATCAACAGTCGATGTTCGTGGCAAAACAGTAGAAAGCTAGTAAGTTTTACTTGCGTAATCACTGGTGGAGAAGGCAAAGGCGGCCGAACAAGAGCACGACACACTCATTTTGCATTTTCCCCTGACGTATGATAAAGTCTGTTTTTACTGCATAAGTACTGTCATAAGAAAATATTATTCAGCCTACTATAGACCTCTCGGACTGCGGACGTTATGAAGAGTCTCCCTTAGTAACGATGATTTTTTTTTTATTCTTCCTACCTAAAGATGATTTTGTTTCAACATACGATAGATGTTTCCTAGGAAGATGATAAAGAGTTCCAATACATATAGGGCATCATTTATAACATAGGAGGATCCCTTAACTGTCTATTATACACAGTGACATACAAGACGATAGGGAAATACAATGGGTTGAATACGTAACTAAAGATAAGCTGTTACGAAACCTTCATAGGCACTTTGAATACAACACATAATATCGCGTTATGTGCTCAGTATCGCAGTAGGATGTAAGGACGGTGGCAAAATGCATGAAGCAAGGGTAAGGAAGTGGTGCCGTTATAAACCCCATTAATACCATACATGCAATACCTGCTGAACTAATAGAACTGCATGACGGTATAAAAAATCAGATCGACGTTATTATTCTGCAGAAATAAAACGAGATTCTTTCAACACCCTTCATTATATGGCGTCTCGTCTATGCTGTATGAAATCGTTCGGCTAGAGAAAAAAATGGTGGCAGATAGACGTCAAGAAATTGAAGGTTTATGACTATAAAATTCCATGGTATTAAGAACATTAGAAATATAATAATCCCTCCTGAAACATTACGATCTTCACAGGGACATATTCGAGCAAAGCATCCAAACCCGCGGGAGATTTAGTAGGCAAATAACCTCGTCTGGCAATACCCAGAGCAAAACAGATACTCACGGATCTGAACGCGATATAACAATAGCATGCAAATCAGCTTTCCACAGACCACAAAAGTAAGTACTGCCACTTATATTTTACTCCCTTTTAAAAGGGTAAAATGATCATAAGACTGAGATACTGTCACAACAAAGATCCTCCAACTGTTATACCAAAACCTTTTTTTGCCAGCTGCCTCAAACCACCCCCTTTCTGAACCATTCAGGGTGACCAGATGGCACTGTGATAAGGCAGACTTTGATGGATTAAGAGTTTTGCTAGTTGATATTCCATTGCAGTGTTTTTTCTCAGCTGGCACCTATTCTACCCACTCACATCACTGACAATACGGATTGGTGTGGAACTGTTAGTAACTTAACAACAATTTAATAAGAGATCAAACTGTCTCAAATGGTTCGACCCCCGCCATGTGATTATAGCATATAACTCCTACTTAAAATTTAGAAAAAAAAAAAAATAGTCCTTCAATCACCTTAAAATTGCTAGAAACCACGATAAAATGGAAATAAATCTCGCCAAATCATAGTTTCTTCCTCACCAAGCATCCAACATATTACTGTATATCTATCTATCTAACTATTGCCAGACGCCTCTATCCCGTTTGGGGTGGCCACAAACAAATCGCCTCCAAGTCGCCCTGTTCCCCGCCATTTCACTGCCCTGCCCCCAACTCACACACCCCTCTCTCATATACCTCTCCACCCCATCCCTTCATCTCATCCTCGGCCTCCCCCTCCCTCTTCCCCCCCCCCACCTCACTCACATACACTCTCTTCGTCAGTCTCTCACCCTCCATCCTCTCCACATGGCCAAACCACCTCACTGTGTTCCTCATAACGCTTTCTATCACATCCACATCCACACCACAACGCTCCTTTATATCCTCATTCGTCAGCCTGTCTCTCCATGTGACCCCACAGACTCCTTTTAAATAACTCATTTCCACTGCTCTCACTCTTGACTTGTGTCCTTCCAACAACGTCCAAGCTTCACTTCCATACGTTAGAGTTGGTATCACAATACTGTCATGTAGTATCTATTTCACTTCCATGCTCACTTCTCTGTTTCTTATCACTGCTTTCAAAGAACCAGCAACCTTTCTTCCCTGCTGTACCCTTTCAAGCACTTCACCTTCCAAATCTCCATCCTTACTCATCACACTACCCAAGTACTTAACCCTTACACCGAGGGCATGTTTCCCAATGTTTTGCGTGTCCCGCGGGGATATTCGGGCTCCGACAGACTCTCAAAAAATATTTGCCAAAAATCAGTTATTAGTTCTAGAATATTAAAATTATATATGCATATGGCACATACCTTTAGCTTTCTCCTGGAATGTTTGTTGAGCCTTCGTCTTACCGTAGGACTTGTGGAGACCTCTGAAGTTGGGTAACGAAGTCTCCACTTTACACTTCCCGACAATCCGTAATATGATTACCACAGCCAGATATTAACACTATAAACACAACTCTATGATCAAGTAGTTTGGGATCCATACTCCAAAAAAAAAAAAAACCTGTGAAAGCAATGAAAATTACGAGCACGTATGACCTTCCCACTTGCGCTAGTTTGCTGTTGGTATTCTGTCATTTATTATTCATAAAACCCCTCACACTTTATATTTTTATTACTATATAACACTTATATATATCTGGAGTCTTTATCCATAAGTTTCCTTCAGTAGTATTAGTTTATTTTCACTGAAGTCATTCAATTTTTCATTCAATAAAATACGTAGAGAGTCACGGATTCACTTTCACTGTTATAACATCAAGTATATGTACTCATATTCTTATATTACTAATTACTTACATTTCTATTTACATTTTCTATTGTATTTTCAATATTTACACTTCCATTTTACTTACACTATGTTATTCACTGTCACTTTCAGTAAGATAAAACTATATTACACTGTTCAATCATATGTACTGCACATCCATTGCTTTCACTTGCTATTTGCACATTATTTACACATTATTTACACATTACTTTCCTTTCCCACTTGCTTATTTAGAATTGCTTCTGGCTGTGGTAATCAAAGAAGCAGGTAACACAGAGGGGAACCTGGCACTCAGCGCATTGCCAAGAGGTGCGTTTGTGCTCAGGTGTGCGTTGGGTGGTATGTGCACACACCTGGCACCTGCGGATCGCAGCCTTCCTCTTGGTTGTGGCAGGCATTTGCACCAGTCTGTGCCGATCCATGTACGCCCTCTGCTCAAGTCTGTCGGGAAGTGTTACGGGATGGCGCCTTGGAGTTGCTGCTGTCACCCTACCATATCTTTCAAGCAGCTCCTGAACACAAGTCCTGGCGAACAACCTCAGGGAGAAGGACTTGGGTGGCTTGACCTTCATCTTGTACAGGATGAAGGCGTTCAGCATCGTCATGTCTATGAGACGCAGAAAAACTTTCCTGTACCACCTAGTATTCATCCTGAGGCAGTCAATCTCTCCAATCATCATGTCGGACTTGTCCACCAGCCACATGTTGATATTGTAGTCTAAGACAGCATCAGGTTTCCTCACAGGTTCGCCTGTCCTACGGTCGACCTTCCCACTGTCTGTCATTTCCCCCTTATGTACGGTGGTGAGCATGTGCACGACCCTCTTGTCATGCCACCGTATTGCCAGCATCTTCTCAGACTTGCATAGGTGCACGTCTCCTCGCTGTGAGGTTCCTGCCTCTGGGAATTTAGGGAAGTGGGCACGATTACTCTTCACAGTGCCGCAGGAGCCGATGCCGTGCTCTGAAGGTATTTGGCAAGTTTCGGTGCTGTATAATAGTCTGTATACAGCTCATGATTCCCACCAAAATACCTTTCAAGGAGCACTTTCACTACACAGCTTGAGAAGCCAAGGGGGTGTGTTTTATCAAGATCGACAGTGCTGGCTGAATAAATGACGAAGTCAAGGATGTACCCCATCTTACAGTTGCACAGTACAAAGAACTTGATTCCAAAGTGATGGCGTTTGCTTGGAATGTACTGCACAAACCTAAGACGTCCTCTGAACAAAACCAATGATTCGTCAATGACAACCTTCTGAAAGGGGTGGAAGAATGTCATATACTTATTCTTCATTCTGCTCAGAATCTCCCAGATCTTTTAGAGTGGGTCGGTTTGGGAAGGTACATCGTTATCGGCAAAGTGCAGGTTTCCCATGATGTTCCGGAAGCGATCTCTGGCCATGTACTTATTGAAGGTGGGTGAGGGTAGTAAGGGGTCCATGGACCAGTATTCTTCCAACTCATGCTTCTTTGAGTGTGGCATGAGAAGCATGAGGGCGAAGAACACATACAGCTCCTGCACTCCCAGCATGGACCACTGTTGCATCTTGGCTGCACCTGTACCACTTGCAGCACGTTGTGATTCATACCTGTTGGTCTCATCACATATGTGCTGCATGATTTCGTCATCTAGGAAGGCCAAAAGGAAGTCCACACACTCAGCATCCTCGTCAAGAGTGAAGGCAGGTTGTACTCTTGAGGAACTCTCATCACAATTGAGATGTTCTGGGACAAAATCGGACCCTTCCGTCCACGCGAAGGCGTCCAGGATTCCCTGTCGTGGCGGTGTAGGGTGGGTGAGGGTGGTGGGTGGCTGTGAGGCAGATTTATCACGTTCAAGGTCACTCGCACTGACCCTGGGTTGCCGTACAGCACTAGCAGCCCTTACTCTACTAGCAACTCTACTTTTACGGGTCAGGGATTTACCTCTTCCTCTACGGCCTGCCTTCACTGTTGATGCTGGTGGTGACTCCGACGACGAAGACTCTGGAGATAATTCAGCAGAAGAAGAGGAAGAAATGAGTGAAGTGGGGCTTGGGGAACGGGGAGGTGAATCAACTCGGGACTCATGGCGGGCTGGGTCACGCGGGGCCATTGTTCCGGGGCTAACACGCCATCTTTTCTCTCCCTTCCCCAATTCCTTCCCTTGCTGCACTAATGGCTCCTTTCCTTTGGAGCTAGGGATAACTTGGGACACTGAAGCACTCGTACTAGTACTTTCTGGCACAATTTCCTCACCTGGCTCATCACATGAATCCCCCGAAGTGTCAAAATCACTATCCATCATCACCATAGATAATTCCGCTAGTTCACGTTCCACTGCAGAGTCACTTAGTCCTTTCCTGCTTCCCTCACGAGTTTTTCTGGGTGCAGAGGTCACGGGGACCTTTGCAATGGGCGCAGAGGCGGCAGAAATGGCGGGGCGTGAGTACGACATGCTTTGACCACAGCAGAGGACAAGGAACTAAATGCCGCGGCTTATCTGAGAAGGCAAGGGTTGACAGTGACAATGGGGCTGACAGCTGCTAACTTACATGCTAATAAATTATTGGTAGAAAATCTCCACAATACATAAAGAAATAGGTAGTTCCAGGTGAACGTAAATGTCACTTAGGCTTCTCCCTTCCTTCCTGATATATATTTTTATTACAGAAATAGATTACAAGGCATAATTCAAAGGGGAAATTACCGTGGTAATGTAGCGAATGAATGCATGTGAGGTGTTGTCAGGTGATAATTAGCCCATTCCTGGTGTATACCACTATCACTTACCTTATTTTTTTTTTTGGTATATATTATTTTGTGTAAGTATAGGGCATAGGGCTTATTTCAATGGACGAAATCTGTGGAAAAATCCGGGGGAGATTTGCTTAGCGCAGCGTGGCCGGGGAGGTAAGAGGACAGGGTAATGGAGAGGAGGTAGGGAGGGGAGTCAGAAATGGGGGAAAATTGCTAAAATGTCAACAATGGATGGGAGTACAGATGAGATTTGGAGTGCTGACTAGTGTTGGACATTGGCAGTACTGATAGATGATACAAGCCACCACTTGAAAGCCCGGGATAATTCAAAGTAACACGGAATCACAAAATTGATGCCCCGCGCTATGATCCATTGCGCCCGAGCATCACGAAAGTGACGCCCCATGGTTAAGGGGTTAAACGTACTCACATTTTCCAATTCCTCACCATCCAACCTCGCTGTACATTCACTGACTTCACCTCTCTCAAAGACCATCACTTTACTCTTCCCTACATTCACCTTTAGATTCCGTTTCTTACACACTCTCCCAAACTCATCCACCAAGCCTTGCAGCTCCCCTTCATCTTCACTCAACAACACAGTATCATCTGCAGACAACAGTACAGGGAGTTTCCAAACACTATCCTCTCTCACCAGGGCCACTCCAACATCCACTACCCTACCTTGTACCTCTTTTATTACCCCATCCATGTACAGATTGAACAACCATGGAGACATGACACATCCCTGTTTCAACCCAACCTTCAAAGAGAAAAATTCACTTAGTTCACCATCCACATGCACTGCAGCCTTAGCACCATCATACATACTCTTCACAGCATTCAACAACTTCCCATCTACTCCATATATTCTTAATACTTTCCACAATCCTTGTCTATCTACCCTGTCATATGCTTTCTCCAAATCCATGAAAACTGCATACAACTTCTTTCCCTTCTCTAGAAACTTTTTCACTAAAGATCTAAGAATGAATATCTGATCTACACAACCTCTTCCCTTCCCAAAGCCTCCCTGTTCTTCTCCAACTAATTCCTCTGTTCTTTCTCTAACTCTGTCAATAAGTATCCTACCATACAATTTTCCTATTATACTAAGAAGACAAATGCCCCTATGATTACCACACACTTCTTTTTCCCCTTTTCCTTTGTACAAGGGAATAATTATACCTGACTTCCAATCCTCCGGGACTCTACCTTCCTCCCAGGCCAATCTGCACATCTTCCACATCCATTCTACTACTATCTCTCCCCCATGCTTCAGCATTTCACCACACACTCCATCAATTCCTGGGGCTTTCCCCAATTTAACTTTCTTCATTGCTTCCACAACTTCTATCCTACTGATTTCTTCCTGTCTTCTTACCTTCCTCCTTCTCCCAGCCATTCCCCAGCCACTTATACTCGCATTACTTCCATCCTGTATGTTCAACAATTCCTTAAAGTGTTCTCTCCATCTGCTCACTTTTTCTCCCTTCTCCACTAGTAATCTACCATTTTTATCTTTCACTCCCCTACTAACCTCACTTCCACCCTATCTTACTCTCATCACCTCTTTCCAGAACATTTTCTTACAGTCTCTCCACTTTACACTCAAATTCCTTCCAAATTCCTCATCCACTCTCTTCTTACTCTCTCTTACTAGTCTTTTCACCTCTCTCTCTCTTTCTGCATATAACTCTCTCTTCCACCTCTCAGCTTCTTCCACGCCCCTATTTCTCATCCATTCATTGTATGCTTTCTTCTTTTGTGCCACAGCCTGTCTCACCTCTTCAGTCCACCACGCTGTTCCTTTCACCCCACCCCCGTCTTCTCTTCCTCCCACACACCACATCACATGCTGCACATATTTCTTCTGTAAATATCCTGCACACACCTTCCACGTCCCCCATCTGCGCCAATTCATATTTGCCCAATAGTTCCTCCACTTCTCTCTTATACTCTGCCTTTTTCTCATCCTCTTGTAACCTTTCCACCTTCCTTGCAACTACTCCTTCCTCTCGTCTTCTATTCCTCCATCTTACTTGGATCCTAATTCTGGCCACCACCAAGTAGTGGTCAGAAAGTCCACTCCCCCAACCTCTATAAGCTCTTGCATCCATTACACATCTTCACATCCTTCCATCCACACACACATAATCGGTCATTGCCTTCCTTTCATTCAGTTCACCACCCACCCTTCTCATCACTCGCCATGTATACCTATGGATCATTTTATGCCTGAAGAGGGTATTGGCTATCACCAACCCCCTCCCAGCACAAATGTCCACTAACGCACTGCCATTCTCATCTATCTCAGCAGGCACACCCCACTCAGTAACTATTCCATTCACCTTCACATTCCCTACGTTACCATTCATATCACTGATCAAAAACACTCTCTCATTCCTTCCAAACTTTTCCATGCACACTTCCACATTTGTCGAGAACTCTGCTCTCACTCTGCTAGCACGATCTTGTATTGGCGCATACACTCACACAATCGCCCACAATTGTATTCCAACTTTCAACTTTACCCACACAATCCTTGACCCATCTGATCCATACTGTCTTATGCTCTTCTTCCATCTTTTACTCACAACTATACATACTCCTTCCTTTGCCCTCTCATTCTCACCTACTCCTGCACATATACCCCATCCATACTCCCATTCTCTCACACTTTCTCCTCTCCATTTTGTTTCAGTTATTCCACATACATCCACTTTCACACCCTGAAGCACCTGGACAATCTCTCTCTCTTTCACCTCATCATTCGCTCCTCTTACATTCCATGTAGCCATTACCAAGTCCTTTGTCCAGTCCTGGGTCGTCATCATTAGGTCAGTCCTTGTCCGAGGCTTCTTGTTTGTTTTTTTAGCTAGTTGTTTTCCGGGGAGGGGCACTAACCCTCCGCCAACCCTGTCAGTTGCCTTTTACGACAACCAGGGATACTGGGGGAGTATTCTTGAAAAAAAAACCTACCCCCAGGGGGGGTATATAATTAACCTAAATGACAGCAGATTATTTGGGTTAGCTCTCAGTCCTTTTAGTAGTGATTTTAATACATCCTCATCCTCTCCCTCACTAAAATCCTTAAACGGAACCATTGAATAATTATGACCCCATGGAAAAGGTAACATTCTTGCTCATACCTTTGCCAAAAATTTTTCCTTAGATGAAATCAGTTAAAACGTTGCTGTACCAGAACATGACTCTCGCAAAATGGTCCACTAAAGTTACAGATCAGACATGTAAAATTATTCCTAGACAATTTACCAACCAATAAATCTCCGGGCTCAGATGGAATTCCTTTCATAATTTTGACAAAGTTTTCCAAAAATTTGCTCCTGTTCTAGCTAAATAATTACCTCCACCAACGAAGCTGGAGGAGGTTCTGTAATCAGCTATGTTATGTTCTCGATGAATTTCAATGAAATTTTGTTGAAGGAAGGAATATGGGCCAAGAAAAAATTGATTAAATTTGGGGGCCGATGCGGATCCTATGTATCCCGCACAATATCTCCAAAAGTTCTCAATGAATTCCAATAAGATTTAGTGGGTGAGCCATGAGCCAAGGAAGAATTTATTAAATTTTGAGGTGGATCTGGATCCCGATCCAGTGTACCCCACACAATGTCTGCAAAAGTTCTCAATGAATTTCAATAAGAATTTGAGGAAGAATGTGCCATGGATCATGGAACAATTGATCAAATTTGGGGGCGGATCTGGATCCTGTGTATTTCACACAATATCTCCACGGATCCGGACCCGGCTCCTTTTTAATGGTAGTAGCACTAGCAGAGGTGTGCGTTCTCTGAATGCTCTCTAGATCAGACTATGCATACGAACGTTTTCATTCCATAATTCTTGTAAAGAAGGCATCATCCACCTAACTGAAAAGAAAGGAAGTTCCTCTAATCCCTCAGATTACTGGGCCATAGCTATCACATTTTCTCTTGTAAGTACGGTTTTTGTCATTAACCAGCCCTGTCCCGTCGACGTATTGGTACGTTGCAACGTTTTGCATTTGCCGATCCCGGCGACATACCGGTACGTCGTGCAATTGCAAAGTGCATAATTTCCACAATTTTCAAATTTTCCACTTGATTTTCAGTACGTATCCTCGCTTGACATTCCCCTACCTGCCACCAGGCGGGGACACTCAGTGACCCCGCGCAACCCGCGCTAACCCGTGGCTCGTTCACTCACCTGTTAGCAACGGTCCTGCTCAGACATGGCGACGAGAGGTCTCTCAGAGGTCGAAATTCAAGCCGCCCTGGACGCCTTTACAGGCGACAGTGATTCCCCACTGGATGACGAAGTTGTTGACAAAGATTCTGTGCAGCCAGAGGAGGAGGAAACCACCAGCAGTGATGAAGAAGTCCCGTCCCCCAGGAAGCGGCAGTACGTGACTTACCATGCTGCTAGAGAGGGGCAGCCGACCAAAAAACCACGTGCAACATCCTATGCCCAGCCCCAACGTGATGTGGAACCCGAATTTGATGACAAGGACGAGGACGAGAACAGAGTCGTGGGACGTGCTGCCACGTGGTATGGACGTGAGGTGATTACTCATCGTGGCCCCAAGCACACACCACGTCGGACGAGCGGGTATGGGCCTAGTATTTTGTTTGGGGAGGTAGGAAGTGCCGTGGAGGGAGTGGGAAGTGAAACGGAAAGTGCAGGGAGGAGTATGGAAAGTGAGAGTGGCATGAGTGAGTCATCGCTCTCCCTAGGTAGTGTGAGGCGGCGGGGTGTATCACGTAGGCGAGTGCGGGTGCGTTCTGTATCACGTGGGGTTGTGATGGAGGGGGAAGGTGGGGAGGAACCACTCCCAAGCACGTCTTATGCTCCCCAATATCCCCAAACATGTGGGCGAGTTAGGGTGCGTGAAAAATCACGTGGTGTTGTGATGGAGAGGGAAGGTGGGGAGGAACCACTCCCCAGCACATCTTATGCTCCCCAATATTCCTGAACTTCATCCCCACAGCCCCCTAATGTTCCTCAAGGTCGTAAGGGTAAGGGAAAGGGAAAGGGTAAAGACAGAGGGAAGAGGAGTGAGAGTGGGGAAGCCCTCCGCACTCCTTCTCCCCAACCTCCCCCACCAGCATCTCCTCCCCACCCAGACGAAGGCGTTGATGGGAATGATGGGGACGAGGGATTTGTGGGATGGAATTGGGAGGATGGGAGTGATTTTTCTCCTCTCATTCACCCCTTCACTGAGCAGGGGCGCGCTGGCTGCATTGCTCCCAGAATTCACCATAATTCCACCAGGTTGGATTTTTTCCACTTGATTTTTAGTGAGGCATTCGTGGAGCAGATTGTTTACCAAACCAACCTTTTTGCATGCACCCAGCGCCTTGAGAGTGAAAGATTGGGAACAAGGAGTAGGCATTCTATCATATATGAATACCCTGTCTCCCTTTCAGAAATGTTGCTATTTTTTGCCCTGGTCCTTTTGATGGGTATTATACGAAAGAACAGAATTCCGGCTTACTGGACAAGGGACCCTGTTATGTTTACACCAATATTTGGGCAAGTCATGAGCCGTAATCGCTTTCAACAAATTCTAAGTCGCCTCCATTTCTATGATGCTCATGATCCTGCAAATGCGAACGACACAGATAAGATGAGGCGAATTAGGTTGGTCTTTGATCACCTGAGGCAAACCTTTTGTTCGTCATTTTATCCCTATAGAGACCTCGTCATAGACGAGAGTCTCGTGTTGTGGAGAGGTAATATTTCATTTAGGCAGTATATACCCTGCAAAAGGCACCGTTTTGGGTTCAAGATCTTTGTTATGTGCAACTGTAGGACTGGATACGTGCAAGACATAGTCTTGTACACCGGTGCACAGAAGGACATAATAGAAGATCGGAGTATTGGACTGTCAGGAGCAGTGGTAAAGACAATGATAGAAGACTACCTTCATCGTGGTCACGTCCTCTACCTGGACAACTGGTACACTAGCCCTCTTCTTGCTCGTTATCTTCACATGCATGAAACGGGAATCTGTGGAACCGTGAAGGTGAACCGGTGTCACATGGCCAAGGTAGGGCTGAAACTTGACAGGAATGAGGTTGTCTTCTTCAAAGCCAACAATATCTTTGCAACTGTGTGGAACCATAATAGAGGAGTAAGCCTCTTGTCAACAGTTCACCGTCCCTTGATGCACCGTACTGATTCCGTTGATTACTGGAGCGAGAACAGGCGTCACATTTGGAAACCTGAGTGTATCATGGACTATAACATAAACATGCGCCTGGTGGACCAGTCAGACTCCATGATATCGACAGTAGAGTGTGCCAGGACCACGATGAAGTGGTATAAGAAACTGTTCTTTCACTTGCTAGACATCACTGCTCTGAATTGCCACCACCTTCATGCCATGACAACAGGAGTTCAGGAAACCTTTGAAGGGTTTGTGAGGGAGCTCACAAGAGAGATGTTTGCACAGTATGCTGTTGAAAGGCCCCAACATCGCACCCGCACTGCCCCTATTACCCAAACTCCCCTGAGTATATCCGGCTGCCACTTCCCCACTCCTATCCCTCCCCAGCCAAACAGACCTAGGCCCCAATGCAGGTGTCACGTGTGTAGCAATTCCCGGGTGAGACTCACCACACAGAGGAAGGACACCCACTATGAGTGCGTCGAGTGTGACGTGGGTCTCTGTATTCACCCATGTTTCAGCGAATATCATACCTTGATGCAATTCTAATATAGTGTGAATGCGATAGGACGCTGATGCTATGAAGTAAATGCGACAAACAGACGCTCAGTGAAATTATCAGTCAGGTTGATCTGAAAATATTAGTATAAAGTGCATACGGGTATAACATAAGTGCAAAAATTGTATGTAAATGTATAAATATGCTGTAAGTGGAAACATACCTAGCGAGGGTTTTATGATGCGATATTCTGTCGCTCAGTGCAATAAATAAGGCCCATAAATATGTAAATATTATTATTGGAAATGCAAATGGGTATAATGTAAGTTCAAATTATTGTAAGTGCTGAAATATATTCTAAGTCAAAATATTCCTAGCATGTGTATTGAGATGCGATATCCTGGCGCTCAGTGGAATGAAAAAGGCCCGTAATTATGAAAATAGAAGTCAACAAGTGGGAAAGTATAATATATGTGAAGAATTAGTATGTAAGTTTAGAGTATTATGTTGGTCGAAACATTCATTGTGAGGGTATTTTCATGCGATATTCTGACGCTCACTTGAATAAATAATGCCAGTAAGTATGTATAGTGCAGTATAGGAGTGTAAACGTGTGTAATATAAGTGGAAAAGTATAATTGGAGTGAATAAGTAAAGTAGAAGATGAAACACGAGTGTTTGAGATTGTGCTTGCCATGTGAATATGTGCTAGCATTTCGCTAAATGCCCTCGTAATGAACGTAAATAATTGAAAACATTTACAGTGATGGAGGAAAGGTTCTATGTAAAGGAAAAAATAATAGGAAAGTGATAAAACAATAATATTGGGTATGTTGAAATACGAGTCATAGCGAGTGCGCTTAGTAAGCCGATGTGCACTAAACTTATGTTGCATGTCATCATAATGAATGAAAACATCTGAAAACATTTACAAACAGTAAAAATAGGTAAATGTCAATGAAACAGAAGTATACAAGTAGAAAAAAATGATATGTTGACTGATACAAGAAACTTAGCACATAGCATGTTACCACTCGGACCTAACTCGCTATGCTCGCGCGAAGGTACAATGCTTATTTTTCATATATATATGTGTTTGAAATCCATTATATTGTTACTCTTATTGTTTATTAGTTCAAAGTAAAAAAATGTAGAGGTGTTGTTTCTTGTTTCTCCCAATATTTCCTACCATAGAAAACGTGAGCGCCTCACACGTCAATGATAGAATACGATACCTGGCGCGGGGGACCTCACCTGTTCCGACCACTTATGGACCACGGTAAGCCCTTTCTTGGTGATTTTCCTTTGTTTCTCAACCAAAGCGGAAGTTTTAGCCAAAAAATTTTTTTTCCAAAATAGCTCGGGATTGGGGGATGTCGGAGGTGCGGAAAACCTCGGGACGTGACGGGTTAATATGCACATTGTTAAACATCTTGAATCTAACAAATTAATTAGTAACAGACTACGTGGTTTTTGCCATGAAAGATCCACGGTTGACATTCGGTCTTTTGATTCGTAGAATCCATCAGTCAACCAACCAACATGAAGAAACCCATGCAGTAGCCCTTGATATTTCTGAAGCTTTTGACGGAGTATGGTACTAGTTCCTGTTATTCAAACCCAACTGCTGCTGTCAATCATCTTTTGTTCACTGATCTCCTCATGTCTAGGCAATAGAAAGAGCAGAGCAAAGGTAGGCGAGATACTTTCAAGTTTCCATTCAGTTCATGCCAGTGTGTCATAAAGATCAGTCCTGGCTCCAAGCCTGTTCCTCAGTTATTTTAATGATATCTTGTCTGTCCCCCATAATCCTATTCACTCATATGCAAAGGATTCAACGTTTCACAAATCCTTTTCACTCAAATGCCCATTTACATTCTGATATGTTTTAACTCCCAAATCACAACAGCAACCTTCTTAAATGAAAATGTATGTAAGATTGTTGAAAGAGAACAAAATACTACTGTCTCATTTAATGCCATTAAAACCAGGTATATCCAGTTTACTAATAAACAAGTATTTCCTGCTTCTTACATTATCTTCATTGCAAACAATATTCCTGTCTCTAACAGGAATGAAATTCTTAATTTTTTTCTTAACAGTATTCTTAATTGGACCTCTCACGTGAGATAACTTGCTAAAACCGCCTTAAACAAACTTGGGATATTGTAGAGTCCATAACTTCTTCACTGACGAGAAGTTAGTTATAATTTACAACAGTCATGTGCACTCTCAGCTCGAAAATTTTTTCACCCTTATGGAGAGGGTGTGGGGAGGCTGCACTAAAACAACAGAACAAAACTGAAAACAAAGTGATAAGAATAATCAATAACCCAACAGACTCAACAACCTTTCCTTCAGGCAAGAAGAAATGTTGTCTCCCTTTCATTATTTTACATATGCTTTTGTGATAAATGCTTAGATGAAATTACATCCACTGTGCCACCTCTCCACACTTTCCCCCATGCTATGCCGGTATCTGATAGCACTCATGACTTAACCACCACATTGTCATATTGCAGAACAACCTTATCTCAATTCTTTTCTTTTCTTTTCTTTTTTTTTTTCAAGAACCACTTGTATTTGGTGT
Organism: Coenobita brevimanus; assembly: GCF_032717465.1. Taxonomy (NCBI): domain Eukaryota; kingdom Metazoa; phylum Arthropoda; class Malacostraca; order Decapoda; family Coenobitidae; genus Coenobita; species Coenobita brevimanus. Next base: position 41,984,383 of record NC_137053.1, on the reverse strand, counting down.
ACACTTCCTCCGCTCAGTTTCCCCCCAAAACTTCAGCTCAAAACAGTTAAAGTCCAACTGACACAGGTCTTTTTGATGGAGAACACCTATAGTCTGGAGTATGGATTCTGTAACTATGTTTAATTTATTTTTTCTTTCTCTGTTTATCTTCTGTAAAACCTAAAGTTGGAGCCCAAAGCTCCTTGAAAGACACTCGTAGATGCCCAGTCTATTCACATTGGTGGCACTACATGATTGGTAGACCTCCAGTCACTCCTTGAGGATCGAAACAATGAAAGACAGTCACGCAGACTGGGATTTTCTAACAACGAGACTATCCAGAAATGTAAGTGAGGTTGTTCTGACAGATAAAGAGTAGTGAACAACTATTCAGCCACCACGTCACTAACCCAAGCAGTACGATGACATATTTTCGCACTTTATTCCTCCTGTTAACAAAATATAAATTTTTTTACTTTGGAGATTGCTTGTAATGGAAGGGATATTGATGACTATGCCTGTTCCTTCCAGTTAGAAAAAGTGAAATAAATGAAAGGCATCCTCAGGCTGATAAGGCTGAAGACAAAGCGGGTATAGTTATAGTCTATCCATCATCCAGTCCTTCTTGCCTCATCAGGAGCGTAGGAGCCCGAAGCTAGGCTACCTAGTCCCGACCTCTAAGGAGAAGGTGACCAGCCTCACTTGCCTCTGAGTGGTATTATGTGAACAGTAAACTCCAACCCCCATTTGCACATAATCTCCTACCAGTTCAGTCTGGTTGAGGCACTTTAACACACTAAACCATCAGGTGCCTTTTGGTTGCACAGTTACCAACCAACATAATAAATAGCTTCCTGGTTTTCACGGAACCATGGTGCCGATGAGATGCCTCTCCACGGTGGGACCACCTCTCAGGGGATCTCGTGGGAGCCTAACCGTCCCAGTTATCCCATTCCTGTAGAGTGCAGTGCCCCAGCGCTGCTACTGTGGCAGGGCACCTCACGCACTGGGAATGCAGAGGCCGGGGTGCCGACCTCCTCTGATATCCTCACAAGTGATCCGGTGAGGGTGACTGGTTTCCCCTGTTGTTCTGATGCTCGCCTCAGTGACACTGTGGGCATCCCAACAACAACAACAATAACAACAACAACACAGAACCCTTTGGCTTATCATTCAATGCAGAATCCACTGAAGACAGCACTACATCAGGTGGCTAGTGGGCATCCCACCAACCACAAGGTAGCCATAGTAGTATGTTAAAAATGGAAGGACGGTATTCACAGAACCCTTTGGCTTGTCACTTGTGCAGAATTCCCTGAAGACAGCACCACATCAAGTGGCTAGTGGGCATCTCACCTACCACAAGGTAGCCATAGTACTATGTAAAAACTGGAAAGGATATTATTCACTATCGTCCACTCCTGTAATAACCCACCATGTGCATAGGAGGTCTGACCGAGGTTGTTCAGTCAATACACATGAGGTAGACTGATCAGTCATTTGTTCCTCAGTCACATTATGTGACAATAAATATAAACCACTTCTCGGGCCACCCCTTATGGGCCACATCCAGCTGGATCGCCTTAACCCACTAGACCACCAAATGTTTGCCAGTTGTATGGATACCACCTAATGTGGTAAATGCTTTCCCGGTTTACAGGAAACCATTTGGCTTATCGTCCAGTGCAGACTCATCTGAGGGCAGCACTGTAACTAATTTGTGGATGGTTAGTTCCCCATCCTACCAGAAAATATAGTCACCTATCATTTTGGGAAAACGAGATGGGATATTTTACTGTTGAATTAAAGTGCTGCTGGGTAAGTACCTGTAATGTCATATAATATGGGTAGAGTGATGTAGTGCCAAAATACGTGGATGGGATGTTGTACTGTTCAGTGAAATGGATGGGTGTTCTAGACCTACTGTCCATATATGGATTGGTGTTAATACTGTCAGGTAATCTGAATGGATGTTGTACTGTCCAGTCATGTAAATGGATGTTATATTGTCCAATGATATGGGCGGAGTTTTGTATTGTCAACAATCATGAAAGGATGTTGTACTACGAAATAATATTTATAGGGTGTTGTGATACTGAAAACAATAGATTGGGTGTTGATATACATGGATGGGTGCTGCTTTTTCGAAATATGTGGATGGGTGTTGAAATACATGTGTGGGTACTGCATTGTTGAAATACATAGATGTTGAAATTCACGGGCGGGTCCTGCATTGTAGAAATATGAGGAGGAGTGTTGAAATACATGTATGGGTACTGTATTGTCGAAATGTATGGATGATTCTGTACCGCTGAAATGAAATGATGGATATTATTCTTTCGAAATACTGTACATGGATGGGGCGGTATACTGTTTTGTCAAACAGGCTAATATGGATGGCATGCTGTACTGTCGAAATATGTGGATGGGACAGTAATTGTACTGCGGAAATCCCCTATAACAAATGACCAATTTGTGTTTGAAGGAAGATCAAAGCCGAGGCCGAATAGGCACTGGGCAATCACAAGGTTCCATAAAACACGCAACAAAGTAAAAACAGCTTACATTTACGGTAACAGATATTGACTGGATTTTAAAAAATACAGTAAATAACAGTTTAGTTTTATTGCTAGTCTGTTAAAAAGTCTAAGCAGTGGTACTATACTTGATTTTTGTTGTCACTGAGTTTGTATGTGCAGTGAGAAAAGTAAAGCATTATTTACCACATGCATGCAGGGCTTAACAATGGTGTGTGATCCCTTTTGTTTGGATGGATATGGGTGTGAGACTGTGGTGCTTAAATATAATTTACTTCACTGTGTTTATTCATTAGACTTAATATCTCATTCATTTGTGCAGTCACGCTGGTGATTTTTTTCCTAATATGAGCCACTTTTTTTTCTGCTACAGACAATCCTCCGAAGTTATAGTCTTGAAAACTAGGATGATAACCCAGGAAATACTGGCAAAATTCAGATGATGATAACCAGATATATGAAATCTTGGGCAATTAATTCTGGAAAGTAAGAAGTCTCTACCAGTTTGTCAGCTAAATTTCGATAATTATATACAGTACATTCTCTTACATTTACTGATTCGTATAGTCATCATCAATGTTTAGCTAAAGCACACAAATCCTAACATATAAAGAGGAAGTAATCAGTAAACCTGTTCCATCGTGGGTCAGGTTGGTGAAGTTTCCCATTCTTTTTCCATCTATCTGTCTGTCTGTCTACTTACTGTCACCGCATCTTGTGATGAGTAGCCTTAACGGAACGATGGCCATACATTTCTATCCCTACTAAGTAAGGGCGATTACTTCTCACGACACACTGCCCTTCCTCATTTGCTCTCCCGCCAGTTCTTTCACCATCGGTTTCTCATGCTTTTTTTTTCTTTTGTTGAAGCTCAAATCATGTCAAATTAGCTCGGTTCGCAACATTCACTACTCTCAGTTCTTTTGTAATATCTTCCTTTGACATCTCCCTGGTTCCCTTATTAACTGCATGGAAAGACGCAAATGCGACGTTCATCCGGGAACTAAATATCCAAACTCTTCCCCACGCCTCGCTTTCTCCAACATGGGAGCTTCAGTCACTGCATGAGACAACCCGGCAGGCGTGGTTCCTGGGCGAGACAGATCCGAGTTACCAATAACAACATCTCCCTTCTTTCCTCTTCCTTCCTTTATTCACCTTTTCTCAGCCCTCTTCCTCATCTCACCTTCTCCTCCCAACAAGTTTCATCATATTCCCTCATTGATATTCCTTGCATGTTAGTTTTTCTTGGCTTATAACACAAACTTAAGAGGGGAAAGAGATAATTCGCTGGATATTCTGTTTGTCCCCGTTCGTCTCTGTTCAAGCATCGCCGGAACCATTGAAAATAAAATAACCGAAAAAAAAAAAAATGCTATTCATCAGCATCATTTAGGTTCTCCTTGAAAACAGTACATTTTCTGTTCCCAGATTATACATTCTTTTTCATTCAGTCACCATACTGTTAGGCGTAAACTGCTGTAGTCATCGGGTAAGCAGTGTGAAACAAGTAATATCAGTACTGTAGACATTTTCTATCCAGCTCTGACCCCCCGATCCCTAGTACAAAAAGGTGAGGAGATGTATGGGGAGGAGGAGAGGTTATAATTTCAGATAAATCTCTATTATTCCTGTTATTTATGCCCCAATATTTGGCTGAATAATTTCCTCCTCCCAGTTTTTCCAAGTTCTGTGTACATCTGTAATAAAGTATTAATTTTTGAATTATTATGGCTCACAGTCATCAGTATAGTTGAGCAGAACTAGTTTACATAAGAGTATCCTGATGGCCTAGTCAGTGGAATGACTTGCTCGTAATAAGGCTAAAGCTCTGAAATTCCACGGTGATGTGACCTCGATGTCACGGTTTTTTTTTGTTTTTTTTTGTGAATACGCAATATTAAAGAATAATATTTTAAATGTTAACTTGTCAATATTAACAAAGAAACGACTTGCAAGAATCAAGAAATGATTGATGCTTTATGCCGGCTTACTTCGCCGATTCTCTAAGGACGAGAATTTATTTACTTTCTCAGTAGTACACAGCAGAGACTAATTACTCACAAATGCTGTTTGTTAGTGCTGCTACCCTCACGAGAAAGTGACTCCACCCCTGACAATCAATAACTAATACTATGAATGATAAGCAGGTTCTTGCTGGTGCATTAACTCCAAGTTGCACAACGGATTTAAGTTAATAAAAAGGACTGGCCTAAGTACCAGTTATGAGTAATGCAAAGCATTTATGCAAACTAGGAGCTATAACTAAAATAAGCTTAATGTGGAGAAATAAAACATGAGTTTACATTACATTAAGCTCAAGAGAAAAGAACTGTGAATTTATTAATTACAATGAAACAAATTTTACGTTACATGAGTCTCAAATGAATTCAAAATAAAGAGGACACACTCACTCGCCCACTCAAAAGCTAAACTCTTAAGCCTAGGAAAAACGAAAAGAAATACTGGTCAGAAAAGTGGGCTAAGCAGAAAGGACTGGGCGTCATTGCTGAGGAAGGACGCTACCACACACGCCGAACCTCTCGCCAATTCACGCTGGGTGGAGATTCATGAACTCGCTGTACACAAGCTGCTCCAAGCTGGGCCAACGAACCTAGTCCCACAGCACTCTAATCCTGACTGAATTCAAACGAGTGAGGCCAGTCGCTAACTGGTAACGGCTATCGGAGAGTGAGCGAAACACGCCCATAATAAATCACTCAGCGAAAGCGTTAATGTCACGCACAAGGACGATCACTTATGAAACAGTGAAAAATGTTCTGAAAACAATCCCGATCGGGTGAATACATGGCGGTTGACTGAGTGATACTTATGGGAATTCACTAGAATTCGCTGTTTCCCACCAAAGTCCAATGTCACGAGTTTATTTAGACAGAGAATCGCGCCAACTCGTGACACTCGAGTCCTCAGTTAACTCTTGTTATCTATCTATGTCATTTGTATTATGTTCTGTCTGTCCCCAACCAGTGTTATAAAATTCGGGACAGACTTTTTTTAAATATAAAATCCTTCATTAACCCCTATCACTACGAGGGTCCTCTCCAAGGCCGAAAAGAAACGTCTGGCAGTAGCAAGACTTAGATATACTAGACATTCTCAGACTAAAATGGTTTATGCCACCTACATTGCTAAACGAAACTAAATGAGCATGGTGAGGTATGTTGTATCCCTCACTGCTGGAAAGGTTCAGTTCCCCCGTGACCCACATAATCTCCCAACAAAGTTGCCAAGAGCTGATGGAACACCTAGAAATCTTACAATATTTTTGATGCATATATTTTTTTCCTTGCAATAATTTTAGTGGGGAGTAGGACACACACACACACACACACACACACACACACACACACACACACACACACACAAGCACGCGTTTGTGTGTGTGTGTGTGTGTGTGTGTGTGTGTGTGAAGACAGGCGTCATTTGGTTCTAGGGTTAAAAGTGCGGAACTGAAAGAGATGAAACTAAGAGTGAGGAAGCAGTTAAGCAATTTGTGCGCTGGAGAGAGAGAGAGAGAGAGAGAGAGAGAGAGAGAGAGTACAAATGAGTACAAAAGAATGCAAACAGCCACAGACTTGTTGGTCCTTTCGTGGCTGTTTGGTAAAGGAAGGTTGTAACCAACAACCCCCTTCTATCAGTTAGGGACAAGGATAGAAAAGCAAAAAGGCTCCCCCCCCACCCACCAAACCCTCCGGCTAATGAAGGCAGGTAATGGTGAGGACTACCATGCAACATAGAAAACTGTCATGGAAATTTCATAGGGAAGAGGGAAGGGAAAATAAAAGAGGGGCCGCACAACGGAAGGGGTTCCCAGATCACCTGCTGGAAAATGCGTTCTTCTTGGATAACACTATTTTCACCCATACTGTATCATGTGGCCTTCGATGGGAGCACCTTCCGCCACTGAAAGTATGGTTGAAAGTCCTTCAAAAAAAAGTATTGTACATCGTGCTTCTGCTAGCTACTCGCCATTCGCACAGGAATGGAGGAGCTCATCTTGGCTGCGTGAGTGTGTGTGTGTGTGTTGGTAGTGGCCAATGAGAATGTAAGTGAGCCTCGCTTACTGCTTGGCTGGCCATACGTGGTGGTGTGTTGGCAGAAGTTTTTGCCACACCATTTGTCGGTCCATACCATTGTGCTTTGTTCGTAGCACGCAAAAAGGAATTGCTGCTGTTTTATGGCCTACCTGTATGACCTTTTTTGTGGGGCCATAGCACATTCATATTGTTTAATGATACTTATCTTTGTTTTAATCAATGTTGTTTTTTGTTTAGGTAGTCCAGTTTTGCCAGAAAACGGGTGAAAGCTCAACAAAACAAAAGACAGTTTTAAAAAAATTATATTAATTAATATCAGTTTCACATATGTCGCTAAAACATTATAAGAATCACAATCTAAATTCAAAAACCTTTCCTGGGAAAAATAAGAACGTTCTACCATCCAAAGTTAAGGCTGCGAGAATACTGCTGAACTTTGAACCCATTTTCTGGTGTTTTATGATTTGGTGTGAGAACACCTTAGGTCATGCAACCCTTACAGTATTATTCTAAATTGTTCACCTGAAAAGGAAAGTAGCATTATGTCAACAATATTTAGCAATGTTGTTCTGTAGGTTACATTATACGGGCTTTGAAAAAACAAATCAACAAGTTTATTCAGTATCAACAGAAGTATATTATTTTGAAGGAAACATATTATGCTGGGGGTTAGAAGACATAGTTATCCAAGCGGTCTTTAAAGGTTAGTACTCTATCACAGTTTACTACATTGGAGGGCAATTGTTCCATATATTTACGACTCTGCTAAAGAAAATAATTAATGTTTAACTTCATGCAACTGGAATCGTTTGTCAATTATTTTATGGCCATTGCCTATAGCATACTTTGAGTGATCAGCTGCGAAGTACTACCGATAACCATGTCGTTGTGTCATTTGATTATCTTAAATACTTGAAATAAATTTCCTCATAATCTGCACTTAATTAGGGTAAAAAGAATCAGGGCTTCTAAATGCACTTCGCATGGTTTATTTCTCAGTCAAGGTATTATTTTGGTCAGCCTTCATTGTACTCTTTCATGTTTTTTTTTTTTTTTTTTTTTTTTTTGTAATATGGCGACCAGAATTGAAAACAATAATGTGGGTGTACTAGAGAATTACATAAGGTGAGGATAATGATATCTGATTTATATTTGAACGCTACTCATGAATCCGATTAATTTGTTGGCTTTCTTGACAGCTTCTGTTCACTGTTTGCTTGGTTTACGACCATTTGTTATTATAATTCCTAAGTGTTTTTCATGACAGGTATTCTCTAGTTGAATACTGTTCATGGTGTACCTGGCATTTTCATATCTGTTTCTTATATTTAGCACATTCCATTACTAATATGAAAGGCCATCTGCCAGGACTGAGTCCAGTTAAACAGTTAATGTAGGTCGCTCTGAATTTCCTGCCTCTGTAATGATGTGTCTGCTCTATTTCCAGTTTCAGTATTGTCAGCACATTTGGCTATTTTACAAATTAAACCCTCATCTATATCATTGATCTTTATTAACAAGAGAATAGGACCCAGTAGTGGGCCCTGTGGCACACAACTTGTAACATCTTTTCAGTCTGATTCTTTACCATTTATTATGGCCCTCTGTTTACTGTAAGCTAAATTTCGATCCACCCGATCACACTGCCTCTAAACCCATGCACACTCAGTTTCTGAAGTAATCTTTTGTGGGGAACTATCAAATGCTTTATGAAGATCGAGATATACTGTACAGCGTGAGCAGATCTGGTCTCATCATACAAACAGAATATAGAAGAAATCCAAGAGATCCGTAAGGCAAGAGATTATTCCGGTGTCGTATGCACGGAGTGACTTATGCTGGAAGTTACTGTTCCGCTCAGTGCGCATGCGCAGTGGCCGTTTAGCTTCTACTTTGAAAGTATCCGTATGTTATCTCAAATTTTGCGCCATTTATCAACAGCATTGTATGAAATACATGTGTCAGGAAGATAGTTGGATGTCTTATCGACCTGTAGGTAACTATAGGTTGATATATAGACATATATAAATAAAGATATATATGTATGTTACAGGCAGATTGTGAAATTAGTCATTGTGTGAATTAATATTAGCTTAGTTTATGTTTATTTAGGTTAGGTTGATCTAGGATTAGGTTAGATTAAGGTTAGGTTAGGTTTGGTTAGGTTAGGTTAGGTTAATTTAGGCTTAATAGAGAAGGAAACGGTAAATTCCAGCATAAAGTCACTCCGTGCATGTGACACCGGAAACTGTGTTGTGGATCTTTGATTATATTATTTAGTTCTACTGTAAGTGCTTCACAAACTTACTCATACCACTGAAGTTAAGCTTATTGGTCGATAATTTTCTGCTTGTGATTTGTTGCCATTTTTGAATATCGGGGTTATATTTCCTAGTTTCCAGTCATGAGGCACCCTACTGTTTCGTAGTGATTTACAATGTTCAGCGAATGGCTTAGAATATTTCATTCACTACCTATTTTAGAATACGTGTTGACACTTTATCTGGCCCAGGTGTTTTATTCACTTCAAGTTTACAAGTGGCAAGTCGTACATAATTCTCGCTAACAGAAATGTCGCCAATTATGTTACCTTCTTCGAAGGAAACAGAAGCTGTCGGGATCCAATCCGCATTTTCATTTGTAAATACTGATGCAGAGATACTGTAGCGTTGAGAATTTTAGCCAACTCTGTTTCATCATCAGTAGGCTCTCCATTATCTGTGACTAATGGGCCAATTGTTGGTGATATTATCTTGTTACTGATATAGCTGAAAAATTCTTTTGGTTTGGATTTACTGATAAAGAGTGTGTTTTTCGAAGTTTTTCTTACTTTGTTGTATTATTTTTTTTGCTTTTTGACGAACAGCATCATATTTAATTTACTCACTTTGATTCTTTGTGATGCTATAATTTTTGTCTGCAAGTTTTCTCATCAATAGGGATTTCTTAATTTACCTATTCCACCACTGGGGTTTATTGTTATTATCAGGCAGTCTGTTTTGTACTGGAATCCATAATGTTACTGCCTTACTGACAGTATCTGTGAATAATTTCCATGCTTTGTTAACATATGTCTGAACAATGGGATTCCAGTCATTAGAACCAATTATTTTCTTTAATTTTTGAAAATCCGCTCTCTTGTAGTCAGGCACTTTCTCGTAACTAGCCCTGACATTGTCATTATTGAAACTGACATTGAATGAGACCATGCAATGGTCAGTAGTACTAAACTCTTCCCCTACTCTAACATTATTTACCAAGTTTTCCAATGTGGCCAAAATCAGATCTAACATGCCACCTCCTCGTATTGGGCAGTCCACGAACTGATGCAAAGAACTTTCTTGCAAGTTAGTATACAGGTCCAACCATGTGTGTAACAGTAGGGTTTCTCCACATTTGACAACTGGTAAACTGAAATCACCAAAGATTACAGTATTATTAGTGTTACGTGCTTAAGCAATTTCATTGTAAATTTCATTATCTGTAATGCTAAACTGTGCTGGCAGACGATAAATTAATCCAAGTACTGTTCGGCTTAGGAAATATATCAAGTTGAAGTCTGACTTTAATATATAACTGTATACTGCCCCCCCACTCTATAATTTTTCTCACTGCTGAAGGTATTGTAATATGGTCTGTTGTACTGTGCTAAAAAATCTCACAGTTCCGTGTTAAGCCATGATTCTGTTATGCCTATTTTACTGTAATTTTCACCAAGAACATAAGCCCCTAAATCTGCAAGTTTATTCTGCAAACTGTGCACATTTATAAAAAAAAAAAAAAAAAAAAGTATTATCCTTGCCTCCATTAGTCTGCTTATGATTCATATCATCTACACTGACTTGCTTACAGGCCTTTTATGAGGAGTATTTTTTTTTTTTTTTTGCCAGAATCAAATACACTGCATCATCCAGTAAGTGAGCAAGACGACCATTATGTATAAACAGAGCCCGCTGCTTATAAAAGTGATTCCAGGTGTCTATGAACTCAACACCCTCTTGTAAGCAAAGCAACTTAACACAGTTATTCAAGCTAAAAGCATTGCCATAAAAGACGTTGCTTGCTGCAATGCTGGGGAGAATACCTGAAATTAGAATATTAGTTTTTTCCTTGTAATGCTGGAGCATAAACTTGAATTTGTTAAGGAGTTTTCATACCTGCTTTGCATTACATTGTTGGTTCCTGTGTGTATGATGATCAGACTTTCATCAGCTGAACCTTCCAAATCAGTGTCCATAGCCTCAGTTACGTCATCAAGTCCAGACATGAAATGCAATATCGTTTTCTTTTGCTTAATGTTGTGCCATAGAACTCAACGAGCTATCCACGGATGATTGAATCCCCCACTAGTTGAGACTCATGAGGATCTTCGTCAGCATCAGCTAATATCTGAAAACTATACTGTATTATGTGGTTCCCATTTAGATTTGTCGCGTTCTTATCACCCTCTCATCATTTTGCTCTAGCTGAAAATTATCTTGTTCAGATGGGGGTTGGCTAGTTTCAGCAGCAGGAGGGGGACAGGATACAGGATCAATGTTACTTTGGGAAACACCAGTCCTTGACCGAGGGATGTTGCTCCCCTCCACAATGTTCCCAGCGTTGTTTGCAACAAACTCCTCCAATGTATCAATTCTGCAGGCCAGGATACTAATTTTGTTAGTTGCTTCGGACAGCTTTTCCTCAAGGTCACAGCGGAGTTTGCACATCCTGCACACAAAAGAACGTTCAGTTATAGAAAGATCAAGTGAAACTTCCGGAGGAGGCTGCGCACGTTACGTTCCAAGGCATTTTAGAACCTGGGAGTTAACGACAACAACAAATCTTTTGAAAAATAATTTAATCGAAGACGAAGCTACTGTTCATTACAAGAATGTATATGGGAATATGTAACAAATTAGGTTTTCAGTATCAAAAAACAAAAATTTTACCAACCACAGAATTTTTTTGCTTGTAACAGGAAGCTATTCTTACAATATTGTTATTGAAATGTAGAGGAAGTACTTAGCTACCTGTAACAAGATGAATTATTAAATTGATTACTGCTGTTCCAAAGAAAGCGAGATGAACTGAGTGCTGCCAAGTGAAAAATGTGTTGTCACCAAAAATAAATGTACTAAATTTTTGCTAATTCCTGGAATGCAAGGGCATAGTAATAATAAAATGCAAGATGAAATAATGCTTATAACCAGGGAGAAAACAAATTACCTGTAACTAAGAAAAGGTATTATCCACAAACAAAAATAAATACATGTAAGATCGACCTTCTAAAATAAATCAACAGGGAGATATCTTGCAGCAAAGGCAATATAAGTGTTGAGATGCAAACTTTGTTTTCAAGAGATGCAGGCGGGGAGGGGAGAATCAACCTGCTAAATATTGTTGAGAAGCTGGATTGCTAGCTAGACTGTTCTGGAGAATTCCCAGTGTTTATAATAGTTCCGGTACAAGTCAGAGTTACCAGTAAGCCTGCCGTTCGTGAGTGTGGTTATTTTATAAGTTACGCATTAATTTCTGTGCTCTCTTTCTCTTTAATGTTTTATGTGATTGTTTGTTAAATTATGTAATTCAAGTTTGTATGCTATACAGTATAATTTAGAGTGTTATGCGGTGTAAGGAAACTCTGGCATGTTTGGAATGTCTCCGAGTTGGTAACTGTTGTAATCATCGCTCTCTCGAGAAAACACTAGAAATATGGAGAAGTGTAGAACACTCTAGAGCAGTGGTTCCCAAACTGGGGGCCATATATCAGAATGCAGGGGGCCGTAACCTGAACCGAAGGAGTTTAGCGAGTAGGTAGTCAGTGGAGAGAACTTACGCTGAGTGGAATTGGGATTCAAATGAAGGAAAAATGAACCTGGCATGAATGTTCAGAAGCAAATGGTCTGGGAGGAGGTGGATGTGTCGCAACTGAAGGCCATGGTTGTGGCAGATAATTATGACTCACTATGATAGCATATCATTTCAGACTTATAAAGTTATCAGATTTGTAAAATTCAAAGATCAGATCAAATTGCGTGGGATTAATACACTTTTTCAATCCAGTGATTTTTTTTTTATTGCTGAATCAGCTTTTCGCAATAATGCAATTTTTAATTACTCTAAGTATGGATTTTTTTAATGTGCATTTTATTATTCCTTTAGTACCATTTCAATAATTATATATATATATATATATATATATATATATATATATATATATATATATATATATATATATATATATATATGATTCAGCTAAGACAAAATACACATATCTTTCTTAATACTTAACAAAAGAGAAAATAAAAAATGGAATCAATAAAATTACAGGATTTGCTAGAGTGATTTTTATATGAACATGATGAGTGTAGGACTGTGGTGTAGACAGTCACTGTAGTCATGGGTTATGGTTGGGGAAGGGGGGCCATGGACAAGGATCATGTATGAAAAGTGGGTAACGGCCAGAAAAAGTTTGGGAACCACTGCTCTAGAGTATAAGAAGCTTATAACAGGATGGGTTGAGACTAGAGCAAGTTCAGTAGGTTTTCAGTTCAGTTTGAGTGTAGTTCAGTGTCCGTACAGTGCAGTTTGTATATTATCGGTACTTGTGAAAATAGTGAAGTGTTTTTGCCCTTTGTGTATGTTCGGTGCTTGTGAAAATAGTGAAGTTGGATAGCATTAAGTGCAATTATTTGGAAAATAGACAGTTAAGAAGCCACTGTTTATTTTTGCCTCAGTTGATCGTTTGTGCTGAACACCAAAAGGCTGACCATAGGGTACACTGCTGTGGCAGTGTGGGAAGGGGACGTAGCAGTGGTGCCAGGAGTGTGGATTTTTAGAAAGTGCTGGAGTGAGTTTAATCTTCGACATGGAGCAAGGGGGTGTAGTACAGACGAGGAGCCGACCTGGGCAGGAAGAGGTGTCCCTGGCTGCAATTTTTGAAGCTATTACAAGCTTCAAAGAAAGAACTTAAAGAACAGTTACAAGTACAAAGTGTACAACTACAAGCACAGAATGAAGGAGTACAGGCACAGAATGAAGGACAGAAAGAGCTCAAAGAACAATTGCAAGCACAGAGTGAACAGATGAGTAGACTGTAGCACCAGTCGAGCAGGGTAGTACTCCCGAGGTGGATGGAAAGCTGATGACAGGGAGTGCTGGAGCTCCCGTTTCATCAGCCCTCAGGACTAGTTCCTGACCATCCCCCTTTGCTGAACTTTTTCAGTGTCTCAGTTACACAGAGAGTAGGCCAGCATGCTCTCCAGTACAAATTTCTCTATCTTCACCAAACTACATGCACAGTACACACTACACTTCCTATTCAAAATTCACCAAAAATGGCGTCGATTCACCAAGCCTCGGAGTCCCCAGGGGGGGGGGGACCATAAATGCCCCCGCCATCTGCCCCTCTCCCGGTCACAACTCGAGGTGCCTGGAACCACTGTCTGACTCTCTTCTTCTTCATTTCTGCAACATTCTCGGCCTTTCATCAAACTTTCACTCTGTTGAGCACCACTCCTCTAAACCTCACCTTCTTTTTCTAATGGAGACTCAGCTGTCTGAGGCAACTGACAGCAAACCCTTTTCTGTATCCTCCTACTTTCTCTATACTCATTTCAAAGCCAAAGGTGGCTGTTGTGTATACATACGCAACGACTTATCTTGCTCTCGTGTTCCTGAACTTGATTCTTCTGAATTCTCCACACTCTGGCTTCGGCTTTCCTGTCATTCTCTGACTAGATATATCTGTGCTGTTTACTTATCCCCTAATTCTACTGACTATCAAAAATTCTTCGACTATCTTACTTCTATGATGGAACACATTCTGTCCATTTCTCCTTTCTCTGAAATCTCCATTCTTGGAGATTTCAATGTTCACCACCACCTTTGGCTCTCCTCTCCTTTCACGGATCCACCTGGTGAACAAGCCTACATCTTTTCTATCCTTAGTGACCTAGAGCAGCTTGTACAGCACCCTACCCGTATCCCTGACCGCCTTGGAGAGAGCTTCAACATACTTGACCTCTTCCTCACAACTAATCCTTCTGCTTACTCTGTTAATCTTTTCTCTCTGTTGGGCTCCTCCGATCACAACCTTATTACCTTAACCTGTCCTATCACTCTGGTACGGCCTGTGGACCCTCCAGGGAAACGTCGTCTGTGGCATTTTGGAGCCGCGGACTGGGAGGCCCTCAGGCAGTACTTCTTTGATTTTCCCTGGAATGATTATTGCTTCCATGGCCGTGAGCCATCTGAGTATGCCTTGCTCATTACAGAGGTTATTCTCTCGGGCATGGAAGCATACATTCCTTTCTCATATCCTTTGACTAACGCAAGAAAGCCTTGGTTTAATCGCTTGTTCTAATGCTGTCCGCAACAAGGAAAAGGCCTACAAAAGGTACCGGAGCCAACCCACCCCTGAATCACATCATCTTTACGTTTCTGCCCGGAATCGTGCTAAGTCTGTTCTTCGCTCTACCAAAAATAATTTCATCCATACTAAATGCTCTCAACTCTCCAACTCGAATTCTTCCCGCTCCTTCTGGCACCTTGCCAAAAATCTTTCTAACAACTTTACCTCATCATCCTTCTCTCCTCTTTTCTACTCTGATGGTTCTGTAGCTATTTCTTCTACTGATAAAGCAGATCTCTTTGCACAGACTTTCTCCTCCAATTCCACCTTAGACGATTCCAGTGCTGTTCCTCCATCATTTCCCCCCTCTGACTTCCTCATGGCTGACATTAAAATTTCTTCAATTGATGTATTTTCTGCCATCACTGGCCTCAGTACTAACAAGGCATATGGACCTGATGGGGTCCCTCCTGTTGTTCTCAAGAACTGTGCTTCTGTGCTTACACCCTGCCTGGACAAACTCTTTCCCCTTTGTCTGTCAACCTGTACCTTTCCTTCTTGCTGGAAGTTTGCTCTCATTCAGCCAGTCCCAAAGAAGGGTGACCACTCCCAACCCTCCAACTATCGTCCAATTGCTTTAACGTCCTGTATTTCAAAAGTTTTCGAGTCAATTCTTAATAGAAAAATTTTAAGACATCTTTCCTATCACAACCTTCTTTCCGATCGTCAGTATGGGTTCCGTCAGGGACGCTCCACTGGCGATATTCTCACCTACCTTTCAGACTCCTGGTCATCCTCCTTTCGGGACTTTGGCGAAAGCTTTTCCATTGCACTTGACATCTCAAAGGCTTTTGATCGAGTCTGGCATAAATCTTTAATTTCCAAACTGCCCTCCTACGGTTTCTATCCTTCTATCTGTGACTTCATTGCTAGCTTCCTTTCTGGTCGTTCTATAGCCGCTGTTGTAGACGGCCATCGTTCTTCTCCTAGATCTATCATCAGTGGTGTTCCTCAGGGCTCTGTTCTATCACCAACTCTCTTCCTTTTATTCATCAGTGATCTTCTAAGCTGTACATCTAACCCTATCCACTCATATGCTGATGACTCCACCCTTCACCTTTCCATTCGGTTCCCGCAACGCCTATCTCAACAGTTACTTCAACAAACAAGGGATGAGGCTATGGCACACCTAATGTCTGACTTGGCTCGTGTCTCTGACTGGGGTAAAAATAATATGGTTGTCTTTAATGCATCTAAGACTCAGTTCTTACACCTATCAACCCGACAAAGTCTTCCACAGGTATACCCGCTAATGTTTAATAATATTCAGCTTAATCCTGCATCATCCTTGAACATGCTTGGGGTTTCATTTACTCGGGACTTATCTTGGAAAGATCATATTACATCTCTTGTAAAATCTGCTTCCAAGAGATTGGGTGTGCTAAGCCGACTCCGCTCTTTCTTTACCCCTGCACAATTCTTGACTCTATACAGGGGTTTTATCCGCCCCTGTGTGGAGTACAACTCTCATGTGTGGGGAGGCTCCCCACATACAGCTCTTCTCAATAGGGTGGAGTCAAGGGCTTTTCGTCTCATTAACTCTCCTCCTCTTACTGACTCCCTTCAACCTCTGTCTCTTCGCAGCACTGTTGCATCTTTATCTCTTTTCTATCGCTACTTTAATGGTCACTGCTCCTCTGAACTCTCTGCTTGCATTCCTCCACCTCTACGACGGGCGCGTAGCACCCGTCTGGCAGCAAACTCTCATCCCTTTTCTGTCCAACTCTCTAATGCAAGAGTTAACCGTTACTCCCAGTCTTTCATTTATGAAACAGGTCAGCTCTGGAACTGTCTCCCTCTGTCTGTATTTCTTGCTGCCTATGATCTCCAGTCTTTCAAACGCAGTGTGTCCAGGCATCTCAAAATGATCGGATCTTGAATTTGGCTCTCTATTGTATTTTGTTTTTCTCTTGGAGGGAACTGTTACTACGGGCTCATGGCCTTTGGTTCCTTCTTCCTCGCATAAAAAAAAAAAAGAACAACAAGGGGTACAACATGAAGAACAAAAAGAACAATGTGAACAACTTCAAGAGGCATTACAGGTGCAACAGAGGGAATTACAGCTTAGGATGCAAGGACAGCTAGATGCTTTTATGAAGGAAATGAAGGAAGAACAGCAATAGCTTAAGGAGGAAGTAGATGCCAAGCCACAGCAGCAGAAATATGAGGTAAGCAATAATGTAATGGAGTGCAGATAGCATTAGATGGCCAGTTCAAGCATGTAGATGACCAAGCATGTAGATGGCCATTTGAAGATAATTTGTGAGATAATTGAGGCTGTAGAGAAATATTGTACTGCTGAGCCATAGATTGGTGTACATGGAGCATATGAGTAAAAATAGACAGTTTTTGGTGGATTTTGACGAATCCCAAGCATCTAAAAATAGTATTACAGGGTTGAATAATCAGAATGCAGAAGTTCAAAGTCATGGACTCAATTATGATGCCCCAGTTTTTATACCTCAAACCAATGAAGTGCATGGCTATAATGGGGGTCCAATTAAAAAGAAACCTCAGGAATTTGATGGCAGAGTATCTGGAAAGCTTACCATGGACAGTTTGAGTTACTTCCTGATCAGAATGGTTGGGATGATAGGCAGAGGGCAGTGCAGCTTGCTACTTGCCTTAAGGGTGCCGCAATGGAAATTCTGGACTAGATGTCTGTGATGGAGAGGAACAGTTAATTATCAGTCCCTACTAGAGGTACTGGAGCGCAGATATGGACCACGAACCAGACTGAGGTTTACAGAGCACAATTCCGAACCTGTGTACAGGCTCGAGGCGAATCCCTACAGCAGCTTGCTCATGACCTGTAGAGACTGGCATACAAGGCATACCCTGGAGCAGCACCTAACCTGTTGGCTATTCTTCTGAGAGACCAGTTCATCAATGTTCTTGAAAGTGCAGAGTTGAACGTGCAAGTGAAGCAGGCACAATCCAGAAGCATGTAAGAAGCACTAGCCAGGGCTGTAGAATTTAAGTCCTTCATAAGGCACAGTACGTCCACTTCTGAGGCATGTCCTAATGCATGATTCAAGGCAAGAAAGGGGCAGGTTTGTGTAGCAGAAAAATCTGAAGGAAGTTACTGGCGCTGCGAAAAGCCAGGACATAGAGAAGAGGACTGCTACAAGTGGAAGAGGGAACAGGAGAAAACCGGAAGAGGTTACTGGTTCTGTAGGAAGCTGGGTCAAAAGAAGGACGATTGTTACAAATGGAAGAAGGAGCAAAAGTGGTACAGTGCAAGGAAACCCACGACTGCAACAAACAGGTGTTGGACATGTGGTGAGGTGGGACATTTCACCAATGAGTGTCCAAATGAGAAGGATGAGGGTAAATTAGTGACGCTTTGTGACAAGAGGAAACAACCAGCCAGTTTTTCTCAAGAAGCCCCATCACTGAGGAAATGCAGGAGAACCTTGACGAATAGTGTAGAAGGAGACGGAAGAATATACAGCGAGCAGTGTAATAGGAATGGGAATCTTAGCAAGAAATTCAGCCGTACAGTTGTGACAGGGCCAGTGTCAGACAAAGAAGACCTGAAGAGGATGCAGATTTACAACCATTGCTAGAATGGCTCTACAGTCGTTCTATTTTATGAAGGCAGTTTGGGTGGGGCGCTCTGGGACCTCACTTGTTAGCTCTGTTGCCACATCGTCGCCACACACGTGCTCTCTCTCTCTCTCTCTCTCCCATATTTATATTAACTTCTACTAATTTTATTTTCTTTATTTTTTCTCCTGTTTTCGCCTTTTTTTCCACACCACCCCTGAGGTAAACGTCTATAGGTGCGTTTTTTTTTATAGCTTCCATGGCGGGAGACTGACCGAGTATGACCCACTCACGCAGGGCTGTCCCTCGTGTCTCCACCTGACAACGTCGCAAAAGCAATGCTGACAAATCTTATGAGATTTATACTATACTATAGCTTTTTTATTGAATTACATCTACCGGTATACAGTGTGTTTAAAATTCATTTATAAGTAGTTACTAGCTTAAAATAGGAGAGTGAGAGAGAGGTGAGCACAAATAATTACACATGTGTCGAGGGCGATGTGGCAACAGAGCTAACAGTGTGAGGTCCCAGATCGCCCCACACAAACTGCCTTCATAAAATAGAATGACTGTAGTGGAGTACAGTGCAACCATCTTGGGAAGAAGTGTCCAGGTTCAGCCCCGTGACTAGGAGCTACTAAAGTCAGTGGGATTTCTTCATTTGTAAAATGGACTACCAGTACTGGGGCGCCAGTGGGAGTCACCCAACGGCGTCAGCAAGTAATGGCATCTGGTGGTTCTGAAGAATATGAGGTCTGGGATCTTGGACGAGTCTCATAACCAGATCACCAGTGGGCACCTAGGAGTGAAGCAAATTCTAAGTTGGCTGTGACAGAGGTTCTACTAGACTGGCATGTATCAGGATGTTGAAGAGTCGTGCTGGGCCTGTGATGTACGTTGTGCCAAGAAGGGACCCAAAAAACGTGGTCGCACCCCTTTCCAGTTGTACAAAGTGGGTGCATTGATGGAAAGAGTCACAGCAGACATTGATGGACCTTTGCCACTCACTGAGATAGGAAACCAGTATATGTGTGTTGCCCTGGACTACTTCACAGAGTGGCTAGAAGCCTATGCCATCCCCAATCTAGAGGATGCGACTGTTGCTCAGGTGCTGGTTGACCAGTTTTTCTGTCTTTTGGGGATGCCACGAGAGCTACATTCAGACCAGGGTAGAAACTTTGAGTCTGATGTGTTCCATGAATGCTGCAAGTTATTGGGGATCAAGAAGACCAGGATAACTCCACTAAGGCCACAGCAAGATGGGATGGTGAAGGAATTCAACTGAACCCTAGGACAAGAACTGGCCAAGTACTACGTAGAGGGACAAATGGAATGGGACCACAAATTACCTGCGTTATTGATGGCATATCGGTCTACATCCCATGTGTCCACCAGCTACACACCTGCAAAACGATGTTGGGCCATGAGTTATGCTTACCCATTCACTTGTTAATAGGAAGACCACCTAGTGAAGAGCTGTCTGCAGACACTTCCCACTATGTAAAGCATCTTCAGGAAATGCTGGCTGAGGTACATCTTCAAGTGCGAAGAGCCCTTAAATTTTCAAAAGAAGTGATGAAGTGCAAGTATGATGCCAAGGCAAGTGAGGTGAGCTTCAAGGATGGTGACAGTTTGGTTACACAATCCTCAGCGGAAAAAGGGACAGTCACCAAAGCTGCAGAGCCCGTGGAACGGGCGTTTCACTGTATTGGATCGCTCATCAGACGTAACGTACCAAATTCGAGGAGGCAGGAAATCTTGCCCAAAGGTGGTACATGTGAAACATATGTGGCAGTACCATGGGCCAGGACAGTACAACTGGGACGTCTGCAAGGAATTGTGCTCTTCAGCAGCCGAGGATGTTGAGGACCAAGGAGCTGAAGTGGAAGAGGATGGTGATAGTTTCCCAAGAGAAGAAGTGCATCAGGAAGAGGACCAAGACATTCCAGGAGGAGTGGACTGTCGAAGAGCAGGGACATCAGAAGCGGCATAGAAGAAGACCTGTTAAGTTGAAGGATTTTTTTGTGTGTATTATTAGCTGTTTAGTTTGGATTAAGGACTATGTTTATATACATCGTGTAGTTTTGTTGGGATGACAAAAGGTTAGGAAAAGGGTAGTGTTGACAAGCTGAATTACTAGCTAGCTAGTTCTGGATAATTCCCAATGTTTGTCATTGTTCCGGTACAAATCAGAGTTGCCAGTTAGCCTGCTGTTGTGACCATAGTTTTTTTTTTTTTTTTGTGCATTAACTTTTGTGCTCTTTTTCTCTATAATGTTTTATTTATATGATTGTTTTATAAATTACGTAATTTAAGTTGTATGCTAAATAATTTAGAGTGTTATGCAGTGTAAGAAAACTCTGGCATGTTTTGGATGTCTCCGAGTTAGTAACTGTTGTAATCGTCGCTCTCTCCGGAATACACTAGAACTGTGGAAAAGTGGAAAACACACTAGATTATAGAAATCTTATCTATGGATGGGGATGAGACTAGAGCAAATTCAGTCGGTTTTCAGTTCAGTTTGAGTGTAGTTCAGTGTCAGTGCAGTGCAATTTGTATATTATCAGTACTTGTGAAAATAGTGAAGTGTTGCTGGCAAACAGTGAAGGGGTTTTGTAGTGTGTTTATCTTCGGTGATTGTGAAAATAGTGTTGTGAAGTTGGACAGCTTTAAGTGTAATTACCAGGAAAGTAAAGACAATGAAGTTAAGAAGCCAGTGTTTATTTTCGCCTCAGCAGATATGTGTGCTGTGCACCGAAAGGCTGACCATACGAAAAACGACTCAATGGGCAACGTCCATCCTATACTGAACTACTGCTGTTGGAGCCTGTGGCAGTGTGGGATGGGGACGTAACAGTATTCTAACTTACCATGAGACTGGAGAGAGAGGAAAAGGCAAATGGTTAACCAAGTAGCCCAAAGGTAGGCTGATGGTGGGAAAGTACAATAAAAACAAACAAAACTCTACTGACTAAATAACTTTATACATGAGATATAAACTGATTTCACTGGTGAAAACGATGACCAAAACTAAGGGGACAGTACTCATTCACACATAACACTGTGCACAGGGGAATGTTTAACACTAAATACACCAGATACACTGTACCAGAGTGTGCAACTGTTTACACCTACGAACACAAAGGCGCCAGCCTCAGTCACAAAGGACTGCCACGAAGTGGTAAATAGAAATCACAATAATCATTCCCTCACTACAGTATATCACACAGCAATACACTGAAATGCTGTATCATTCCAAACCAAAGCTCATCTCAAAGAAAAACGAGTCAAAACATTAATAATTCCACTTAACCAACAAGGTCAGCTCGAACAAAACAAGTAAAAAAAAAAAAAAAGTTCTATTCATTTTCGAGTGTTTATACAGGGTATAAACTGTTCTTACTGGTGAAACTACATACAGTTAACACTCGCCCAGTCTCTAAAGACAAATTAATACTTATCACTTCCACGAGAACAATAACCATCCACAGCAGTCACCCTTTTTTGTGCCAAACGTAAAAACAAGACTGGACAAAGCTTTTCACACGTCATACACATACCAAAACTCAAGCATATGCGCTGGATTTTCACACCTTACACTAGAATATGTCTAAAACGCTTGTAAACACAGACATACTATTTACAAACAAAGCATTCACTTAGATTTACAAAATCGTGTAAAAACTGGAAGGTGAGAGCGCCACAACCTTGTCGAACCGAGTCAGCGTGTGTGTGCGTGTGTGTGTGTGCGTGTGTGTGTGTGTGTGTGTGTCCTGCTCCTCACTGAAATTACTGCGAGGTAAAAATATACTGTATGCACAAAAAATATTGTAAGACTGAGAGGGAAGTGGAGGAAGGGGGTAATGAATGGGGAACTGTAAAGAAAGCAAGGACGAGGAAGCAAGGGGAGAAACAGGCATCCATGGCCAAGATAGAAATGGAAGGAATGAATAAGGTGGTTGTAGGGAAAGACAGTGAAAGGAGATGGACGCGTCTTGGATAACTTGAGAATGGAGAAGAATGAATGATATATGACAGGAGACGAGCACGACAAGATACTACATAAAAAGAAAAAAAGAATGACAGTGAAAAAAGATGCTATAGTAAGAGAAGAACTGTGAACGAAAAAAAAAAAAAGAGCGAACCATGAAAGAGAAGGGGGAAAGAAAAAAGGATAGGAAAGAGGTAGAGAATAAGACTAGAAAGCGGAGAAACGCAAAAAAACAATCAGGAAATAAGGAAATAAGGCAAAGAAGGGAAAAGGGGCAACGAGAGAGAGAGAGAGAGAGAGAGAGGAAGGGGGGTAATATAATGAATATGGCGAAAAGTTAAGACAAAAATTAGAGGGAAAGGGGGATTGAAAGAACAAGAAAAGGCGAAAAAGAATTAAGGTGTAGTAAAGAAGAGGAGATATAAACGAGGTGGAAAATAAAACCACAAAAAAGAAGCAAGGAGAAAACGTGAAAAGATAGACAAAGACAAGTGGAAAAGAGGATATGATAGTAGGCGGAGGAGGAGGAGGAGGGACAGGACAGAGAGAAAGGATGGAGAGAGGAGAAAATTGGCTTGGGCAAACAAGAAAAGAGAGAGAGAGAGAGAGAGAGTGAGAGTTGCAGAATGTACGAGAGGGGGAGGGGATAAACTTGAGATACATGGAGAAAACATAAAAATAAAATATATAAATATATACATATATAGACACATAGATAGATAGATAGATAGAAAGATATATAGATAGATTGATAGATAAGGAAAGATGGGAATATCGATACTGAGAGGACAAACAGAACGGCGAGAATGGTGAAAACTAGATGGGTGAGGCGGGAAAGAAAGGAAAAGAACGACAGTAATGATTGAGAGTGGAAAACAGGTAAAAGAGATGAAAGTGGAAAGAGAGTAGAAATAAGCAGTAATAAACGATTGAACGGTAAGAGAACCATGTGTGAGACGAAACTGGAACTAACCTCGCATTAAAGATGAACCAGTCAGCTGCACCGATGAGAGAGAGAGAGAGAGAGAGAGGCTATATTAGGAAGTCTGGCTGATGTAAACACGAAACCGCCTAAATATTACAGTATTTATCCGGAACAATATCTGGTTCGATAATTTAATCTGTCGGTCAATCTGTTTTATGCTGTGTCTTCCTGTGTACTTCTTTGATTGTACGAGTATGCCTGCCTTCCTGCCTTCTCTGTTTTTCTTAATCCTGCTGTACCTTGCCCTGTCCTGCCGTACCCCGTCTTGTCCTGCCGTGCCCTAGTCTACCATGCCCTTCCCTTCCTTGCCCTACCCTGCCTGCCTGCCTGCCTCGTCTTCCCTTGCCTTGCCCTGCCCTAACTTACTCTGCCTACCTGCCAACTTTGTCTTACCGTATCTTGCCTACTTGCTTGCCCTGCCTTCTCGTATCCTGCTGTCTACTCTTTTCCCTCCGTCATCCTTGCCTTGTCCTTTCCTGCACTGCCCTACCTTGCCTGCCTGCCCTATCCTCCCCTGCCTCTCCTGGCGTGCCCTGCCTGATTGCATGCCTTGTCCTGCCCTGATCTACCCTTCCCTACCTTCACAGGAGTACCATCTTTACTCAGTACCAACATCTCCACCTCCAATACACCACTCTCTATCATATAGTTTCTTGTTTCACCCCTTCACTTTTTCTTGGCCGACCAGCCTTCTTCCAGCCACCCTAAACATCTTACATTCCATTAATTTCGTCACCCATTCAGCAAAGTTGTGTTTTTGCTATCTCCCACCGAATTTTTTCTGCTTTAAAGAAACTTTTCTGTAGTAAATGGGTTAGAAAGAGTTTCCATTAAACCTCTTAGCAGGGTAACGTGTTTTAAAAGCTTTCTTTTTACCAACGATTTTTTTTTTCTATTTCGCGTAGCGACAAAATTCAGATTAATTTATCCATTCGGTTGATTATTCTGATGACAATAACACCTTTTTCATTTATTCTTCTTACCGTCAGGCGATGCTATTGGACTTGTAGATTTCTTTTGTATTGAAAAAGTTAAACTTATATACGTTTTCTTCAAGTTACCTGTCTAATTGGAATGGGTGAAAAGAAAAACAATCATATTTAGCTATGTCTGTGTATATTTATGCTTGTATGGTGGAGTCAGCGTTCAGAAAGCTTGAAAAAATGTGTTGACATACACTATGGCTGAAATCATTGGTCATTCTGTAGGTAGTTTTTCGACTTCTGTTATTTTTTCTTCCTCTGCTTATGGATCCTGTCTCACCATATATTATAATATATTAACTAAGCAATCATAACATGATGTGAAAAAGGCGTTCATGAATGTTATTTGTTATATGTTGGAAAACTGAGCTACTCATGGAAGGGGCATCCGTCGTCCGCACAGAAATCGATCGATTGTGCGCTAATGATTGATCCATCTTGGTGACAACACATCGATACTGATTCATTACTCAAGCGTGACACACACACATACACACACACACACACACACACACACACACACACACACACACACACACAGTACATGTGTCTATATTTAAGAGGCGTTTAGTCAAAACGACGAACGTGCCAAATCAGTGTTTTGAGATGAAGTGTTAAAATTGTGTTTTCTTGTAACCCATTAACCAGCAGCCCGATTTCAATATACGATCTCCCAAATAATTGAGCTGGTAAAATACTTTAAGACACATAAGAACAAAATACAAAATATATATCAGGTTATATTGCTGTTCAGTTATTAATCCCATACCAATATACCTCTATGAGAAAGAAAACATAATTTGAAAATAACCACAAAAATGAAAAGAAGGACAATCACCAACCCAAGTACAATAGTATTGCATGTATTTAAGTGCTGTGGAGAGTGTGAGAATTAACAGTGGTCCAGTATATCGTTGATCTAGCGCCTTCCGCTCATCACTGACTTCTTTTAGATTAGGACCAGTCCCTTGCTTCTCAGTTTCCACTGATCCAGTTAGTCACTCTGTCGAGTACAGAACTAACTCAACGCTCACCTAAACCGTGTGTGCTGAGGAATGATGATCAACAAACATCATGTCACATTAGCATACTCAACACAATAACTAATCGTATGTGACTTGCGTGTTTTATGGCCCTTGACACGAGGTCGCTTCATACCAACACTTTTCACATGACTGGCAATGTAACCTTTCTGTCTGTTATAATCAATCATTGCCCCAAAACCTGTAAATAGATCATTTACTTTGTCATTGCCCAAGTTGTTGAAGCAGCCACACCTACAAGGAGGACCGATTATCCTAGTTGGCACCTCCTTTTTTGTGCTATAACTCACGTATTCTTCCCTAGCATTTCGTTTTTACTTGGCATCTGCATGTTTCCAAGAAGATGGATCTAGTTTTTGCTTCCTTGTATGCTCAGGGACCTCCTTGTCGTCATCGCTGTCACTCATGTCGTGATGTAAACACTGTACATCTGACGTGAAAATAATGTAATAAACCAAAAGCACGTCTGTGTGGCTTACAATGTAAACAGAACTGGGAAGGGCAGGATCTGGCCACACCCACCAGCCGACACACCCACAAAACACGGCCGCTGATTGGCTGTGGATGTGACATCATCTTCAGACCTAACGCTCATTGGCAGCCCGAAGGAGTGTTTGGTGACATGTTCGTCTTTCCTTCACTACAACTGCCCTCGGGAGAGACACTGGCCACGTGTACGAACCTCCTGCGTGTTGGACATGAATCTACTTTGTTATATAGGACTTTTGACCATGTTGTAAAGAAGCCATGAAATCATTTCTACGGGATAGAAAAATTGTGGACGAGTGTTTTGCGACCTAAATCTCAATTTTAGACATTTGGCACGCTCGTCGTTATTCGATTATATATATATATATATATATATATATATATATATATATATATATATATATATATATATATATATATATATATATATATATATATATATAGCCTAGTCATTTAAAAACGTCCTCCTTATCACTAAACTAAATTTTCTTTTCAATGCTATTTTTCAAAGTTATTTCACTGCTGGTGCGTGTGTCAACTAGATGGATATTTTATTTAACGTTTTATATTTAACTGAAAAAAATTTCTGTATCAATTTTTCTTTGGAATTTTTAATGCAATTTTACTGTTGCGATACATCAGCAAAATAAATATGATTTTTTTTTTTTTTTGGGGGGGGAGGGGATGCAGGAGGGAAGCTTTGATACTCCAAAAAAATAATAAAATGTTATATATAATAATAATAGCTCATATACACAGCCACTTTTGACGTGGGAAAAGAGGGCAATACTACAAGAAGACTGTGGCGTATATCCCTTGCTACTGCTCTCATATTTCCTCCTCTCTCTTGATATAACCTCCAGACCCTCCCTCTTACACACACATCTTCCACAGCCCTCTCATCTTGCAAGTTTCTTATCTTATGCTTCTTGCTTCTATTTGTTCCTGCTTGTAGTTTTCCTCATTCCTACACGTTTCCTCTCTTTTTCTCTCTTTTACACTCATTTCTTTTTCCTTTTATATATTTGTATTTTCCCTCTTAAAAATTCTTCACTCATCCACTTTTATCTTTATTCGTTTAATTTCCAGTATACTTCATTAATGTGTTTTTGTCCTTACATATACTCTTTCATAACTCACTCTCTCTCTCTCTCTCTCTCTCTCTCTCTCTCTCTCTCACACACACACACACACATCCTTTTTTCTCCTCTCACAGTTTAATCCCCCCCCCCTGTTTCACACTAACTCTTTATTCTCTCATGCATCTTTGTTCCTACATGTTTCTCTTCTTGATTTTTTAGTATTATATCTCCATTTCTTTATCCTTCCTCACTTTCACACGTTTTTCTTTTCTCCATTCTTGCACGTTCCTTTTCTTAACTTTCCTTAAACACATATTTGCTTATGCTTCTTCGCTTTCACCACGTTCCTTCCCTTGCTCTTTTACATTTTCACAAGCACACCTTTTGTCGAATTTCATCCCTTATGTTTCTCTGCTCTTTTTTTTTAGTGCCTTTCTTACACGCTTTTTCTTAGGTCCCTCTTCACAATCAAACGCAGCTATTTTTCTTCCCACTTCCAAGCTCTTCTTATTCTCATACAAACTTCTATTATGCTTTTTGTATCTGAATGTATTTCTCTTATTCATCCTTGGTCTTACCGTTTTCCTTATTATTATTTCTAATTTTTGCATAGTGTCAGCTTTTTCTTTTTTTACAAGCTGTTTATCATTATGTCTCTCACTTTAACACTACTTTCCCTACGCTGACTAACTTTTTCACCGATCTACTCTCATTGACCCCTAATCTAACAGGCATATTGCTACGTCCCCACCTCACACTGCCACAGGCTCCAACAGCAGTAGTACAGTATATGAAGGACGCTGCCCAGTGAGTTGTTTTTCCTAAGGTCAGCCTTCAGGTGTACAGTACACAAGATCAGCTGAGGCTTTGTAAACACTGGCTTCTTAAGTTCCCTGTCTTTATTTTCCGAATCCTTACACTTAATGCTTTCCAACTTCATTATTCTCACAAGCACTGGAGCTATGTAAACTTTACAAACTGCAGTTACACTTAATGCTTGACAACGCATCACTATTTTCTCAAGTACTGGTGATGTACAAACTTCAATAAAATCTTCACTGCCAACATTTCACTGTTTTCACAATTACTGAAAATATACAAACTGCACTAACACTGCACTACACTCAAACTGAACTGAAAGCCAACTGAAACTCGTTCTAGTCTCTTCCCCACCCTTATATAAGCTTGCATTGTACTAGAATGATCTACTTCTCGACAGTTCTGGTGTATTCCAAGGAGGGAGCACAGTTACCAACTCGGAGACAACCAAAACATGCCAGTTTTCTTACAGTTCGTAACACAATAAATTATTTAGCATACAAACCCAGATTAAATTACACAATGTAACAATCACATAAATAAAACATAAAGAGAAAGAGCACAAAAATTAATGCATAACTTACGAATGAACTACTCTCACAAATAGCAGGCAAACTGGCAACTCAGACTCGTACCGGAACCTATGGTAAACGTCGGGAAGCTTCTCTACCACCCAACTGCCAAATCTCACTTCTAAACATTATCCCCCTTTAATTTTTTCACTCATTCTTATACATATCTACATTATAATGATCCGATTTCTGTACAGCAAAAATGGCGCAACGTAGCACAATTTTTGTTAGAGCAAAGTACTGTTTAAATGCTCTAACTTGAAGAATAAAAACAATTTCCAATCCAATCGGCCAACGGTTCCCGAGTTATGACTCATTTCTGGCATTTTACTTCAAATTAGGTATTTGTTTTTAGTGAAGGGGATGGATTCGTCTTGGTCCAGCATTGAAATTACCAGCATGACACAAGAGAAGGGTGGTGTGTTTTATTGTATTATCACTCTTGCCTCTTCTTCATCCTTATACTCCTATAATTTTATACTATATATAATGCTATAGGATAATTAAGTATAACAGCATAACACTACTATCCTGCCTCTCTCTCTCTCTCTCTCTCCTCAGTGGATGTCCCAGCAGGATGAAGATAAAATTCCTCGTTCCACCTCACTCACAGCATGAGTAATTCAAATTTCTGTTACGTTTGGACTGTAAATAAGAGTTGACGACATCAAGCGGAGGCCACCAAAGGCAGCCTTCACTCAAGGCCACCGAAGGCGGTCTTTAAAGGGACTGGACTATATTCATTTGATCTGGGTGATTTTGTTATATGTTTTGTAGGGTTATGTAAATGACAAAACCTGCAAATTTCATTCAATTCTGTTCGTCAGTTTTCTAGGGAAAAAAGTAAACATTAAAAATACATGAAAGTGTAACTGTAAAACGAAAAATTGGGACATTACATTTCACCTGATTATACTGACAATTATTCCTCTTATTAAACGAAACCACAGCTATAATTTCCTCCTTTCTGCTTATTTATAACTTGTTTCATTGCTGAGAAAAAATCTAAAATTATTTTTAACAAATTTCCTGTTAAGAAATCAGTATATAAAAAATGCAATATACACTGTGTGTGTGTGTGTGTGTGTGTGTATATATATATATATATATATATATATATATATATATATATATATATATATATAATCTCGTGTCATTTCTTTATGTTGACATACCTTCATATTTATGCTTTGAAGAGAAATGTCACAATTATGGCTTAAAGTGTGATACTCGTACCTTTAGTTTTGAGAAATCAGCCGTTTTCTATGAAAGTGCAACATTATTGAAATTAGAGGCACAGAAATATATATAATGATGATAAGATAATGTACTAGTTAGGATCAGGGTTGGTTCTGAATGTCAAAACCAGTGCTAATCCTAATTGTCACCTAGTCCCCTTCTGTAATGACCCTTTCTGTAATGACAGAATATTATCACACGCAAGTGGAGTTTTAGAAGGCGCCACCTTCCTCTTTGTAGCCAGGTGTTAGATCCAAGAATTTTGATGTCAGAACTACATTCTCGGCGTGTAGCTAGTGGCAAGAGCTCTTGCAACTGTGATATTGTCGGGATGTACCGTTCTCCATCCTCTGGTGGCGTATCATAATTCCAGTAAAGGGCAGAGCTTGTAACTTTAGTTTCGTCTGCTCAGGCACAGCAAGTTCTTCCTCAGTTGGTGATGCTCCAGCAGCCGATGTTGATGTACATTGTGCAGACGAGGTTGATGGTTGTGGTGATGAAGAACGTCGACGAAATGGTGGTTGTGATGGTGTACTATAGTGCAACGAGGCGGTGGTTGTGATAGTGGTAGTGTGGCGAGTTTTGCGTCTGTACTCCGATTTTGCTGTGTTCTCAGTCTCAGGTATTCCAGGAGTCTTCTCATTGTCTCTCGTTGTTTTTTAATCTTCTTAGAAGGTCGTCCCATCTTGTATGAACTTTCAAAAAGAAGTGTGTAAATGCTGAGAGAGGTTTTAGCATCCGTAGTGCCCCTCTTCTTTGAGCGACAGTGGGGCTCTGCCTGCATTCCTCCCTCGTCCACCTACCCTCCACATACCCTGTACAGTATAATCGATAAAAAAGAAAAAAAAAATCGGATAAAACCT
This sequence comes from Coenobita brevimanus, assembly GCF_032717465.1. Classification (NCBI taxonomy): domain Eukaryota; kingdom Metazoa; phylum Arthropoda; class Malacostraca; order Decapoda; family Coenobitidae; genus Coenobita; species Coenobita brevimanus. The sequence goes on along the minus strand of NC_137053.1, from coordinate 41,953,796 downwards.
GTAAAAATGTTTATAATAATGTATATAGACGGCCCTAATAGAAAACGAGGATATCAAGGGGGAGGGAACCCCAGACATCTATATATATTATTTATTTTGACTCATTTCTAGTGTTCGTATGCAGTCCACTTTTTCCCACAGAAAACCAAAAAACCTTCAAGGTATACTCAGACATTTTTCCCCATTTTCTGTAATCGGACCAAAAATTCGATTTTTTTTTTTTTTTTTTTGCATTCACCCTTCCCCCTTAGCCGAGCCTCTTAAATTTCTTCTCTGGTGCTTCGTTCTCCTTAATTGTTTTGCTTCTCAGTCATTCTCGATCTTATCTATGTGCTTGCTGTATTATTTCATACTCTTACATTATAAATTATACTCTCTCTCTCTCTCTCTCTCTCTCTCTCTCTCTCTCTCTCTCTCTCTCTCTCTCTCTCTCTCTCCGACTAAGTACTTAACTACTTCCTCACAGTTATCTTCTGTTCCACCTTTTTTTCTCACTGTCTTGAACCAAATAACATCTGATACGGCTAACTCTTCTTGTCACCATACTAGTAAATTCAGTTTAGAAAAACGTCTGGCAGTGTGCATAGAGGAAAACTTAATTAACGTCTGTTGCGTGACATCTACCCAAACATGAAAGTAAACTGTCTGGCTGAGCAGCAAAAATGATATACCGGCAAATAGACGGCACTGTTTTAGTTCTTGTTAGTATTCAGTAACCTAACCCCTATCGGTCTGGCTGATCAGACCCATCAACTGCAGGCAAGCAAACGCCCTTTCAGAACCATCCTGAGCACTGAACTGATGTTTCCTTCTGGCAGACTGCTTCGCCACAGCGAGGCGCTGGCAAGAATGTGGAGGTTATTTTCCCAAATGGAGGTCAGTTAACAGGGGCACCAGTGTAGGCTCTACATCACCCCGTTATTTGATGGCATGGTTACCACCCAAAGTTCTAAATTATTTCCTTGTTTGCAGGAAACCATTATGCTTGTCACTCAGTTCAGAGCCACCTGATGTGGAAAGAAGATTAATAAAAGAACATAAGAAAGGTGGGGGGAAATAAGAAGAGAGCAGGCAGACACATTAAAAAAAAAAATGAAAAAGGTGAAGAAAGAAGTAAGTAACACTGTATTAAATGTGTGGATGATGGTTGCCACCTCCTACCACCACTGCATTGTAGTGATATACTGTACTCGTAGTTATCGTGATACAGGTATGTTCATTTTATACCTCCGCTGGCGTAGATTTACTCTGGTTACTTGGAGAATAACCTATTGAGATTAGAGAGTGCTTAAATGGAGAGTATGTACAGTAGGTCCACCGCTAAAAAGTTCTCCCCAGATTCGCAAGTAGCAAAATGTAAAAAGGCAAAAGGTGCTCTTAAATTATTTTATTTCAACCCATCTAATACACTGATGGTTCTTTTTATTTTCTTTCTTGCCACAGTTAAAGGATGCTCTTTTGATTAACGAAACCTTGGAAGTGAGGTGAATAGTATCTCATTCAACTTTTTTTAGCCGGGTACAATTTGTTAAATTAAAATCGTATATTGGGAGACAGAAGAGAGTGAGAAAAAGAATATCAGAGAGACGGGTTTACCTTTCCCTAGCTTTTTCGTCTCCTTTTTTCCACAGTCTGACGTGTTTCTTCTTTTAGGCAGATTTCTTATTCTTCTTGGCACTCATTCGTTTCATAAGCTTCTTTTCCTTATGCATTTCCTTTTACACTCTTTACTCTTACATACGTCATTCCATATTTCTGCTCAACCATACCGACATCTTCTACACTCTTCCGCCTTTTTTTTCGTACTTCGTCCTTGTCCTTGTTTGCTAAACGTTTTCTTCTACACTCTCTCTCTCTCTCTCTCTCTCTCTCTCTCTCTCTCTCTCTCTCTCTCTCTCTCACACACACACACACACACACACACACACACACATATTTAAAATTTCTTGTTCTTGTCGCTGGGGCCTGCTGATGGGCAGATGGGTGAGTGGAGAGGCGGAGTGGGTGGAGTGGTTTCGAAGGGTATGTCGGCTGGCGAGGTAGAGTGAATTGGAAGGGTGAGTGGGTGGGTTAGATAGACTTTGTGATTTGGTAGGTAGAGTTGGTATGTGGGTGGATGAGATGGGCTTTGTGTGTGGGTGGCTAAATGTATGGCTTCCCGGGGAACAATGCAGGAGATTGGTCTCCGTTGCTGGTCGTTTTATTATTCAACTTCGTCCTTTTTACCAGTTTCCCCGACATAACTTTCCTTATTTTAACTTGAGACGAAGAAGCCGAGGCGAAACACGAGCTTACTGTATATTGTTCTTGTTACTGTTAGAAAATATTTTGAAATATTCCTTCACTACTCTCAAACCATTAATTTTACTGTACAGCACCCACTTTCACAGTATGAGCTCACGGCCACAGCACACCTCCATCCATCCACAATTCCAGGTCAGCTAGCCATTTATCTGTCCACACCAATCTCTTTACCACTCTCCCCCTCCGCAAAATCGTTTCCTGAGGATATTTGGAAATAAACTTTCAGTGGAATCAACCACTACTTTCCTTCTCCAGCACTACCTCCCACTAACTTTCCGGTCCATCCTTCTCATTCCTTTGTTCACCTAAACCAGTTCTATAACCCCATTTGATAGTTTTATGGTGTAATGCAGGTAATTTACTTAGCGAACGCCCTTGTTTTCTCACTCCTGTCCGTTGCCATTTTTTTCCCTTTTTCATCAGGCTCCTACATTTCCTTCTCTTATTGTTTTTATGTAAATCTTGCGCTGTTCTCTCATATTTCACTCGTTCCTGTATTAGACACTTGTTATTCTCTTTTTTTTTTTTTTTTTTTTTAATTCTTACACGTTCATTACATAATCATGCTTACCTTTAACCCTGTGTCTCATATTCTTTCTCACCTTTCTGTGTTCCATTTCTTATTCTCCCAGATTTTGTGCTTGTTATTTCCTACTTTATTTTCATTTTTTCCCCACGCTTCCACGTTTTCATTTCCCTTGTTAGCTCACATTTTTACACCGCTCTTTCCTTCGAGACTTCTTTCTGATATCATTACTCACACGCTTATGTCTTTTTTCCTCATTCTTATATTCTTCTTCTCTGAGACACTTTTCCTATAATTTTTCCTCACATCTGCATCTCGCATTTTCCCCTACTTTTACATATTACTTCTTTGGCGTTTCTTTTCTCTTTCGATTTTGTTTATCCTCTCAGTCTTGCTCATTTTCCTCATAATTATTCTGCTACGCTACGCTTGTTTCTCTTCTTCTCTCTAACATGTTCATTTTTTTCTATATGTTTTCCCTTAAATTCTGATAGTTATTTTCCTCTTGGGTTTTGCATGTTCATTTTTTTTTATACGGAGTCATTTCCACAGTTCTCTTAATATTATTTGCTTTTTTATACTGGCCTTATTAGTCCTCATTCTTCAACATTCTTGCATACAGTCTTCTCTTTGACATTGCTCGTATTTTTCCTATGGTACAACTTTCCTTCTTCATTTCTACAGGCATCTTTTTCTTTAACTCCTTCAGTCTTACATGCTTATACTCTCTTCATCGTTCTAATATTATGTTATTAATCTTTTTCTTTTCATAAATTTTCTGATGATTTCTCACCCTCACATCCACCTACACTTTCTAATTTTTTTTACAGTTCTACTTTTAATATCCCGGATCTTACATCCAATTCTTATTTTTCTCATTTTTACATGCTTCTGCTCATCATCCTTTCTCTTGCGTTCATTTTCCTGAAGTTTCCTAATTATTGCACAGCACTTCTTGCTGTCCTTCTTTCATCTTCCGTATACCTTCCGTAATCTGGGGTCTAACATACCTCAATGGCTCTATAGAGCAAAATCAGAGCCAGATACAGCTATGACCCCATCATCCCCATGAAGAGCATCGCTAGGCAGGAAGGTAATGAGACGGACAGATCTATAGACCTTATGCTCATATTTTTAAAAATCAAATTTCGGGGACTGGGGTTTCTGAGACCCCACATTACCTATCTAGGGTTAAGGTGAAACACAGAATACAAAGCGAGGAAGAAGTGTTCTAGGTCAACCTCGCCAACAAGAATTTGGCCGTCAATGTTCATCACGACTGAATTTGGAACCAGCGCAAATCGGCAGGCAAATGCGGTAATCACAGGATCACCATGGCTTTCCGCATTTTCAGCTGCTCCTTAGTCATTACCAACATATCCCATCTGTCCTGTTTAATTACATACATGTTCCACAACCATTCACTCCGCCGCGCCGATTCCATTTCATCTGCACCCGCCACCAACCTTCCATCTCTTCCCGCCTCTTTACGTCTCTTACCGACTCTTTTCCACTCTCCTCTCTCCTCCCTATCGCTGTGGTTATCTGGGCCGCGTCTTCAAATAACAAAAGATGTGCGGTATCTCTCACATCTCTGGACGCGGTATATCTCCAGGGCCTTCGTGTTAACTCCCCCCACCCCACACCCCTCAATCCACTACCCTGTCTCTCCTCCGCCTCCTCTCTCTCTCCCTCGCCACCTCTACTTCCTCCCTCACTTCCATAATCACGCCCTCATTTCCCCCCTTCATTCTCTCCCTTACCCCATCCAGAGCTAATCGTTCCACTCTATCTCACTCTTTTGTCTTTCTTTCACTCCCCCCTACACTCCCTCACTCCCTCTCACATTCCAAACTGTCCATTTTCCCTCTCCCTCATACCCACACTCCCTCCTCTATGGTCTTAATGTTTCCCTTACCCTCCCATATCCTCCTGTACACCCAAATATCCTCCTAACCATAAAGTTCTTCCTTTCTCTTTCACACACCCACTCCCTCCCACATTCTAGCTAACCCTTCCTCCCTGCCTCACTCCTTCCTACACTGTGTCCTTGACGCCCACACACCTGACATAATCATGATATACGAACCTTGGCGAAACACACGTTATTAATACCTAAAGACAAAAGCATCACTGCAGAAGTAGAGTTACTGAAAGTTGGTGACAACATAATGCCGATGAGGAGTCTTTCCTTGTGTTAAAGATCATATAAATCCGACCCATACCAACAAATTGGAAGAAAAATCGAAGGTTTCCCTTTACCTCGAAAATTCGGAAAATATATATATACGGTCTATATTTTTTAGAATAATATATAACCTATACTTTTTGGCGTACCAGACATTCCTGCTCAGTTAGATTAGATGACAGTAAGAGCCCATCTTTTAATACTCATAAGGTACCCTAATGGGCAAGTGATGTAGGAACCTGAGGCTACGTATTCAGAGCCAAGATCATTTAAGTCTCACAAGACCACCCTAAGGCCCTGGCAACACTTACATTACTGAAAAACTTTTGGCCAACTCACTGAATTTAAACTTTGTAGGGTTAGCTCATGCTCTCCTCCAACTCGAGACCTCTGTTTTACATGCCACCAAGATGTCTTAGGTTAGGGGTAGCGTACGTATTCTCATCGGTTAAGAAGGCTCCCTAGCACCTCATCCTTAGCAGTTTATTTTCGGGTATGACTGGTTAATATCAATCTATATGTTATTTATGCTGAGTATGGTGATAATGCATTTTTTAAAATGACACAGATGAGGGCATTAAAGAGTAATAAGCAAAATAAATCGCTTAAGAAAAGGTGTTAGGGAGCTCCCTTAACCGACGAGTATAACAACCTAGGACTATAATAAACTACTCTAGGACGTGATGAATTTGTAGAAAAGAAATATACGATCATAATATGAGACAAAAATAATCCCACCACCGACGAAAGTATACCATTTGAAAAGATAAGGAAGGAAATTTGGCTAGTATAGCTGCAGATAATGCATATTCAAACTTAAACATTCAGTTGAGCAAATCTTGGTAACAGTATATTCTACTTGACCTAAAAGTGATCTAGTAAATTCATGTTGACATGCATGACAGTTTTGGTAACAATGATCAAATGTATTTTAATGAGAAACGCACAAGTAGCAACAATAATCTCTTTTTTTCCTAATAGAAAAGGGGTAAATTCTATAGTACAACAAATTAAATTACCAAAAATACCTAATGTATATTACTACAGTCAAATAATGAGCACTGAAGATATGTGCGAAATGCTTCGCAGGATCTGCTGTCAGTCTACTGAACGAATAGAAAGAATGAAAAAAAGCAACAACGAAGGACGAACAAGAATTATCTAGAAAAATTTTTACAGTAATAATCCAGCATAATGCCTAAACGATATGTAACTATCAGTCGAAAGGAAAATGCATATAAGAATACATACAATACTGTATGGATCTTTAAATATTTTTTGATAATGCAACGATTTTATGCGAAATAATTAGTAATATATATATATATATATATATATATATATATATATATATATATATATATATATATATATATATATATATATATATTGTTACGTTGTCCGCCTTTCCGTTCCCACGGGTGCAACCGTTACAGCTGGGCTAGGGGATTATGCAGTATGTATCCGTGTCATTCGCGGAGTTTAAATTAGCGAGTGTTACAAGTTCTTTTGTTTCTTTCGTTCCTGCCACTGAGGGCAATTTTATTTTATACCATGCTGAGAATGCATTTGATTATTTTGATTGTCTTGTGTGAGCTACCAGTATATTTAATGATGTTTTGCTTGCATTAGAAGTACCAGTTTATTGTAGAGAGAGAGAGGGGCACGAATATAAATTCTTATTAATTAAATTGATTATGCGTTCGCGCTTGGCCGTGCGCGAGCCTTGATCAGGGGTAGTCTCTTCCCAGCCAGCTTTAGTATCGGGTGCTTGTACACTCTCTCTCTCTCTCCAGTCATTTTTATGCCGAGCTGGCGTTTTTGCTTAAGTTTATTTTTACTCATTTGTTTGCTGACTGAGGGAAGTAGTTACTTTATTTTGTTTTTGTAACCGTGTTGTCTTTGGAGGGCCAGTTTGGCTCACCGTGGTCTTCTCGCTGCCTTTGTTAACGTTCCCCAACACCCGTACATACACACACACACCCCTAACCCCTACACAGTTAATCCCATCTCTTTGCTCAAGGCTAGTGAGAACCATCGTGAGCTATTAACTGCGTTCCCCCTTGGACACGGGTTAAGTAGAAAGTCGTCATCACCGGAAGTAAGTGGGAGGTGTTCCTGTATACTGTCTCGGGCGGTATTACTTCCGGTAGTGACGATAGTAGGCTAGATCTATAGGTAGGCTGTTCCGTTTTATTATCAAAGTACAGAGTGTTGCGTTCTTAAGTAAGTACTTTTCCGTTGCGCAGTTTTTCTCTAGTTTGCGGAGTGTCAGTGCCGGGGTCTGCGTTATTTTTGCAACGCAGTGGAGGCCGATCATCTAAGGCTGACTTGTTGTCTTTTTTGTAATAGCCCCGGGCTGGCGCCACCGTAACAGTGGCGACCTCGCATCAGGATATCCTAACAGTGCCTTTTTCTTGCTAGGATATCGTTATCTTGGCTTTCTCTGTACTTTGAGGTGAAGTTGATGTGTGTGTAGTTTCTCAGTCAGCATTAGTATTTCATTATTCAGTACTGCCATTGATTTGTCGCCATGGAGTCACGCGTGTCTACACCAGATCGCGTACGTGCTGAGTCACCTGTGGATATGGAAAATATGGAACAACGAGAGGCACATAGCAAAGGTACTCCCCGTGTGAGCCCTGAGTTTGACTATGGTGCTGAGTTGCCTCGTTTCGCTACCCCACTATTACCATCTATGATGCCGCCGAGCCAGTTTAGAGCAGTTCCCCCGGGTATGTCTGGTGCTTTCCCTGGAGCTGTTCATTCCACTCCCATATACCCTGGAGTCTTGTCACCGGAGGCTCAGTTGCAGTTGGAGTTAAAAAAGATGGAGATGCAGCGTGCAAAAGAAGAGAGGGAGATGGAGATGCAGCGTGCAAGAGAGGAGATGGAGTTGCAGCGTGAAAAATGCGATTTGAGCTGGAGAAGACTCGCTTGGAGGTGACTGCTAATAGACCAACTTCAGATACCCAAACCTCAGGCCGTGCAGAGGATAGGGAGAGTTGGTTCTCAAGGAGTCTAAAATTAGTGCCAGCATTTGATGAGTTGAAGGTGACAGAATGGTTTGTCAGGTTTGAGAAGAAGGCTAGGGAGTTTGAGTGGCCCAGGCAGCGCTGGGTGGGGTTGGTATCTAATGTGCTGAAGGGAAAAGCTTTGGAAGTGTATAATAGGTTGAGCCCTGAGGATGTAGATGATTATGATGAATTTAAAACAGCCATCCTGAAGGCATATGAATTTAGACCAGAGGCTTATCGGTTGTTGTTCCGTGGTGCTCGGAAAAGGCCTGCTGACATATGGCCTACGCCAGGTATCTGGAGGAGAGGTTAGACGAGTGGTTGCTGAGTGAGAGCGCCACTTCGTATAACGAGGTGCGTGAACTGCTTTTGATGGAACATTTTACCAACATGGCTGACAAAGAAATTGGTGTTAAAATTAGGGAGAAGAGATTTAAGACCGTGAAGGAAGCAGCGACGTGGGCTGATGACCGGGTGTTTGCCTTGCGGAGTATGGGGGTCAAGTATGCTAATTTTCAGTATTCCAGGGAGAGGACTGTGAGTGGCCCTGCCTGGGATAAATCTCCCGTGAATCAGTCCAAGAGAAGTTCAGAGGAGAAAAAGAATTCAGGGAGAAAGAGCCCTGTATCCAGTTCGAAGCTAGTTTGTTACTTTTGCAAACAGAATGGGCACATCAAGCCTAACTGCCCTAAGTGGAAGGCCTCCCAAAATGCCAAACCAGTGGCACTAATTGTAGGTTCGAGTCAGGTGAACGAGAGGAGTTGGGAGAGTGGTAACGGTGAGGGAGAAGTCCGTGGAAAGCTGGAGTGCAGCCGGCTGTGCTCGCTGCCAGCTCAGGCTGAAAAGGTTACCCAACATGCTACGCCACCTCTGGATGAACTGCCTCAGAAATCGTCCCTAGACTGGTGTAAACCTTTTATATGTCACGGCACAGTGAAAATTCATGGGATCAGTTATCCAGTTACTGTGGCTCGTGATACCTGTGCACAACAGTCTGTGTGCAGAAACGTGACTGGAGGGCCTGTAAACTCAGGGAAGTATGTGCTGTGTAGAGGCATGAACTCAGATGAATACTATGATTATGTTCATGTGGAACTCAATTGCCCCATTGTTCAGGCTGCAGCTCAAGTAGCTGTTGCTGATGTAATGCCACTAGAGGGGGTTGATTTTCTGCTGGGGAACGACCTGGCTGGGGAGAAAGTATTTCCATCTCTTCCCCCACCAGTTGTTGTGGCAGAGAAGTGTTTTGACGCCCCAGAAATTGGTATTGAAGTTGATGCAGAAGTGGAAGCCATGTTCCCGGTCTGTGCAATTACACGATCTATGGCACAGGTTGCAGCCCGGGAGGAAGAACTGGTGAAGTCACAGGTTCTTGGGGTCGACTGTGGTGAGGCAGGGCCACCAATGGAGGAACCTAGTGAGCAGAGTGTTGCTGTAGTGGGTGAGGAGAGTGGGAATGCGTGCATGGGGGCCGCCCCACTTCCCACTCAGGACACTAGAGGTGGTGTTGAGTGTGTCTGTGTGGAGACTGAACCCAGCCCATCGACTGAATTAGGAGAATTTCAGGACGCTGGGGTCGACTGCGGGGATGCAGGACCACCGTCAAACGCGCCTGAGAAACAGAGTGTCACTGTTGAGGGTGGAGGTGATGATGTCAGTGTGGAGTCTGACATTCCTCCCCCTGTCGAGTGTACTAGAGGTGGCGCTGAGATTGATCGCCCTTCGCAATCCAGTGTCCCGACCAGTCCCTTATCTCAGTCCTCAGTAGAGCTGGCGGGTGTTAGGCCAGCAGAATTGAGGGTGAAGCAACATGAGGATGTAACATTAAAGCCCCTGTTTGCTCGAGTAGGGGAAGAAAGAAGTATGGAGTGTGGTAAGGAGGAGTTCCTGATTAAAGACAATGTTTTACATCGCCGATGGACGCCCACTGGCGCTACGGTGGATGGAGGAGTGGGTGAGTTAGTGCAGGTGGTGGTTCCTGTGCAGTATAGGGTGCCGTTAATACAGTTAGCACATGAGGGACCTTTAGCGGGTCACTTGGGAAACAGAAAGACAGTGCAGCGCTTAAGATATAATTTTTGGTGGCCAAGTATGCCGGGACAAGTTGCTGCGTACATCAAGAGCTGTCACACGTGTCAGATAGTGGGCAAGCCTAATCAAGTTCTTCCTGTGGCCCCTTTGACTCCCATTCCTGCAGTTGAACCTCCGTTTACCCGGGTAATCATTGATATCGTGGGCCCTTTACCTCCTACTTCTGCTGGAAACAAGTATTTGTTAACCATAATGGATGTTACAACGCGATACCCAGAGGCTATACCAATCAGAAGCATGCAGGCGAAGTCAGTAGTCAAGCAACTTATTCTGTTCTTTACTCATTTTGGCCTGCCTAAGGAGTTGCAGTCAGACCGTGGAGTGAATTTTACATCTAATTTGTTTAAGCAGACAATGACAGAGTTGGGCATCAAACACATTTTGTCCAGTGCCTACCATCCGCAGTCACAAGGTGCCCTGGAGAGGCATCATCAGACCTTAAAGACAATGCTGCGCATCTTCTGCTATGATAGTGGAAAGGATTGGGACTTAGCGGTACCCTTTGTTATGTTTGCAGTGAGAGAGGTACCAACTGAGTCGTTAGGGTTTTCACCCAATGAGTTAGTGTTTGGGCACAGAGTTCGTGGTCCCTTGGATGTGGTGCGAGAGGCCTGGAGTAACAACAAATCTGGCAACCAGGAATCCATGCTTGACTATGTCTGCCGCACTCGGGAGAGACTGCATTGCGCTTTAGAGCTTGCCCGTGATCATCTGATCGGGGCTAAAGCGAAAATGAAGGCTCATTACGATAAGAAGGTCAGAAGTCGTGAGTTTAAGCAAGGAGATGAAGTTTTGGCACTGCTGCCCATGCAAGGAAAACCTCTGGCGGCTAGATTCAGTGGTCCTTATATTGTGAAGAAGAGAGTTGGGGAACTTGACTAATTGTTACCCCAGATAGGCGGAAGAGTACTCAGTTGTGCCACATTAATATATTGAAGCCATACTACCGCCCAGTTGATTCTCATTGTGGGATGACTGCTGATGTCTCTCACTTGGGATGTGAAGGACGGGGAAAGGAGGACGTGGCATCAAAGGAACGTGCTGTGGAGGGAGCTGTTGGTGCCAGTGATGTGAGTAGTGGACCAGGGTTACAGCCACAGTCCCTGGAAGGTGACTTTGGAGTGGACGTTGAGGGAACCAGGGATAAGAGCGCTCCTGTAGTTTTGGCGGTTGGTAGTGAGTTGGAGGAGCAGGAGGAAGTGCTTAGTCGTGGTGAGATGTTACCAGCTGACCTATGGGAGGGCAATGGTTATGCAGCTCTGGTGGAGAAATTGCGACACCTTGAGCCAGTAAAGCGAGAAGAGCTGTGCAACAGATTATGGAAACATCCGAAAGTTTTTGGAGATTCACCGGGATTGACAACTTGGGCTACTCATGACATTGACGTTGGGGATAGTAAGCCTGTAAAATTAGCTCTTTACCGCATCAACCCTATCAGACAGAAAGCTCTCGATAATGAGATCAAGTATATGTTGGACCATGGATTGATCAAGAGGAGTTTCAGTGAGTGGAGTTCACCAGTTACCTTGCAGCCGAAGCCAGATGGGAAGGTTAGGTTGTGTGTGGACTTCCGGAAAGTTAACTCACTGTCTAAGACCGATGCTTATCCTTTACCTCGGGTCGATGACTCCGTGGACAAGGTGGGAAATGCCACTTATATCACCAAACTTGACTTAGTAAAAGGATACTGGCAGGTCCCGCTGACGGAACGGGCTAAACAAGTGGCTAGCTTTGTTGTCAGTGGTGCAGTATATCAGTGCCAGGTGATGCCTTATGGATTGAAGAATGCTCCAGCCACTTTCCAGAGGCTTATGGATAAAGTGGTGGATGGCATACCCAATTGTGTCGTTTACATCGATGATGTCATTGTGTATGACATCAAGTGGGAGGAGCACCTTGATCATGTGGAAATGCTCATTAAGCGGTTGGAGGAAGCTGGCTTAGTAGTCAACTTAGACAAGTGCGAGTTCGTACGTGCTAAGGTCCAGTACCTTGGATTTGTTGTGGGACATGGGCAAGTGGCTCCACCTCGGGCTAAGGTGGATGCCATTTCCAACTTTGCAGCACCCCAGTGTCGCCGTGCCCTCCAGCGATTTTTGGGCATGATCGGCTATTACCGAAGACTCATTGGGAATTACTCCACAGTGCTTGCCCCTCTTACTGACTTATTGCGCAAGGATAAGAAGTGGCAGTGGACAGCCGAGTGTGAGCAAGCTTTTATTACGGTTAAGTCTCTGCTGTGCCACCACCCTATATTGCGTGCACCAGATTTCGACAAACCTTTTGTGCTGGCAGTTGATGCTAGCTGAGTAGGGGTAGGAGCAGTGTTGATGCAGCCAGATGAGGGCCAGGTTGAACATCCCATATCATACTTCTCAAAGAAGTTTAATAGAGCCCAGAAGAACTATTCCGTCATAGAGCAGGAGTTATTAGCGATTATCCTGGCCCTGCAACACTTTGCTGTCTACCTGCCCCCTTTTGGCCCTGTGATCAAGATTTATTCAGACCATCATCCCCTGCAGTTTTTGAACAAGTTTAAATTTAAGAACCAGCGTTTGACCCGCTGGAGTTTGCTTTTGCAAGAGTACAATTTAGAAGTTAAGCATATTAAGGGGATTGATAACGTAATTGCTGATTGTTTATCCAGGGAGGGGTCAGGGTCTTGATTCGAAAATTTTGATCCAGGGCTCAAAATTTTCCCTTGGGGAAGGGCGTGTTACGTTGTCCGCCTTTCCGTTCCCACGGGTGCAACCGTTACAGCTGGGCTAGGGGATTATGCAGTATGTATCCGTGTCATTCGCGGAGTTTAAATTAGCGAGTGTTACAAGTTCTTTTGTTTCTTTCGTTCCTGCCACTGAGGGCAATTTTATTTTATACCATGCTGAGAATGCATTTGATTATTTTGATTGTCTTGTGTGAGCTACCAGTATATTTAATGATGTTTTGCTTGCATTAGAAGTACCAGTTTATTGTAGAGAGAGAGAGGGGCACGAATATAAATTCTTATTAATTAATTTGATTATGCGTTCGCGCTTGGCCGTGCGCGAGCCTTGATCAGGGGCAGTCTCTTCCCAGCCAGCTTTAGTATCGGGTGCTTGTACACTCTCTCTCTCCAGTCATTTTTATGCCGAGCTGGCGTTTTTGCTTAAGTTTATTTTTACTCATTTGTTTGCTGACTGAGGGAAGTAGTTACTTTATTGTGTTTTTGTAACCGTGTTTTCTTTGGAGGGCCAGTTTGGCTCACCGTGGTCTTCTCGCTGCCTTTGTTAACGTTCCCCAACACCCGTACATACACACACACACCCCTAACCCCTACACAGTTAATCCCATCTCTTTGCTCAAGGCTAGTGAGAACCATCGTGAGCTATTAACTGCGTTCCCCCTTGGACACGGGTTAAGTAGAAAGTCGTCATCACCGGAAGTAAGTGGGAGGTGTTCCTGTATACTGTCTCGGGCGGTATTACTTCCGGTAGTGACGATAGTAGGCTAGATCTATAGGTAGGCTGTTCCGTTTTATTATCAAAGTACAGAGTGTTGCGTTCTTAAGTAAGTACTTTTCCGTTGCGCAGTTTTTCTCTAGTTTGCGGAGTGTCAGTGCCGGGGTCTGCGTTATTTTTGCAACGCAGTGGAGGCCGATCATCTAAGGCTGACTTGTTGTCTTTTTTGTAATAGCCCCGGGCTGGCGCCACCGTAACAATATATATATATATATATATATATATATATATATATATATATATATATTTCAAGGCGAAAACATCCAGTGATTCTAAGAAACGACAAAAGTTTTTCCTCATTACATCAGAATCAGTAAAAGCTGTAATACTGAACGAACATTCAACCCAGGTGACATCCTGGTCCATGGTAACCAGATATTGCTTCACTCTTTAACAAATCCTTCAAAACTGTTTTCACAGTATAAAATAACCTAAACACACCAACGCCACAGTCTGTTTATCTCAATATGATTTGCAAACACGCAAATTATTCAAACGTCTTCGGAAAATGAATCCTAAAAGTTGGTCCAGACCATTCTTCAAACAGAGTGCATTGCAAATGTTATCAAGAATTTGTTTCCTTAGCCACTTAAACCTTCAAAAAATCAAGTTACTTACTGCTGAAGTTTTCTAATGCACAACTATCAATAATATAGGTGATAAAAACACATGATATTTATTACCGTCCATTTGTCTGTTATTAAGCAGATTACTGAGGGAAAAAAATATCAGAGACAGAATTTTCTTATTCTTGGCGAGCATAATCTTATAACATATTACCAACATGGATTCCGTAATTATAGGTTCTGCCTCGCTATTTTACCGGAATTATTTAAAAGCATTCGCGATAATTGGGATGCTAAATACCGAGCGCCGTCATTCATTAACATTTCACAAAGCCTTTGATGAAGTTGCTTTCCTCTCCATCTCCAGAAAAAAAGGCGTAAGTTAAAATTTTATTGACCTGGAGATCAGTTGTGTTCATGGGTCGATAACTACTGAATAAACACAAGCAAGGCTGGTGTTGAATGGACAGTCTCTGTATCTGATTAAAGTAACTGGCTAAGTCTCGGACCAGTTATTTTCACTATTTACTTATAGTAAGTAATCTGGATTATTGACTGGCTTCGTAGGTGGCTAAAATTTGCCGTTGCTATGAAAATATGGTAAAGTAATTATAAAGGTGAATTCCATCCTCATCATCATCATCATCATCATCATCATCATAAGTGAAGTAGGTTCCATAAAAAAAGGAAACAGATAGTACGAATGTGGAAGGAGTATCAACAACATGGCATGCGAAATGGGCCGGACACCCATTTACACATTATACGAGGCCAATGAATTCTAACCATACCTTACAATCCTGAACTTCTGACTATAGGTGGAGACGGTCACCATCCACTCATTCGATGTACTGCTGCTCTCGGGTGACTGCCCTGTCCTTTCTTCCTTCCTTCTTTCCTTCTGTCCTATTCTGTCTTTCCTTCATTCTTTCCCCTTCCTTATCCCTACGGATGACTCTACACTCCCTCTTCTGTCATTTTTCCTTCCTTCCTTCCTCTTCCTTTCGTCTATGGGCGACTCTATATTGAGTGATAAGCCAAATGGTTTCCTCTACACCAGGAAACCATTTACTACGCTGGGTGGCAACCATATAACCAAATTATGGCGCCAAGTGTTTTAGTAATTAAGGGGCTGCAATCGCATTCAGCTTGTGCAGGTTTATATCCAAAGGGTGGTTGGGGTTTATTGGTGCGTGCGTGTGTGTGTGTGTGTGTGTGTGTGTGTGTGTGTGTGTGTTGATATTATGTGTACACAGTATATCTAAATAATAAATAAAAGAGTCAAGCTGTTTGTGTGTCTCTCTGTCTGTGCGTTTGTTCATTTCTTTCACGAGAACGGTAATAGCTATCTAACTAATCCTTTTTGCATTAGGTTGGGTTAATTGCAGGAAGTCAGAAAAATACCAGACAAAATTTTGGCGATCGCGCAAATAAAACGGCTCAAAAATGCCGGAATCTGCGAAATGCACAAATGTCTGTCTGTGGTTTTATTCATTTCTTTCAGAAGAACAGTAATAAGTATCAACCTAATTGTTTTTGCATTAGGTCAGGGGACGCCAAGGGGGTGTCAGAAAAAGACTAAAACAAAAGAAAAGCGATCAAGTGCGACGCGACAGCGCAAAATTTTTCGTAAATTGCTACAAGGAAAAATAACTGAGTTATTTTTTTTTTTTGGGGGGGGGTTATAATTGGTTAATGAGGGCTCAATATGGCATGGAAACAAAGATAACGTTTTTTGTAAACATATTATGACGGAAAGGCTATTAGTCCCGCAAATTTTTGCGAGCAAGTACTAGTGTGTGTGTGTGTGTGTGTGTGTATATATATATATATATATATATATATATATATATATATATATATATACCGTAAGATGGGGCAACTGGCCACTTAGTGGGGCACCGGGCACCCACTAAGTTATTTGCAAATTTTCCTATATAAAACCTATAAATCTATGATTTTCTAACCTTTTCTGGTGCTAATTGTATAGCTAAGTTCCCCAGCAATAACATACCTCAAAATCAACAGTTAGAAATATGAAAAAGCAGTCCACTGATCCTTGCATGCATAACAATGTTTTCGAGAATTCACAGAAGCCCCAACATTGGAAATGCTAATGGTAAGTTACATACAGTATGTTAGAAGTTAGCTAGAGTACTCTATTTATGTTCATTTATTGGACATTATCAAAGGTCGGATGGTTCATTTATTGGACGTTATCAAAGATCGGATGGGAACATGTTTCTATAGTAAAGTATTACCGGGTAATGGCAATGGTAATTCACGTGAGGTAACTGGGCACTTTGAGGAGGGCAACCGGTCGCATTAACTAATTTTCATTATTTAGTTTCTAAATATGTCTAAAAGACTCCTTGTCACCTATAGCTATATTGCTAAGTTTCGGTGATGCACCAGGCTCTGAATCTGTTAGCCCGTTTGCCCACAGAACCGCAGTGACGATACAGAACTACAAATCTTGAGTAGCAGGAGTACACCTATTTTTCCTGCTTAAGTTTATGTTATAGATAAGTTTATATTATATATTATGATTGCCTGCTTAAGTTTATGTTATTTAGTAGCAGTCAACAGTTATGAGCACCTTCATACAGTAATAAAAATGTCTCGGTGCCCTATTTGCCCCATCGCGTGGGGTAAACGGGCACTCACCTTGTTTTGTTTCTAAGCAAGTTGTTTTTGTATCCTTAACTATGTGTCTGGTTCCAAATGGTAGCCCTGAATAAGTTATTTAAAAACATCTTTCACTTTTTTCCAAATTCCTGCATATCTCTATAATATTGACCAAAAAGAGGTAAAAGTGGTGCCCAGTTACCTCATCTTTATATATATATATATATATATATATATATATATATATATATTAAAGACGCTCGTGTTGTGTCTGGGATAGATTAAAACTGCTCTGTCACTTGCAAGTTGCGTGGGGCTGTGAAATAAACCTAATGTGTTGTGGTTGAAATATATTATTCCATAATTGATTTACCTGGTTCATCAAAAAACTCAAGTGTCACAGCTTTTATCACGTTGTGGTGTAGTGGCATCAGTGCCTGACTCCTATCTGGAGGTCTGGGGTGCGATTCCCGGTCAAGAGCATAAAAAAAATAAAATAAAAAAATTCACGCGTGCAATGTGTGTCTCTCCAATATATATATATATATATATATATATATATATATATATATTATTACGTCCACATCCCACATTGCCACAGTCCCCAACTGCAGTAGTTGCCCAGTGGGTTGTTCTTCCTAGAGGCAGCCTTTCAGTAGTTAACAACACAGATCAGCACAGGCGTTTAATGTAAACAAGCTTCTCACGTTCATTGTCTTTACTTACCAGGTAATAACACGGCATGCTTGCCAACTACACTTCACAGATATGACATGTACCAGAGCTACACTAACTTTGCAAGGCCATGAGTTAAACTAAACTAAAACTCCTCTATTTTCTCGCCCTCCTTTTATAATCCTCCTTTCTTTTCCAACAGTCTAGGACGTGCTGGTACTTGCTCTTAGCCACAACAATTACCAAATGGAAAACATCCAAAATATTCCAGAGTTTCCTTACATTACTGTACTTAGCATTCTAAATTCTTTAGCATACAAACTGAAATTAAATTACATATTATAATAATCACCTACATTAAACATTACAGGAAAAAAAAAAAAAAGAGAATAACAATGAATGCATAACTTTAAAAAGTACCTCCACTCACAGCAGCAGGCTATTTGGAAACTCTGACACGTAAAGGAAAAATGCGAGAATCGTAGGGAATTCCCAAGTGCAATCTAACTAGCAATGTAGTTTCTTAACACTACCCCCTCCCTAGACCTTTTGCCGTCCCAACAAAGCTACACAAGACCTACAATCATAATCCTTCATCCCTAACATAGCATTAAGTTATACACAAAAATATCCTACAACTTTTCAGGTCTCCTCCTATGCCACTTCTGACGACATCCCTGTTCCTCCATCCAGTCCACTCCTCCTAGAATGACTTGGTCGTCTTCCTGGTTCATTTCTTCCCTAGGAAAACTGTCACCATCCTCTTGTGCTTCACGGTTTCCTGCCTTCCCGAATCCAGTACGTTATGTCTGTTAGGTGGTCCAACACAGTGTTAGGCCTTTCCCACAGGCTCTTCAGCTTCGGTGACTATCCCTTCTTCCATTGAAGATTGTATAACCAGACTTTGTCACCATCCCTGAAGTTCACCTCATTTGCCTTGACATCAAACTTGCACTTCATCACTTCGCCTGAAAACTTTAAAGCTTCTCACACTTGATGTATCTCAGCCAGCCTTTCCTGAAGATGCTTCGCATATCTGGAAGTGTCTGTAGGCAGCTCTTCACCATGTGGTCTTCCCATTAACAAGTCAATGGGTAAATTTAACTCATGTCCCATCATCGGTTTTGAAGGGATGTAGCCAGTAGTCTCGTGGGATGCAGACCGATATGCTATCAGCAATGCAGGTAATTTCTGGTCTCATTCTGTTTGTCCCTCTACACAGCGCTTGGCCAGTTCTTGTCCTAGGGTCAAGTTGAATTTCTCAACCATCCCATCTGACTGTGGCCTTAGTGAGGTTGTCCTGGTCTTCTCGATCCCCAGTAACTTGCAGCACTCACGGAGCACAGCAGACTCGTAGTTTCTACTCTGGTCTGAATGAAGCTCCCGTGGCATCCCAAAACGACAGAAGAACTGATCAACCAACACCTGAGCAACAAACGCAGCCCTTTGATTGGGGATGGCATAGGCTTCTGGCCACTTTATGCAGTAGTCCATGGCAACAGATATATACTATTTCCTCTTTCAGTGGGCGCCAGAGATCCAGCAATGTCCACCGCGACTCTTTCCATCACTGCATCAACCTGGTACAGCTGAAGAGGAGCGCAACCATGTTTCTTGGGTCCCTTATTGGCACAGCATACAACACAGCCCGACACCACTCTTCAACATCCTGCCACATGCCAGTTCAGCAGAACATCTGTCAGAGCCAACTCAGAGTTTTCTTCACTCCCAGGTGCCAACTAGTGACCTGGTTATGGGACTCATCCAAGACTCAGACCTCATTTTCTTTGGAACCACCAGTTGTAAATACTTGCTGAGGTAATTGGGTGTCTCCCACTGACACTCCAGTAGTCCATTGTTCACTGACTCCAGTAGCTCTTGGTCGCAGGGTTGAATCTGGAAACTTCCCAAGATGGTGGCACTGTACTCTGCTACAACCACTCTAGCACTGGTTGTAAATCCTCCATCTGCATCCTCTTCAGGTCTTCTTCATCTGACGCTGGTCCTGTCACTGCAGTACGGCCGCATTTCTTGCAGTGATCTTTTTTACTACACTACTGGCACACTGGGTCATACAGCCGATGACTCAGCCTGTCAGCATTGCCATGAACCCACCAAGGATGGTGCTGCACATTATAGTTTTGCTGGTCCAGCTTCCTGGGCCAGGAGGCCAGTTGTCCTTCCAGATTCTTTAATTTCTTCAGCCACTTGAGTGCGACATCGTCCGTTCTGATGATGAAGTAGGACCCATGCAAGTAGGGATGGAAGAAATCAGGGCTCTTCATTACTGCTAAGAGCTCCTTATAAGTCACACAGTGATTCTGCTCTGGTGGGCCGAGCTTCTTGTTGTAATTCGCCACCACATACTTTTTTTCGTCCTTCTTTTGCGACAGGACTCCCAGATACCATGGTTACAAGCATCACAGTCCAGGATGAATGGCTGACTCTGATCTGGGTATGGCAACACTGGAGAGTTTGGCAAAACATGCATGTGTTCATCGAAGGCCTTCTGAGTCACTGCTGTCCACACATACTTCTGCCTCTTCCCCAACAACTTGTGCAGAGGTGCAGGTATTGCTGCAAAGTCCTTGGCAGAACGCCAATAGTAGATACATAAACCCAGGAAACTCCATAGCTCCTTCACACAAGCTGGAATTGGCCACCTTCTCTTGATCAGTGCAGGTGGTGCCCTCACCTACAATGTGTCCCAGGTACTTCACTTCCTTCTGAAACATGTAGCACTTCTTGGGGTTCAGCTTGAGGTACACTGTTCAGATCCTGTTGAACACCTTCGACAACCTTTCCAATTCCTGGTTGAAAGTCCCTCCAAACACAATTACATCATCCAGATAGGTGAAAGCTGTCTGCCAGTGCAGGCCTTCCAGTACACAATCCATGAGATGCCCAAAAGTAGCTCGGGCATTGCATAGACCAAATGAAATACTTTAAACCGCCATAAACTTCACCAGTATGAAAAGGATGTTTTCTTCTTGTCCTTCTCTGCAACCTTGACCTGGTGGTATCCTGCTTTCATGTCTAGGATGGAGAACCACTTGGCACCTGACAGAGCATCCAGCATATCATCAGTCCTTGGCAAAGGGTATGCATCCTTCACCGTCACTTCATTCAGGGCTCAATAATCCACACAGAACCTTACTGAGCCATCCTTTTTCCTTACCAGTACCACTGCTGATGGTCATACACTGCTGGAATTTTCTATCACTCTTTGACTGTGGAGATTCTCCATCACCTTGTCCATTTCTTGCCGCTGAGCTGGCACCATCCTCCACTCTGGTTGTTTCATTAGGCAGTGATCCCCGGTGTCTATACCATGCTCCGCCATATCAGTGCTCCCCAGGTCTAGGTCTCTGGTGGAAAAGACTTCAGCAAACTTCGTCAGCAGCTGCCTCAACTTCAGCACTTGTGAGTTATTCAGACACTGCCAACTCCTTGCAAATAGGTCGTGTAAGTGGTCTGGCAGATACCCTTCTTCTTTGACTACACTCCTTTTACTGGCCCTCCTCTGATGCCACTCAGGGTCCACCACCTCCTTCTTGTGTCCCGTCTTTCCACAGAACCAGCAACCACTTCCAGTCTTCTCCTGTTCCCTCCTTCACTTGTAGCAGTCCTCTTTCCTATGTCTGGGCTTTCACAGTGCAAGCAACTTCCTTCAAATTTTTCTGCTTCACGTATCTGCCCCTTTCTCCCCTTGAATCCCGCCACACTACGACCTGCCTGAAAAGTGGACGTACTGGACCTGGCGTTGGACTCAGATTCTAGAGCCCTGGCTAGTGCTTCTTGCATGCTTCTGAGTTGTGCCTGCTTCACTTGCACTTTCAACTCTGCATTGTCAAGAGCACTGATGATCTAGTCTCTTTGAAGAATAGCCAACAGGTTAGGTGCTGATCCAGGGTATGCCTTGTATACCATACTCTCCCAGATCATGAGCAAGCTGCTGTAGGGATTTGCCTCGAGCCTGTACACGGCTCCGAAATATTGTTCTGTAAACCTCAGTGTGGTACATGGTCCCATATCTGCACTCCAGTATTTCTACTAAGGACTGATAACTGTTCCTCTCCTCTAGTGACATCTGGCCCATAATTTCCATTGCGGCACTCTTGAGGCTAGTAGCAAGCAGCACTGCTCTCTGCCTATCATCCCAGCCATTCTGGTCAGCACGTAACTCAAACTGCACACGGTAGGCTTCCCAAGATACTCTACCATCAAATTCTTGATGTTTCTTTTTAATTGGACCCTATTACAACCATGTACTTCACTGGTTTGGGCCCTAAAAACTGGGGCATCATAATTAAGGGCAGGACTTGAAACTCCTTTATTCTGATTACTCAATCCTGTAATGCTACCTTTAGATGCTTGGGTTCCGTCAAGATTCACCATACACTATCCATTCTTTTCATATGCTCCCTGTACACTAACCTGAGGCTCAGCAGTGCAATATTTCTCTACAGCCTCAATTCTTCCACAAATTATCCTCAAATGGCCATCTACATGCTTCAACTGGTCATCTACATGCTGTCTGCACTCCCTTACTATTGCCTCACTAATTTTCACCTACTCATCTACATACTGTCAACACTATGTCACATTACTGTTTACCTCATTCTTCTGCTGCTGTAGTTCAGCATATATTTCCTTCTCCAACTTTCCTTTTCTTGCTTCATTTTCTACATGAACGCATCTAGCTGTCCTTGTTTCCTCAGTTGTAATTCCCTCTGTTGCTCCTGTAATGGCTCTTGAAGCTGTTCAAATCGTTCTTTCTGTTCTTCATTTTGTGCCTGTAATTGTTCTTTGATTTCGTTCTTGAGCTCTTTCTGTTCTTCACTTTGTGCCTCTAGTTGTTCACTCTGTGCTTGCAATTGTTCTTTGATTTCTTTCTGTCCTTCATTTTGTGTCTGAATTTGTTCTTTCAGTTTTTCCTGTCCTTTGTTCTGTGCCTGTAATCATTCTTTGAGTTCTTTCTGTCCTTCATTCTGTGCTTGTAATAGCTTCATGATTATTGCCCGACATGCCTCCTCCTGCTAAGCTTGACCTCTTGGCTGTACACCTTTTGCATCCATGTCGAAGTTTTGACTCACAGGATCACTTTGCTAATGATCCACACTCCTGACACCACTGTTACGTCCACGTCCGACACCGCCACAGGCTATAGCAGCACTAGTTCAGTATAGGAAGAACATTGCCCAGTAAGTTGTTCTTCCTAAAGGCAGGCTTTCATTGTACAACAACACAGATCTGTATACGCACTAAATGTAAACAAGCTTCTCACATTCGTTGTCTTTATTTACCAAGTAATAGCACGGCATGCTCGCCAACTACTCTTCACACATATCACATGTACCAGAGCTACACTAACTTCGCAAGACAATTAGTCAAACTAAACTAAAACTCCTTTATTCTCCCCCCTCCCCTTTTTTATGACCGTCCATGCTTCTCCAACATTCTAGGACTTCCTGAAGGCAAGATCACTGCGTCATCCAGGCTGCCACAGTTGCCTCTCCCAAGTGTTGCCTTAGATACCATTTTTATCACATCAGCATCCACGTCACGATGAATACCTCTCTCGTCTTTTCGCACTCTGAGCTATTGGCTGTTAGCCTGTTCTCTGCAGTGTCAGGAAATCTCCAAATTTCGTCTCGCCAACCTGTTCCCTGTCTATCTCTCCCTCCCATTCCATCTCCGGGATCCCACTGAGATATCCTGGTAGTCCAACTGTTGTCTTTTCTACGAAGAACTTAGCCTTCCCTCATTGATTTTTCTTTATTTCAGTGATTATATCCATTTCCTTCGTCTGTTTCCTAATCAACCCACAAAAGTTGGAAGGACATCTGGGTCAAGCCCTGGCGTATCCAACCAGCAGATATGTGGCTAGCATTTGTAATCACTTGGCCACGACGGCAAGTACTGCATTTTTTACAGTTATTATGAGTTATTAACAACATAAACCTGTATCCAGTTACAGCTCTTCGGGGTCAAACCCCTACCCCCGCCCCCAATCTAGGAATACCTGACCTAGTGGTCTGCACCCTACCTGGAGGGCCATCCACACCAGGGGAACCATATCCCCATCATGGAGGGCTTTGCACAGAAGCTAAAGCCTACCGTACTACTCACACAATATATAAGTTGGTTGTTCCCCCTAAGTGGCCTACAGATTGCCCAGAGGTTCATCCCCACCATAGAATCCACTTCCCAATCGTTGAAGGTCAGTGTTTGATGGGAGTTGCAGCTTGCTACCCGCGTTTTATATATTACATTTGGGTTTAAACTTAAATGTTGAAAACCTGAAATGGTTTATCCTCTGGGAACCCATACAACCTTGTAGTGTAGTAGCCTTTATCATTCTTTTTCTGTGCCTGCCCTCCTCTCTTCCTATTTCTCCCATCTTTCCTGTCACATCTTATTGCTTTTTTTTCCTTTACAGGTGGCATTACATTGAGTGACAAGCCAAATGGTTTCCTGTAAGCCATGAAACCATTTACAGTGCTGGGTGGCAACCATGTAACCAAACCATACGTGCTCCCTACGTGTCAGCAAGTGGGTTGGTGGAGGGTTAGTGCCTCTCTCCGTAAAACAAATAACTCAAAGTCAAATGGCCACCCCTTACGGGATTCTGGCGTCTGGCAATAGATAGACAGATAGATCCTCCCACTACACTCTTAGCCAGTGCAAGTCACCATAATCGTCTCCCTCAGCTCTGTCAGCTCTCCTGCCCAGCCATTGAACTGAATGTGCCAGCACCCATGACGTCACATCTGCTGGTGCCTCTCGCTCAATAATCAACCACTGAGAGGCACCTCGTCACTCTCTTAATCTCGACCACCACGATTGTTTAAGTTCATCCGTCAAAACACACACACACACACACACACACACACACACACACACACACACACACACACACACACACACACACACACACACAGAGTGGGGTCACAGCTGATAAAGCGTATTACCTGAATACCTTTCATCTGCGAAGATCAGCCAGGAAGAAGGCGGATTTCATGCTACGTTAAACTACAAAGGACTTAACAACACTCCTTAGGGAAGATGGCTGTTGTCCAGATGGATACAAGGATTAATCCCAGGCTGAGAAACAGTTGGGCGATATGAATATCCTTAAAATATCCTTCGCTGGTCTTCATTAATCTCGCTGATATGTCATAATAACTCCCCAGCGATACCATCATGGCAGTCATGATCACAATGTCTAACTTGTACTCAGTAAAGATGGTGAGTATTAGCGCCAAAGCAGTGATATGCGAGGTTGTCTAGTGCCACGTGTTGCACATAGGTCTGCTGAACCTTCAGGAAGGGTCTATTAAGTCTATACAACGAGTCACATACGTAGCCAAGTATGTACGTGGGCAGTTATATATAATGAAACCTCTAGCAAAATTAGGGTTACCACAGCAGAGGACCTGTAGCCTCCTCCATCTCGTCTGAGAAACAATAAAAATCGTTAGCTTTTGAAAGATGGAGGTGATTGGTTGTCCGAGTGCAGTCATTAGTCACGATGTACTTTAAATATTTTATTACAACCGTTACAATAACGTTTCTGACGATAAGAGTGCTCAGACAAAATATATGTATCGTTAACTGCATGGATTAACTTAAAAATGAGGTCTTACAGAGTCTATGAGAGGGCCTAGATACATGTGAAATTTTCAGCTATCCTGCCTAATCGACATAATGTCTCAGTAATAAGGTATAGTTTTCCTTAATTTGCCTTAGCAGTGAAAAAAAAAAAAATCAAGGAGGTCGTAAAACTCCGAAAATGTTGATTTCGCGCGAGAATAAAAATTTCACATGTACCTAGGCATTCTGAGAGACTTTGTAAAGCCTCATTCATAAATAAATCCATGCAAAACCGACACCAATATATTGTTTTAGCAATCTTCTCTGTAAAACCGTTATAATAACCCTTAAAATAAAGATTATTTATAATACGTCCTTACTAATGAATGCACTCGGACAACCAATCAGCTGCCAGCTTTCAAAAGCTTAAGGCTGTTCTCTTCTCAAACATCAAAATAAATAGGATATAGTAGGCTATATTATGTCTGTACGCTTCTTGTTATCTGTCTACTCCTGTGTACTCTTCCACCCACGCCCTCCTGAACACTACACTGCTCTCATTCCTTCTCTCCTCGCATCATCTTCATCCCATGAGATCTCTGACGTCCTCACTCTACTCTCCACTGCATTCCTTAACCCCGTGTTCACCCCCTTAGTAACTGTTTAACTCCCCGATGTTCAGACTCACTCTTTCCAGCACTCCCTCATTCCCAAGGCGCTGCAGGGAACGATTTGATTATCTGAAGGTCGCTAAAATAGAATGTACTACTATTCGACGAGTAGGCAGTCATCTAAAAAAAAATATGCCAACGTATAACATCACACCAGTTCTCAACCAGACAGCTCAAGCATGTATTCATTATGGACGGCGGGTAGTAGCACCGAGGTGTTGATACGTGAAGAAGGGAGGCTCGTAGGAGGACTGTTGGGCATTAGGGAATAGACTGCTATGCCTACAACGACGTCGGATCAAAAAAGAAAAGAAAAAAAAAGGAAGAAAGAAAACAAATTCCCTACTATTCCTACTCCATCTCGCTCGCCGCTATCCACATCCCTTTATCTCCTCCTTGCCATCACTCTCTCCCAAACGCTCCCTCTCTCTCTCTCTTATCATGCTCTCATCCAACACCACATTCCACTCCCTCTTCCAGACCCACAGTTCCCTTTTCATCCCACAACCCAAAACCCTTCTTACCCTCACTCCTATCCCCTTGCACCCATATCCCCCCACACTCGTCGACTCCCTCTGCACATCCACACACCCATGTATTTTCACTCTCTGCCGCAACCTCCTACGCTGTTACCTCTCCCCCCCTCCCTTACTCCTGTCTGCTCTGCCTTGAATCCCTCCTACTCGCTTGTTTACAACGTTGTCTTCCTCATCTTCACACACTCTGTTTCGTTCGGCCGTTCTTTCTTCTTCTTCTTCTTTTCTCCTCTCTCTCTCTCTCTCTCTCTCTCTGCACTAGTCTCCGAAGCTGTTGTCTGCTATTTGGAAGTAGTTCTGCATCATTAGCATACGTCAAATTTGAGATATTCCATCCATCACCAGTCATTACCAACGCCATTCCTCTCTCTGTTACTCGTCTTTTTACTTCTCTGATTTCCCCATCCATATGTATATATATATATACTGTATATATATATATATATATATATATATATATATATATATATATATATATATATATATATATATATATATGTTGAACAAACACGGGCACATCACACAACCTTGCCTCACGCCCACATTGATCGTGAACCATTCACTTAGATGCCCATTTACCCTTACTGCTTACTATGTACACCGTACTTACGCAAAACCTTCCAAATTCCTTCTCTGCCTACTTTGTCGTATGCATTTTCCTGATCCATGAATGCCATAAACACTTTATAGTCCTTTTCATAAGCCTTCTTCATTATCTGTCTCACTGCAAATATTGGATCCAAACATCCTCTCCCACTCCTAAAGCCACCCTGATCGTCACTCACTAGGCCTTCTGATGTCTCTCTTACTTTCACTACAGTATTTTTTCCATATACCTTCCCTAGAGCACTCAATAGGCTCATGCCACGATAATTCTTCCACTCACTTCGCTCACCTTTATTTTTGTACAAGGGTACAATCACAGCCTTTTTCCATTCTACTGGCACAGTTTCACTCATTCATGCCTTCTTACATATTATCTCCAACAAGCACTTCATTCCGCTCTCTCCACCACACTTAATCATCTCTTCATGCACCTTCTCAACCCCAGCTGCTTTCATATTTTTCAGTCGTTTCACAGCGTTCTTTACTTCTGCGAGCGTCACGTTTCCTAGCATTGCATTCCTTCTCTGTACACACCTCAAACCAATCATATTGACAGCAGCTCTGCTCTCTCCATTCACATACATCAGACCCTCAAAATATTCTTTTGCATGTGGTCTTCACTCCTTCACACTTTCACATTTCCACTGTCACATCTACGTTGCCGCACCACTTTCCAGAATAACTATATATATATATATATATACAGTATACATACATACACACTTACATATATATATATATATATATATATATATATATATATATATATATATATATATATATATATATATATATATATATATATTCTTTCCTTATACTACAGTCTCTCCGTAATCTAGAAATTTAATCTTGTGGCGGGCTATTCAATATCCTGGAATGCAAGATCACTGCGTCATCCAGGCTGTCACAGTTACCTTTCCCAAGTGTTGCCCTAGATACCCTTTTGATCACATCAGCATCCACTTCACGATGAATACCTCTCTCGTCTTTTTGCACTCTGAGCTATTGGCTGTTAGCCTGTTCTCTGCAGTGTGAGGAAATCTCCGAATTTCGTATCGCCAACCTGTTCCCGGTCTATCTCTCCCTCCCATTCCATCTCCGGGATCCCACTAAGATATCCTGGTAGTCCAACCGTTGTCTGTTCTACGAAGAACTTAGCCTGTCCTCATCGATTTTTTTTCTTTTTTTGTTTTATTTCAGTGATTATATCCATTTCCTTCGCCTATTTCCTAATCAACCCACAAAAGGTGGAAGGACACCTGGGTCAAGCCCTGGCGTATCCAGCCA
The DNA here is from genome assembly GCF_032717465.1 of Coenobita brevimanus. Taxonomy (NCBI): domain Eukaryota; kingdom Metazoa; phylum Arthropoda; class Malacostraca; order Decapoda; family Coenobitidae; genus Coenobita; species Coenobita brevimanus. The sequence goes on along the minus strand of NC_137053.1, from coordinate 41,925,608 downwards.
GCAGCTTTGTGGCTAGCCATTGTAATCACTTGGCCACGACGGCGAGTACTGCATGTTTTAAACACCACTGATACAAGCAATGGTTGAAAGGATTTTGCAGCTGTTATCAGTAACTGGCAACATAAACCTGTATCTAGTTACACCTCTTCTGGGTCAAACCTATACTCCCTCTCCCCAATTTGGGAATAACCGACCTAGTGGTCTGCACCCTACCTGGAGGGCCATCCACACCAGGGGAACCATATCCCCATCATGGAGTGCTCTGGACAGAAGCTAATGCCTACCGTACTACTCACACAATATATAAGTTGGTTGACCCCCCTTGCTGGCCTACAGATTGCCCGGAGTTTTATCCCCACCATAGAAGCCACTTCCTAGTCATTGAAGGTGAATGTTTCACGGGAGCTGCAGCTTGCTACCCGCGTTTTATTTATTACCTTTGGCTTTACACTTAAATGTTGAAAACCTGAAATGATTTATCATCGGGGAACCCATACAACCTTGTAGTGTAGTATCCTTCCACTACACTCATGGCCAGTGCAAGTCACCAAAATCGTCTCCCTCAGCTCGGTCAATTGTCCTGCACAGCCAGTGAACTAAATGTGCCATCACCCATGACGTCACATCTGCTGGTGCCTCTCGCTCAATAATCAACCACTGAGAGGCACCTCGTCACTCTCTTTATCTCGACCACCACGATTGTTTAGTAAGTTCATCCGTCAAAACACACACACACACACACACACACACACACACACACACACACACACAGTGGGGTCACAGCTGATAAAGCATATTACCTGAATACCTTTCATCTGCGAAGATCAGCCAGGAAGAAGGCGGATTTCATGCTACGTTAAACTACAAAGGACTTAAACAACAACACTCCTTAGGGAAGATGGCTGTTGTCCAGATGGATACAAGGATTAATTTCAGGCTGAGAAACAGTTGGGCGATATGAATATCCTTAAAACAGCCTTCGCTGGTCTTCATTAATCTGGCTAATATGTCATAATAACTCCCCAGCGATACCATCACGGCAGTCATGATCACAATGTCTAACTTGTACTCAGTAAAGATGGTGAGTATTAGCGCCAAAGCAGTGATATGCGAGGATGTCTGGTGCCACGTGTTGCACATAGGTCTGCTGAACCTTCAGGAATGGTCTATTAAGTCTATACAACGAGTCACATACGTAGCCAAGTATGTACGTGGGCAGTTATATATTATGAAACCTCTAGCAAAATTAGGGTTACCACAGCAGAGGACCTGTAGCCTCCTCCATCTCGTCTGAGAAACAATAAAAATCGTTAGCTTTTGAAAGATGGAGGTGACTGGTTGTCCGAGTGCAGTCATTAGTCACGATGTACTTTAAATATTTTATTACAACCGTTACAATAACGTTTCTGACGATAAGAGTGCTCAGACAAAATATATGTATCGTTAACTGCATGGATTAACTTAAAAATGAGGTCTTACAGAGTCTATGAGAGGGCCTAGATACATGTGAAATTTTCAGCTATCCTGCCTAATCGACATAATGTCTCAGTAATAAGGTATAGTTTTCCTTAATTTGCCTTAGCAGTGAAAAAAAAAAAAAAAAATCAAGGAGGTCGTAAAACTCCGAAAATGTTGATTTCGCGCGAGAATAAAAATTTCACATGTACCTAGGCATTCTGAGAGACTTTGTAAAGCCTCATTCATAAATAAATCCATGCAAAACCGATACCAATATATTGTTTTAGCAATCTTCTCTGTAAAACCGTTATAATAACCCTTAAAATAAAGATTATTTATAATGCGTCCTTACTAATGAATGCACTCGGACAACCAATCAGCTGCCAGCTTTCAAAAGCTTAAGGCTGTTCTCTTCTCAAACATCAAAATAAATAGGATATAGTAGGCTATATTATGTCTGTACGCTTCTTGTTATCTGTCTACTCCTGTGTACTCTTCCACCCACGCCCTCCTGAACACTACACTGCTCTCATTCCTTCTCTCCTCGCATCACCTTCATCCCATGAGATCTCTGACGTCCTCACTCTACTCTCCACTGCATTCCTTAACCCCGTGTTCACCCCCTTAGTAACTGTTTATCTCCCCGATGTTCAGACTCACTCTTTCCAGCACTCCCTCATTCCCAAGGCGCTGCAGGGAACGATTTGATTATCTGAAGGTCGCTAAAATAGAATGTACTACTATTCGACGAGTAGGCAGTCATCTAAAAAAAAATATGCCAACGTATAACATCACACCAGTTCTCAACCAGACAGCTCAAGCATGTATTCATTATGGACGGCGGGTAGTAGCACCGAGGTGTTGATACGTGAAGAGGGAGGCTCGTAGGAGGACTGTTGGGCATTAGGGAATAGACTGCTATGCCTACAACGACGTCGGATCAAAAAAGAAAAGGAAAAAAAAAAGGAAGAAAGAAAATAAATTCCCTACTATTCCTACTCCATCTCGCTCGCCGCTATCCACATCCCTTTATCTCCACTTTGCCATCACTCTCTCCCAAACGCTCCCTCTCTCTCTCTCTCTCTCTCTCTCTCTCTCTCTCTCTCTCTCTCTCTCTCTCTCTCTCTCTCTTATCATGCTCTCATCCAACACCACATTCCATTCCCTCTTCCAGACCCACAGTTCCCCTTTCATCCCACGACCCAAAACCCTTCATACCCTCACTCCCATCCCCTTGCACCCATATCCCCCCACACTTGTCGACTCTCTCTGCACACCCACACACCCATGTATTTTCACTCTCTGCCGCAACCTCCTACGCAGTTACCTCTCCCCCCCCTCCCTTACTCCTGTCTGCTCTGCCTTGAATCCCTCCTACTCGCTTGTTTACAACGTTGTCTTCCTTCCTCATCTTCACACACTCTGTTTCGTTCGTCCGTTCTTTCTTCTTCTTCTTCTTTTTCTCCTCTCTCTCTCTCTCTCTCTCTCTCTCTCTCTCTGCACTAGTCTCCGAAACTGTTGTCTGCTATTTGGAAGTAGTTCTGCATCATTAGCATACGTCAAATTTGAGATATTCCATCCATCATCAGTCATTACCAACGCCATTCCTCTCTCTGTTACTCGTCTTTTTACTTCTCTGATTTCCCCATATATATATATATATATATATATATATATATATATATATATATATATATATATATATATATATTGATCGTGAACAATTCACTTAGATGCCCATTTACCCTTACTGCTTACTATCTACACCGTACTTACGCAAAACCTTCCATATTCCTTCTTTACCTACTTTGTCGTATGCATTTTCCAGATCTATAAATGCCATAAACAATTTATAGTCCTTCTCACAAGCCTTCTTCATTATCTGTCTCACTGCAAATATTGGATCCAAACATTCCTCTGCCACTCCTAAAGCCATCCTGATCGTCACTCACTAGGCCTTCTAATTTCTCTCTTACTTTCACTATAGTATTTTTTCCATATACCTTGCCTACAGCACTCAATAGGCTCATGCCACAATAATTCTTGCACTCAATTCGCTTACCTTTATTTTTGAACAAGGGTACAATCACAGCCTTTTTCCATTCTACTGGCACAGTTTCACTCATTCATGCCTTCTTACATATTATCTTCAACAAGCACTTCATTCCGCTCTCTCCACTACACTTAATCATCTCTGCATGCACCTTCTGAACCCCAGCTGCGTTCCCATTTTTCAGTCGTTTCACAGCGTTCTTTACTTCTGCGAGCGTCACGTTTCCTAGCATTGCATTCCTTCTCTGTACACACCTCAAACCAATCATATTGACAGCAGCTCTGCTCTCTCCATTCCCATACATCAGACTCTCAAAATATTCTTTTGCATGTGGTCTTTACTCCTTCACACTTTCACATTTCCACTGTCACATCTACGTTGCCGCACCTCTTTCCAGAATAAATTCATATATATATATATATATATATATATATATATATATATATATATATATATATATATATATATATATTTTCCTTATACTACAGTCTCTCCGTAATCTAGAACTTTAAGCTTGTGGCGGGCTATTCAATATCTTGGAACGCAAGTTCACTGCGTCATCCAGGCTGTCACAGTTGCCTTTCCCAGGTGTTGCCCTAGATACCCTCTTGATCACATCAGCATCCACTTCACGATGAATACCTCTCTCGTCTTTTTGCACTCTGAGCTATTGGCTGTAAGCCTGTTCTCTGCAGTGTGAGGAAATCTCCGAATTTCGTATCGCCAACCTGTTCCCGGTCTATCTCTCCCTCCCATTCCATCTCCGGGATCCCACTGAGATATCCTGGTAGTCCAACCGTTGTCTGTTCTACGAAGAACTTAGCCTGTCCTCATCGATTTTTTCTTTTTTTGTTTTATTTCAGTGATTATATCCATTTCCTTCGCCTATTTCCTAATCAACCCACAAAAGGCGGAAGGACACCTGGGTCAAGCCCTGGCGTATCCAGCCAGCAGCTTTGTGGCTAGCCATTGTAATCACTTGGCCACGACGGCGAGTACTGCATGTTTTAAACACCACTGATACAAGCAATGGTTGAAAGGATTTTGCAGCTGTTATCAGTAACTGGCAACATAAACCTGTATCTAGTTACACCTCTTCTGGGTCAAACCTATACTCCCTCTCCCCAATTTGGGAATAACCGACCTAGTGGTCTGCACCCTACCTGGAGGGCCATCCACACCAGGGGAACCATATCCCCATCATGGAGTGCTCTGGACAGAAGCTAATGCCTACCGTACTACTCACACAATATATAAGTTGGTTCACCCCCCTTGCTGGCCTACAGATTGCCCGGAGTTTTATCCCCACCATAGAAGCCACTTCCTAGTCATTGAAGGTGAATGTTTCACGGGAGCTGCAGCTTGCTACCCGCGTTTTATTTATTACCTTTGGCTTTACACTTAAATGTTGAAAACCTGAAATGATTTATCATCGGGGAACCCATACAACCTTGTAGTGTAGTATCCTTCCACTACACTCATGGCCAGTGCAAGTCACCAAAATCGTCTCCCTCAGCTCTGTCAATTGTCCTGCACAGCCAGTGAACTGAATGTGCCATCACCCATGACGTCACATCTGCTGGTGCCTCTCGCTCAATAATCAACCACTGAGAGGCACCTCGTCACTCTCTTTATCTCGACCACCACGATTGTTTAGTAAGTTCATCCGTCAAAACACACACACACACACACACACACACACACACACACACACACACACACACACACACACAGAGTGCGGTCACAGCTGATAAAGCATATTACCTGAATACCTTGCATCTGCGAAGATCAGCCAGGAAGAAGGCGGATTTCATGCTACGTTAAACTACAAAGGACTTAAACAACAACACTCCTTAGGGAAGATGGCTGTTGTCCAGATGGATACAAGGATTAATTTCAGGCTGAGAAACAGTTGGGCGATATGAATATCCTTAAAACAGCCTTCGCTGGTCTTCATTAATCTCGCTGATATGTCATAATAACTCCCCAGCGATACCATCATGGCAGTCATGATCACAATGTCTAACTTGTACTCAGTAAAGATGGTGAGTATTAGCGCCAAAGCAGTGATATGCGAGGATGTCTGGTGCCACGTGTTGCACATAGGTCTGCTGAACCTTCAGGAATGGTCTATTAAGTCTATACAACGAGTCACATACGTAGCCAAGTATGTACGTGGGCAGTTATATATTATGAAACCTCTAGCAAAATTAGGGTTACCACAGCAGAGGACCTGTAGCCTCCTCCATCTCGTCTGAGAAACAATAAAAATCGTTAGCTTTTGAAAGATGGAGGTGATTGGTTGTCCGAGTGCAGTCATTAGTCACGATGTACTTTATATATTTTATTACAACCGTTACAATAACGTTTCTGACGATAAGAGTGCTCAGACAAAATATATGTATCGTTAACTGCATGGATTAACTTAAAAATGAGGTCTTACAGAGTCTATGAGAGGGCCTAGATACATGTGAAATTTTCAGCTATCCTGCCTAATCGACATAATGTCTCAGTAATAAGGTATAGTTTTCCTTAATTTGCTTTAGCAGTGAAAAAAAAAAAAATCAAGGAGGGCGTAAAACTCCGAAAATGTTGATTTCGCGCGAGAATAAAAATTTCACATGTACCTAGGCATTCTGAGAGACTTTGTAAAGCCTCATTCATAAATAAATCCATGCAAAACCGATACCAATATATTGTTTTAGCAATCTTCTCTGTAAAACCGTTATAATAACCCTTAAAATAAAGATTATTTATAATACGTCCTTACTAATGAATGCACTCGGACAACCAATCAGCTGCCAGCTTTCAAAAGCTTAAGGCTGTTCTCTTCTCAAACATCAAAATAAATAGGATATAGTAGGCTATATTATGTCTGTACGCTTCTTGTTATCTGTCTACTCCTGTGTACTCTTCCACCCACGCCCTCCTGAACACTACACTGCTCTCATTCCTTCTCTCCTCGCATCATCTTCATCCCATGAGATCTCTGACGTCCTCACTCTACTCTCCACTGCATTCCTTAACCCCGTGTTCACCCCCTTAGTAACTGTTTATCTCCCCGATGTTCAGACTCACTCTTTCCAGCACTCCCTCATTCCCAAGCCGCTGCAGGGAACGATTTGATTATCTGAAGGTCGCTAAAATAGAATGTACTACTATTCGACGAGTAGGCAGTCATCTAAAAAAAAATATGCCAACGTATAACATCACACCAGTTCTCAACCAGACAGCTCAAGCATGTATTCATTATGGACGGCGGGTAGTAGCACCGAGGTGTTGATACGTGAAGAGGGAGGCTCGTAGGAGGACTGTTGGGCATTAGGGAATAGACTGCTATGCCTACAACGACGTCGGATCAAAAAAGAAAAGAAAAAAAAAGGAAGAAAGAAAACAAATTCCCTACTATTCCTACTCCATCTCGCTCGCCGCTATCCACATCCCTTTATCTCCACCTTGCCATCACTCTCTCCCAAACGCTCCCTCTCTCTCTCTCTCTCTCTCTCTCTCTTATAATGCTCTCATCCAACACCACATTCCATTCCCTCTTCCAGACCCACAGTTCCCCTTTCATCCCACGACCCAAAACCCTTCATACCCTCACTCCCATCCCCTTGCACCCATATCCCCCCACACTCGTCGACTCCCTCTGCACACCCACACAACCATGTATTTTCACTCTCTGCCGCAACCTCCTACGCAGTTACCTCTCCCCCCCCTCCCTTACTCCTGTCTGCTCTGCCTTGAATCCCTCCTACTCGCTTGTTTACAACGTTGTCTTCCTTCCTCATCTTCACACACTCTGTTTCGTTCGTCCGTTCTTTCTTCTTCTTCTTCTTTTTCTCCTCTCTCTCTCTCTCTCTCTCTCTCTCTCTCTCTCTCTCTCTCTCTCTCTCTGCACTAGTCTCCGAAGCTGTTGTCTGATATTTGGAAGTAGTTCTGCATCATTAGCATACGTCAAATTTGAGATATTCCATCCATCATCAGTCATTACCAACGCCATTCCTCTCTCTGTTACTCGTCTTTTTACTTCTCTGATTTCCCCATATATATATATATATATATATATATATATATATATATATATATATATTGATCGTGAACCATTCACTTAGATGCCCATTTACCCTTACTGCTTACTATCTACACCGTACTTACGCAAAACCTTCCATATTCCTTCTTTACCTACTTTGTCGTATGCATTTTCCAGATCTATAAATGCCATAAACAATTTATAGTCCTTCTCACAAGCCTTCTTCATTATCTGTCTCACTGCAAATATTGGATCCAAACATTCTCTGCCACTCCTAAAGCCATCCTGATCGTCACTCACTAGGCCTTCTAATTTCTCTCTTACTTTCACTATAGTATTTTTTCCATATACCTTGCCTACAGCACTCAATAGGCTCATGCCACAATAATTCTTGCACTCAATTCGCTTACCTTTATTTTTGAACAAGGGTACAATCACAGCCTTTTTCCATTCTACTGGCACAGTTTCACTCATTCATGCCTTCTTACATATTATCTTCAACAAGCACTTCATTCCGCTCTCTCCACTACATTTAATCATCTCTGCATGCACCTTCTGAACCCCAGCTGCGTTCCCATTTTTCATTCGTTTCACAGCGTTCTTTACTTCTGCGAGCGTCACGTTTCCTAGCATTGCATTCCTTCTCTGTACACACCTCAAACCAATCATATTGACAGCAGCTCTGCTCTCTCCATTCCCATACATCAGACTCTCAAAATATTCTTTTGCATGTGGTCTTTACTCCTTCACACTTTCACATTTCCACTGTCACATCTTCGTTGCCGCACCTCTTTCCAGAATAACTTCATATATATATACATATATATATATATATATATATATATATATATATATATATATTCTTTCCTTATACTACAGTCTCTCCGTAATCTAGAACTTTAAGCTTGTGGCGGGCTATTCAATATCTTGGAACGTAAGTTCACTGCGTCATCCAGGCTGTCACAGTTGCCTTTCCCAGGTGTTGCCCTAGATACCCTTTTGATCACATCAGCATCCACTTCACGATGAATACCTCTCTCGTCTTTTTGCACTCTGAGCTATTGGCTGTAAGCCTGTTCTCTGCAGTGTGAGGAAATCTCCGAATTTCGTATCGCCAACCTGTTCCCGGTCTATCTCTCCCTCCCATTCCATCTCCGGGATCCCACTGAGATATCCTGGTAGTCCAACCGTTGTCTGTTCTACGAAGAACTTAGCCTGTCCTCATCGATTTTTTTCTTTTTTTGTTTTATTTCAGTGATTATATCCATTTCCTTCGCCTATTTCCTAATCAACCCACCAAAGGCGGAAGGACACCTGGGTCAAGCCCTGGCGTATCCAGCCAGCAGCTTTGTGGCTAGCCATTGTAATCACTTGGCCACGACGGCGAGTACTGCATGTTTTAAACACCACTGATACAAGCAATGGTTGAAAGGATTTTGCAGCTGTTATCAGTAACTGGCAACATAAACCTGTATCTAGTTACACCTCTTCTGGGTCAAACCTATACTCCCTCTCCCCAATTTGGGAATAACCGACCTAGTGGTCTGCACCCTACCTGGAGGGCCATCCACACCAGGGGAACCATATCCCCATCATGGAGTGCTCTGGATAGAAGCTAATGCCTACCGTACTACTCACACAATATATAACTTGGTTCACCCCCCTTGGTGGCCTACAGATTGCCCGGAGTTTTATCCCCACCATTGAAGCCACTTCCTAGTCATTGAAGGTGAATGTTTCACGGGAGCTGCAGCTTGCTACCCGCGTTTTATATATTACCTTTGGCTTTACACTTTAATGTTGAAAACCTTAAATGATTTATCCTCTGGGAACCCATACAACCTTGTAGTGTAGTATCCTTCCACTACACTCATGGCCAGTGCAAGTCACCAAAATCGTCTCCCTCAGCTCTGTCAATTGTCCTGCCCAGCAAGTGAACTGAATGTTCCAGCACCCATGACGTCACATCTGTTGGTGCCTCTCGCTCAATAATCAACCACTGAGAGGCACCACGTCACTCTCTTTATCTCGACCACCACGATTGTTTAGTAAGTTCATCCGTCAAAACACACACACACACACACACACACACACACACACACACACACACACACACACACACACACACACACACAGAGTGGGGTCACAGTTGATAAAGCATATTACCTGAATACCTTTCATCTGCGAAGATCAGCCAGGAAGAAGGCGGATTTCATGCTACGTTAAACTACAAAGGACTTAAACAACAACACTCCTTAGGGAAGATGGCTGTTGTCCAGATGGATGCAAGGATTAATCTCAGGCTGAGAAACAGTTGGGCGATATGAATATCCTTAAAACAGCCTTCGCTGGTCTTCATTAATCTCGCTGATATGTCATAATAACTCCCTAGCGATACCATCACAGCAATCATGATCACAATGTCTAACTTGTACTCAGTAAAGATGGTGAGTATTAGCGCCAAAGCAGTGATATGCGAGGATGTCTGGTGCCACGTATTGCACATAGGTCTGCTGAACCTTCAGGAAGGGTCTATTAAGTCTATACAACGAGTCACATACGTAGCCAAGTATGTACGTGGGCAGTTATATATTATGAAACCTCTAGCAAAATTAGGGTTACCACAGCAGAGGACCTGTAGCCTCCTCCATCTCGTCTGAGAAACAATAAAAATCGTTAGCTTTTGAAAGATGGAGGTGACTGGTTGTCCGAGTGCAGTCATTAGTCACGATGTACTTTATATATTTTATTACAACCGTTACAATAACGTTTCTGACGATAAGAGTGCTCAGACAAAATATATGTATCGTTAACTGCATGGATTAACTTAAAAATGAGGTCTTACAGAGTCTATGAGAGGGCCTAGATACATGTGAAATTTTCAGCTATCCTGCCTAATCGACATAATGTCTCAGTAATAAGGTATAGTTTTCCTTAATTTGCCTTAGCAGTGAAAAAAAAAAAAAATCAAGGAGGTCGTAAAACTCCGAAAATGTTGATTTCGCGCGAGAATAAAAATTTCACATGTACCTAGGCATTCTGAGAGACTTTGTAAAGCCTCATTCATAAATAAATCCATGCAAAACCGATACCAATATATTGTTTTAGCAATCTTCTCTGTAAAACCGTTATAATAACCCTTAAAATAAAGATTATTTATAATACGTCCTTACTAATGAATGCACTCGGACAACCAATCAGCTGCCAGCTTTCAAAAGCTTAAGGCTGTTCTCTTCTCAAACATCAAAATAAATAGGATATAGTAGGCTATATTATGTCTGTACGCTTCTTGTTATCTGTCTACTCCTGTGTACTCTTCCACCCACGCCCTCCTGAACACTACACTGCTCTCATTCCTTCTCTCCTCGCATCATCTTCATCCCATGAGATCTCTGACGTCCTCACTCTACTCTCCACTGCATTCCTTAACCCCGTGTTCACCCCCTTAGTAACTGTTTATCTCCCCGATGTTCAGACTCACTCTTTCCAGCACTCCCTCATTCCCAAGGCGCTGCAGGGAACGATTTGATTATCTGAAGGTCGCTAAAATAGAATGTACTACTATTCGACGAGTAGGCAGTCATCTAAAAAAAAATATGCCAACGTATAACATCACACCAGTTCTCAACCAGACAGCTCAAGCATGTATTCATTATGGACGGCGGGTAGTAGCACCGAGGTGTTGATACGTGAAGAAGGGAGGCTCGTAGGAGGACTGTTGGGCATTAGGGAATAGACTGCTATGCCTACAACGACGTCGGATCAAAAAAGAAAAGAAAAAAAAAGGAAGAAAGAAAACAAATTCCCTACTATTCCTACTCCATCTCGCTCGCCGCCATCCACATCCCTTTATCTCCTCCTTGCCATCACTCTCTCCCAAACGCTCCCTCTCTCTCTCTCTCTCTCTCTCTCTCTCTCTCTCTCTCTCTCTCTCTCTCTCTCTCTTATCATGCTCTCATCCAACACCACATTCCATTCCCTCTTCCAGACCCACAGTTCCCTTTTCATCCCACAACCCAAAACCCTTCTTACCCTCACTCCTATCCCCTTGCACCCATATCCCCCCACACTCGTCGACTCCCTCTGCACACCCACACACCCATGTATTTTCACTCTCTGCCGCAACCTCCTACGCAGTTACCTCTCCCCCCCCTCCCTTACTCCTGTCTGCTCTGCCTTGAATCCGTCCTACTCGCTTGTTTACAACGTTGTCTTCCTTCCTCATCTTCACACACTCTGTTTCGTTCGTCCGTTCTTTCTTCTTCTTCTTCTTTTTCTCCTCTCTCTCTCTCTCTCTCTCTCTCTCTCTCTCTCTCTCTCTCTCTCTCTCTCTCTCTCTCTCTCTCTTCACTAGTCTCCGAAGCTGTTGTCTACTATTTGGAAGTACTTCTGCATCATTAGCATACGTCAAATTTGAGATATTCCATCCATCATCAGTCATTACCAACGCCATTCCTCTCTCTCTTACTCGTCTTTTTACTTCTCTGATTTCCCCATCCATATATATATATATATATATATATATATATATATATATATATATATATATATATATTGATCGTGAACCATTCACTTAGATGCCCATTTACCCTTACTGCTTACTATCTACACCGTACTTACGCAAAACCTTCCATATTCCTTCTTTACCTACTTTGTCGTATGCATTTTCCAGATCTATAAATGCCAAAAACAATTTATAGTCCTTCTCACAAGCCTTCTTCATTATCTGTCTCACTGCAAATATTGGATCCAAACATCCTCTGCCACTCCTAAAACCATCCTGATCGTCACTCACTAGGCCTTCTAATTTCTCTCTTACTTTCAATATAGTATTTTTTCCATATACCTTGCCTACAGCACTCAATAGGCTCATGCCACAATAATTCTTGCACTCAATTCGCTTACCTTTATTTTTGTACAAGGGTACAATCACAGCCTTTTTCCATTCTACTGGCACAGTTTCACTCATTCATGCCTTCTTACATATTATCTCCAACAAGCACTTCATTCCGCTCTCTCCATCACACTTAATCATCTCTGCATGCACCTTCTCAACCCCAGCTGCTTTCATATTTTTCAGTCGTTTCACAGCGTTCTTTACTTCTGCGAGCGTCACGTTTCCTAGCATTGCATTCCTTCTTTGTACACACCCCAAACCAATCATATTAACAGCAGCTCTGCTCTCTCCATTCCCATACATCAGACTCTCAAAATATTCTTTTGCATGTGGTCTTTACTCCTTCACACTTTCACATTTCCACTGTCACATCTACGTTGCCGCATCTCTTTCCAGAATAACTTCATATATATATATATATATATATATATATATATATATATATATATATATATATATATATTCGGGGAGGCATATATTCGGGGAGGCAGTGGCTCAATCGGTAGAGAGGTGGCCTTTAGTCCTACTGGACCCAGGTTCAAATCCCGCTGGGGCAGGGAACAGTTTAAGGATTTGAATATCATAAAATCAGACTTTACTGATCTACTAGAAGACCCGCCCACATGTCGTAAAAATACCCCCGCTAATACCAATACACCAGTCCTGTATGAGACAGCCCTAGCATGTATTCAATATGGATAGTGGATGTTAGCGCCGAGGTGGTGACATGTAGAGGTATACCGTACGTGGGAGGACTACTGGGCCTTGATAGCAGGCTGTGAAGCCTATGCCCAGAGTCGGAGACATAAAATATATATATATATATATATATATATATATATATATATATATATATTGTTACATAGCCTATGATTTCATCATCCTTTGTGTAATTTTAACGCACAGTATGCTGCATGTTTGATCACGAGCGTGTTCTGCCTCAGTCCCCCCCTTCTACCGTTATAGTAGAGTAAGTCGTCCTTTCTGTTATTCAGTGCGGGATTGTCGACCGTTTGTCCCCATCGCTTCATTTGCGCGTCCTTATTACAAGTTGTGTCAGGCTCTGCCGGCCCCTATATAATGAGCTCAGTCTCTGCATCATTGCCACTTAGATCTGCTCCTCATTTTGTTCACATCTCTGTCCTCCCCTGTACAGATATTATTATTGTGAGTGCTCAAGAAATCTCCAACCATCTAGCAGCTGTGTGTAATTTGAGTATAACTGTTATTGCATTTTTTCCTTGTACTGTATAGCATAAGGTGTTAATTTGTAGGCCTAGTGAAGTTTTTGTAATTCATGTAGGGTTCTTTATGTCAGTCATTTTTGATAATAGTTTGTATCTGTAAATATTTATCTGGCATTCACTGAGTATTATCTGGTATCTCATTTTATCAGGGCTGACTTAGATAAATTTACTCTTGCTAATTTCGTGGTAATAGAGGCTATTGCAGTTAACCATATATTTAACCTGTTTTTGCCATTACATTATCCTTATGAGTTCTGAATGTTTTGTTGTTAATTTAAGCATTAAACTTTAACTTGTAATTTTACCTAACTCTTTTGTTTTGAACCTGGATCTTTACGGGACAGTAGTGACTCTTCGTATTCTCACTTAAAGTGTACATTATCTTTCTCTGTTCCGTAACATAAATTTGGCGACCTCTTATCAGGATATTCAGGATATTATCATAAGGATATTGTTTGATATTTTGTGACTGTGATATATTCATGATGGCTACTATTTCTACACTTGATGAAGCCAAAGATTTTTTGTCAAATGTGCAAACAGTGTGTGATATAGAAAACAGAACAAAGAATGAACTTAAGCTTGTTGCTCAACAATTGGGAATTGCAGTTCACTCTCATCATTCTAAAGATCAAATTGTTGGCATGATTAATAAAAGCTTGTTTAATGTAACTCCTCCAAATGAGCAAACGCAGATTGAATTAGCTAAGTTACAGCTAGCCCGGCAGGAGGCTTGTGCTAAGGAGGCGGAGTCTCGTGTAAAGGAGGCTGAATTTCAAGCACGTGCCAAGGAGGCTGAGTCTCAGGCTATGGAGGCGGAATCTCAGGCTCGGATTCAGGAGGCACAAATACAGGCACAAGTTGAACTTGCCAGGATTCAGGCAGACCATGAGTATCGCATGAAACAAGGTGGAACTGGATCATCTTGCTCTGATGATTTTGATGCGGCTAAAAATGTTAAACTTGTCCCTCCTTTTAATGAATCTGATTTAACAAAGTATTTTCAGTTGTTTGAGAGGGTAGCTACAGGTTTTAATTGGCCTAAGGAGTATTGGACAGTACTCCTTCAAACTGTTCTCACCGGTAAAGCTCAAGTAACTTATGCATCTTTGCCTCAGGATCAGTCTGATAATTATGATGTAGTTAAGAGCTTGATTCTTAAGGCCTATGAGCTTGTTCCTGAAGCCTATAGAGTAAAATTTAGGACAACTTACAAGCAAGATAAGCAATCCCATGTTGAGTATGCAAAAATCAAAGAAGATCTGTTAGAGCAGTGGTTAAATTCTAAGAATGTGGATTCTGATTTTGGTAAATTTAAGCAGATGATTTTGCTGGAGGATTTCAAAAGGTGTATTTATAAAGATGTAAGCCTATATCTTGATGAGAAAAGAATAGATAATTTGTCTGATGCTGCAGTTTTAGCTGATGAGTATGTTCTCACTCACAAGAGATATTCTAGAGAAAAAGGGAAAGCTGAGAGTAAGTACGTTGCCTCTACTCAGAGTACAGGTAACAGGAAAGAGAATAAGGATGATGTTTCTCAGGAAGTAAATACCAGCTTCATCTCTAGATTTCAGAAAAGTAAATGTACTTATTGTAGTAAGCTTGGTCATACTACGGAGAGATGTTTCAGGAGACAGCGTGATGTGAACAAAAAGGAGTCTTTAAATATTCAGTCAATTGGTCTAGTGTCCACTCTTGAGAGTTCCCAGAATTCTTTAACTGAGTTAACTGAACCTGCTTTGAGGGGTAACTTAAATTCTCATGATGGAGCTCCTCTTTTGAGCAGTAACGTGGGTGACACTCTCAAGAGTTCATGTGCTAATTTCCTGTCTGATGGTTTTGTCAGTCCTCTGGACAGTAATGACAGGAAATCAGTTAAAATATATCGTGATACAGGTGCTTGCCAATCCCTTATGCTGACCAGTGTTCTAGGCTCTAATGTTAATTCCTCTGATGAAACTGTAATCTTACAAGGTGTAGGGAATAATTACTTCTCTGTTCCTCTGTGCAGAGTGAATTTAGAGTCTGGTTTTGTTAATGGTTCTGTTATGGTTGGGTTGGTTGAGACACTCCCAATGTCAGGTGTAACTTTCTTACTTGGAAATGATATTGGTGGAAGTCAAGTGTGTCCAGCTCCTCAGTTGTCTAGTGAGCCAGTGGCTGCGACCCAGGATTGTGATGTCCCTGATGTGTTCCCTGCATGTGCTGTCACTAGGGCTAAGTCTAAAGTTACTGGTGATTTAGAGGATAATGATGATGATGATGTTATCCTAGCTGACACTTTTCTTGCTAATTTGGACCACTCACCAGATGAGGCAGTACCCCGTAGTGTTGATAATTTGTCTCGTCAAGAGTTGGTTGAGTTGCAGGTTGCTGACCCTGAGTTGAAAGGTCTAGCTAACTCTGCTTGCAGTGAGGAAGAGTCAGCTGGTGCTTCTACTTGTTATTATGTAAAGTCAGGAGTACTTATGAGGAAGTGGAGACCCCCAACAGCATCAGCCGACTGTGAATGGGAGATTGTACATCAAGTTGTCATCCCTCGTGTTTGTAGGCAGGATATCATTAGAGTGGCTCATGATTCCAGTTTGGCAGGACACCTTGGAGTGAGGAAGACTGTGGCACGCATTTTGAAACACTTCTACTGGCCAGGTATCTTCAGGGATGTTTCCTGGTATTGTAAGTCTTGTCACACCTGTCAAGTTGTGGGGAAGTGTAATCAGACCGAAAAGGTTGTACCTCTAGTTCCCATTCCTCCTTTTGAGGCGCCTTTCACCCGTGTGTTGGTGGATATTGTGGGCCCTCTTCCTAAGACTTCTTCAGGATTTTCTTATGTGTTGACCCTGATTGATATGGCTACTCGTTATCCTGAAGCCATTCCACTTAGAAACATCTCAGCAAAGAACGTGGTTAAGGAAATGCTAGGGTTCTTCACAAAGTTTGGTCTGCCCAAGGAGGTACAGTCAGACCGAGGAAGTAATTTCATGTCAAATGTTTTCAAGCAGTCTCTGAAAGAGTTGGGCATCACCCAGATCACGTCTTCAGCTTACCATCCCCAGACCCAAGGAGCGTTGGAGAGATATCATCAAACACTCAAATCGATGCTCAAGAAATACTGTTTGGAACATCAGAAAGACTGGGATAAAGGTCTTCCATTCGTTGTGTTTGCTGCAAGAGAATCTCCAAATGAATCACTGGGCTTCTCACCTTTTGAACTACTGTTTGGCCATGAAGTAAGAGGACCCCTTAAGCTACTCAAGGAATGCTGGCTGTCGGAGGAAGATGACGTCAACCTGCTGGAGTATGTGATGAAGTTCAAAGAACGGCTGTCCACTGCTTTACAGCTGGTGAGAGAGAATTTAGGAGCTGCTCAGGAGAAGATGAAGACTTGGTATGATAAGAAGTCCAGGTTACGCCACTTTCAGCCAGGAGATCAGGTTTTGATTCTGCTACCAGTTCATGGGCAACCTCTTCAAGCCAAGTTTAGTGGTCCTTATTTCGTGGAGAAGAAACTCAGTGATGTCAACTATGTCATCGCCACACCAGACTGTAGAAAGAGCAAGCAACTATGTCACATCAACATGCTAAAGTTATATCACGGGCGGGACGAAAATAATCCTGTCTGCACTGTAGCTGTTCCACCCGAGTCTGCAAGTGAAGCTCTCCCATGCAGTATGAGCCTGAGTGATAGTTTGGGGAAGAATCCTGATATCATGAATGATCTCCAGACTAAGCTTTCTCATCTACCTCCCAAGGAAAGGCAGGAGTTTTCGGCATTACTGCAGGAGTACCCGCAAGTGTTCCGTGCCACTCCAGGAAGAACTACTGTGTTGATGCATGATGTCGATGTTGGAGACGCAAAGCCCATTAAACTGCCTCCTTACCGTGTGAACCCAGTGAAAGTTCCTCTCATCCAGAAGGAGCTTGGCTACCTGTTGGACCACAAGATGATTGAGCCCTGTCAGAGCGAGTGGAGTTCTCCTGTCACTCTAGTCCCTAAGCCAGGTGGGTCACAGAGGTTTTGCATCGACTACAGACGTGTTAATCAGATAACCAAAACAGACACTTACCCTCTCCCTCGTGTGGAAGATTGCATAGACAAGATCGGAAAGGCTAGGTACATAAGTAAGTTTGATTTGTTAAAGGGATACTGGCAAGTACCTATGACTGAACGTGCTAGGGAGATCTCATGTTTTGTAACACTAGGAAAGGCTTTTGCATGTTCTGTAATGCCGTATGGTATGAAGAATGCACCAGCCACATTTCAGAAGCTCATGAATGTTGTAACAGAGGGTTTGGCAGGGTGTGTTGTTTATATTGATGATGTATTAATCTTCAGTGACAACTGGAAAGATCATCTATGCCATGTACAGATTGTTTTAGAGTAATAAGAAATTTCCTTTGTAAATTTCTTTTTTCTTTGTGGGGAGGTGTTACATAGCCTATGATTTCATCATCCTTTGTGTAATTTTAACGCACAGTATGCTGCATGTTTGATCACGAGCGTGTTCTGCCTCAGTCCCCCCCTTCTACCGTTATAGTAGAGTAAGTCGTCCTTTCTGTTATTCAGTGCGGGATTGTCGACCGTTTGTCCCCATCGCTTTATTTGCGCGTCCTTATTACAAGTTGTGTCAGGCTCTGCCGGCCCCTATATAATGAGCTCAGTCTCTGCATCATTGCCACTTAGATCTGCTCCTCATTTTGTTCACATCTCTGTCCTCCCCTGTACAGATATTATTATTGTGAGTGCTCAAGAAATCTCCAACCATCTAGCAGCTGTGTGTAATTTGAGTATAACTGTTATTGCATTTTTTCCTTGTACTGTATAGCATAAGGTGTTAATTTGTAGGCCTAGTGAAGTTTTTGTAATTCATGTAGGGTTCTTTATGTCAGTCATTTTTGATAATAGTTTGTATCTGTAATTATTTATCTGGCATTCACTGAGTATTATCTGGTATCTCATTTTATCAGGGCTGACTTAGATAAATTTACTCTTGCTAATTTCGTGGTAATAGAGGCTATTGCAGTTAACCATATATTTAACCTGTTTTTGCCATTACATTATCCTTATGAGTTCTGAATGTTTTGTTGTTAATTTAAGCATTAAACTTTAACTTGTAATTTTACCTAACTCTTTTGTTTTGAACCTGGAACTTTACGGGACAGTAGTGACTCTTCGTATTCTCACTTAAAGTGTACATTATCTTTCTCTGTTCCGTAACAATATATATATATTCTTTCCTTATACTACAGTCTCTCCGTAATCTAGAACTTTAAGCTTGTGGCGGGCTATTCAATATCTTGGAACGCAAGTTCACTGCGTCATCCAGGCTGTCACAGTTACCTTTCCCAGGTGTTGCCCTAGATACCCTCTTGATCACATCAGCATCCACTTCACAATGAATACCTCTCTCGTCTTTTTGCACTCTGAGCTATTGGCTGTAAGCCTGTTCTCTGCAGTGTGAGGAAATCTCCGAATTTCGTATCGCCAACCTGTTCCCGGTCTATCTCTCCCTCCCATTCCATCTCCGGGATCCCACTGAGATATCCTGGTAGTCCAACCGTTGTCTGTTCTACGAAGAACTTAGCCTGTCCTCATCGATTTTTTTTCTTTTTTTTGTTTTATTACAGTGATTATATCCATTTCCTTCGCCTATTTCCTAATCAACCCACAAAAGGCGGAAGGACACCTGGGTCAAGCCCTGGCGTATCCAGCCAGCAGCTTTGTGGCTAGCCATTGTAATCACTTGGCCACGACGGCGAGTACTGCATGTTTTAAACACCACTGATACAAGCAATGGTTGAAAGGATTTTGCAGCTGTTATCAGTAACTGGCAACATAAACCTGTATCTAGTTACACCTCTTCTGGGTCAAACCTATACTCCCTCTCCCCAATTTGGGAATAACCGACCTAGTGGTCTGCACCCTACCTGGAGGGCCATCCACACCAGGGGAATCATATCCCCATCATGGAGTGCTCTGGACAGAAGCTAATGCTTACCGTACTACTCACACAATATATAAGTTGGTTCACCCCCCTTGCTGGCCTACAGATTGCCCGGAGTTTTATCCCCACCATAGAAGCCACTTCCTAGTCATTGAAGGTGAATGTTTCACGGGAGCTGCAGCTTGCTACCCGCGTTTTATATATTACCTTTGGCTTTACACTTAAATGTTGAAAACCTGAAATGATTTATCATCTGGGAACCCATACAACCTTGTAGTGTAGTATCCTTCCACTACACTCATGGCCAGTGCAAGTCACCAAAATCGTCTCCCTCAGCTCTGTCAATTGTCCTGGCCAGCCAGTGAACTGAATGTGCCAGCACCCATGACGTCACATCTGTTGGTGCCTCTCGCTCAATAATCAACCACTGAGAGGCACCTCGTCATTCTCTTAATTCTCACCACCACGATTACTTAGTAAGTTCATGCGTCCCAACACACACACACACACCCACACCCACACCCACCCACACACACACACACACACACACACACACACACACACACACACACATAGAGTGGGGTCACAGTTGATAATGCAGATTACCTGAATAACTTTCAGGTCTGAAGATCAGCCAGGAATTTCATGCTACGTTAAACTGCAAAGAACTTGAACAACAACAACAACAATATCACTCCTTAGAGAAGATGGCCGTTGTCCAGATGGATACAAGGATTAATCCCAGGCTGAGAAACAGTTGAATAGCCTTAAAACAGCATTCGCTGGTCTTCATTAATCTCGCTGATATGTCATAGTAACTCCCCAGCGATACCATCACAGCAATCATGATCACAATGTCTAACCTGTATTCAATAAAGATGGTGAGTATTAGCGCCAAAGCAGTGACATGCGAGCATGTCTGATGCCACCTGCTGCTCATTGGTCTGCTGAACCTTAAGGAATGGTCTATACAACGAGTCACATAAGTAGCGAAGTATGTACGTAGGCAATTATATATTATGAAACCTTTCGCAAAATTAGACTTACCCCAGAGATAACCTATAGCCTATTCGATCTCGTCTGACAGAGAAAAACACTATTAGCTTTGAAAGCAGGCAGCTGATTGGTTATCCGAGTGCATTCATTAGTAACGATGACGATGTACTTTAAATGTTTTATTACAACTCTTACAATAACCGTTTCTGACGAGAAGAGTGCTCAGATAAAATACGTGTATCGTTAACTGCATGGAATATTCAGTTCTCCTGCTGAATCAACGTAATGTCCCAGTAATAACTTATAATTTACCTCAATTTGCCTTAGCAATAAAAAAAAATCAAGGAGGTAGTAAAACTCCGAAAATGTAGATTTTTCAAGAGAATAAAAATTTCACATGTATCTAGGCCACCTGAGAGACTTTGTAATGCCTCATTCGTGAATTAATCTTATGCAAAAACGATACCTATGTATTATTTTAGTAGTCTTATCAATAAAAACTGTTATTATAACCTTTAAAATAAAGGATATTTAGAATAAGTCCTCACTAATGAATGCACTCGGACAACCAATCAGCTGCCAGCTTTCAAGAGCTCAAGGCTGTTTCTTTCTTAGACGAGATCAAAATGAATAGGCTATAGTAGGTTATCGATCTGTACACTTCTTGTTATCTGTGTACTCCTGTGTACTCCCTCACCCACACCCTCCTAAACACTACACCGCTCTCATTCCTTCTCTCTCCCCATCACTTTCCTCATGCCATGAGATTTCTGACGTCCTCACTGTGCTCTCCACTGCATTCCTTAAACCCGTGTTCACCCTCATAGTAACTGTTTATCTCTCCGACGTTCAGACTCACTCTCTCCTGCACTCCCTCACTCCCAAGGCGGTGCAGGGAACAGTTTGATTATTTGAAGGTCGCTAAATAGAATATACTACTATTCGACGAGTTAACAGGCATCTCCAAAAGGCTTGTCTACTTGTAATATCACACCAGTACTCATTCAGACAGCTCAAGCATGCATTCAATGTGGAATGTGGGTAGTACCACCGAGGTGTTGATAAGTGGAGGGAGGCACGTAGGAGGACTGGTGGGCATTAGGGAATAGACTACAAAGTCTACACACGGCCCGGGATTTAAAAAAAAAAAAAAAAAACTCATTCTCCTCTATTCCTTCTCCATCTCGCTCGCCGCCATCCACATCATTTTATCCTATATGCCATCACTCTCTCTCTCTCTCTCTCTCTCTCTCTCTCTCTCTCTCTCTCTCTCTCTCTCTCTCTCTCTCTCACACACACACACACACACACACACACACACACACACACACACACACACACACACACACTTCTCTCCCAGGGTCTCACTCTCTCCCACACGCTCTCATTTTCTCATTCATGCATTTTCATTGTATTTATGTTTCCACCACCTCCCACACCCTGCTCTCTCTCTCTCTCTCTCTCTCTCTCTTTCTTCCAAACCCACATATCCCTTTCCATTCCACAACGCAAACCCTTCACACCGTCACTCCTATCCCCTGCTCTCATATCCCTCCACACTGTCTCGTCCACTCCCTCTGCACACCCACACACCCATGTGCTCTCACTCCCTGCCGCAGCTTCCCACGCACTGTTATCCCCCCCCCCCCGCCTTACTCCTGTCTGCTCTGCCTTGACTCCCTCCTACTCGCTTGACTACAACGTTGTCTTTCTCAACGTCACACACACTTTCGTTCGTTCGTTCGTCCGTTCTTTCTGCCTCTTATTCCTCTCTCTCTCTCTCTCTCGCTCTCTCTCTCTCTCTCTCTGCACTAGTCTACCAAGCTGTTGTCTGCAATTTGAAGTAGTACTGCCTCATCAGCATACATCAGATTGAGATATTCTATCCATCATCTTCAATTACCAACGCCATCCCACTCTCTAGTACCGTACTCGTGTTTTTACTTCTCTGATCACCCCTCCCATATATATATATATATATATATATATATATATATATATATATATATATATATATATATATATTGAACAACTATGGGAACATCACACAACCTTGTCGCACGCCCACATTGATCGTGAACCATTCACTTAGATGCCCATATACCCCTACGGCTTACTATCTACTCCGTACTTACGCAAAACCTTCCATATTCCTTCTCTGTCTACTTTGTCGTATGCTTCTTGCAGATCTATAAATGCCATAAACACTTTATAGTTCTTCTCACAAGCATTTTTCATTGTCTGTTCACTGCAGATATATGATCCATACATCCTGTGCCACTCCTACAGCCACCCTGCACGTCACTCACTAGCCCTTCTGATATCTCTCATACTTTCGTCCATTCTTTCTGCTTCTTATTTCTCTTTCTCTCTCTCTCTCTCTCTCTCTCTCTCTGCACTAGTCTACCAAGCTGTTGTCTGCAATTTGAAGTAGTACTGCCTCATCAGTATACATCAGATTGAGATATTCTATCCATCATCTTCAATTACCAACGCCATCCCACTCTCTAGTACCGTACTCGTGTTTATACTTCTCTGATCACCCCTCCCATATATATATATATATATATATATATATATATATATATATATATATATATATATATATATATATATATATCGTTTCGTTTCGTTTCGTTTTTTAAAGGCTCCAAAATGCTTGCATGTGTCGGCCTTGGTCACCTAATGGCGGCTTTCCACGTTGCACGACACATAATATATATATATATATATATATATATATATATATATATATATATATATATATATATATATATATATATATAATATGCCAAGATAATTCTTGCACTCACTTCGCTTATCTTTATTTTTGTACAGAGTTATTATTATAGACATTTTCCATTCTACTGGCACAGTTTCACTCATCCTTGCCTTCTTACATATTATCTCCAACAAGCACTTCATTCCGCTCTCTCCACCACACTTAATCATCTCTGCATGCACCTTCTCAACCCCAGCTGCGTTCCCATTTTTCAGTCGTTTCACAGCGTTCTTTACTTCTGCGAGCGTCACGTTTCCTAGCATTGCATTCCTTCTCTGTACACACCCCAAACCAATCATATTGACAGCAGCTCTGCTCTCTCCATTCCCATACAACAGACTCTCAAAATATTCTTTTGCATGTGGTCTTTACTCCTTCACACTTTCACATTTCCTTCCACTGTCCCTTCTACATTTCTGCACCTCTTTCCAGAATAACTTCATATATATATATATATATATATATATATATATATATATATATATATATATATATATGTGTGTGTGTGTGTGTGTGTGTGTGTGTGTGTGTGTGTGTGTGTGTGTGTGTGTGTGTGTATTCCAAACTCTACAGTACATTCTCTCTGTAATCTAAAACTTTAAGCTTGTGAAGGGTTTTTCAGCTTCCTGAAATGCAAGATCACTGAGTCATCCAGGCTGTCACAGTTGCCCTTCCCAGGTGTTGCCCTAGATACCCTTTTATCACATCAGCATCCACTTCACGATGAATACCTCTCTCACCTTTTTGCACTCTTACCTGTTGGTTGTTTGCCTGTTCTGTGCAGTGTCAGGAAATCTCCTAATTTCGTTTCGCCAACCTGTTCCCTGTCTATCTCGCCCTCCCATTCCATCTCCGGGATCCCACTGATATATCCTGGTAGTCCAACTGTTGTCTCTTTTACGAAGAACTTAGCCTGCCCTCATCAATTTTTTTTATTTCAGTGATTATTTCCATTTCCTTCGTCTGTTTCCTAATCAACACAGAATTGTGGAAGGACACCTGGGTCAAGCTCTGGCATACCCAGCCAGCAGCTTTGTGGCTAGCAATTGTAATCACTTAGACTCGACGGCGAGTAATGCATGTTTCACACACCACTGATATAAACAATGGATGAAAGGGATCTTGCAGTTATTATCAGTAATTAACTACGTAAACTTTAATCCAGTTACATCTCTTCAGGGTCAAACCTCTACTCCCCCCCCCCCAATCTGGTTATAACTGACCTAGTGGTCTGCACCCCACCTGGAGGGCCATCCACACAAGGGGAACGATATCCCCATCATGGAGGACCCTGCACAGAAGCTAATGCCTGCTGTGCTACTTACTCAATAAA
Source organism: Coenobita brevimanus (assembly GCF_032717465.1). Taxonomy (NCBI): domain Eukaryota; kingdom Metazoa; phylum Arthropoda; class Malacostraca; order Decapoda; family Coenobitidae; genus Coenobita; species Coenobita brevimanus. The sequence continues at coordinate 41,900,861 of NC_137053.1, read as the reverse complement.
TAAGTTGTTTGACTCCCTTAGGTGGCCTGCACATTGCCCGGAGGTTCATCCTCTGGGAACCCATGCAACCTACTAGTGTGGTGTCCTCACACTACACTCTTAGCCAATGCAGGTCACCCAAATCGTCTCCTTCGGCTCTGTCAATTCTCCGACCCAGCCAGTGAGCTGAATGTGCCAGCACCCATGACATCACATCTGCTTGTGTCTCTCATTCAATAATCAACCAGTGAGGGGCAATGAGTCACTCTCTTAATCTCCACCATCATGATTACTTAGCAAGTTCATCCCCAACGGACACACACACACACACACACACACACACACACACACACACACACACACACACACACACACACACACACACACACACACACACAGAATGGGGTCACAGTTGATACTGTAGATTATCTGAATAACTTTCATCTGTGAAAATCAGCCAGGAAAAAGGCGAATTTCATGCTCCGTTAAATTACAAAGAACTTGAACAACAACACTCTATAAAGAAGATGGCTGTTGTCCAGATGGATACAAGGATTAATGCCAGGCTGAGAAACAGTTGGGCGATCTGAATAGCCTTAAAACACCCTTTGCTGGTCTTCATTAATCTCACCGATATGTCATAAAAACGCTCCAACAATACCATCACAGCAGTCAAGATCGCAATGCCTAACTTGTATTGAGTAAAGATGGTGAGTAGCAGCGCCAAAGCAGTGATATGCGAGGATATTAAGTGCCATCTGCTGCACATATGTCTGCTGAACCTTACATACGTAGCCAAATATGTACATAGGTAGTTATATGAAACCTCAAGCAGGATTGGCTGACCCCAGAGATAACCTAAACCCTAGTCGATGTCGTCTGAGAAGAGAAATTTTTTATACTTTTGAAAGCTGGGAGCTGATTGGTTGTCCGAGTGCATTCAGTAGTCATGATGTTCTTTAAATATTTTATTGCAACTGTTAGAATAACGTTTCTGACGATAAGAGTGCTCAGATAAATTATGTGTATCCTTAACTGTATGGATTAACTTAAAAATGAAGTCTTATAGAGTCCATCAGAGGTCCTATATACTTATGAAATTATCAGTTCTCCTGATTAATCAGCATAATGTCTCAGTAATGACGTATAATTTACCTTAATTTGCCTTAGCAATGAAAAATTCAAGGAGGTAAAACTCCGAAAATGTTGATTTGGCACGAGAAT